>NW_027529446.1:1173524-1187002 GCF_008692635.1 Crocuta crocuta | reverse complement strand
GCCCACCCGAAGCCGCCCCGAGCCCGCGCCCCCGAGCCCGTGCCCCTGGCCCCGCGCCCCCGCGCCCACCTTGAGGCCCTGCCAGGGCAGGCTGCCACGCAGGAAATACATGAACATGTGGCCCAGCGCCTCCAGGTCGTCGCGGCGGCTCTGCTCTGTGGGGGGCCGAGGGGGGGGGGACGAGCAGGTCAGTGCGGCCCGCACCCCCCTCCCCCCGCCCGGCCCGCGCACGGCTCACCCTTGCCCAGGTGCGTGTTGATGCTCATGTAGCGCGCCGTGCCCGTCAGGCTCTTGTGCTCGCGGTAGGGGATGTGCTTCTTGGTCTCGGGGTCGATGTACTCCTTGGCCAGGCCGAAGTCGATGATGTGGATGGCGTGCTGCCGCTTGGTGCCCGGGCGCCCCACCAGGAAGTTCTCGGGCTTCACGTCGCGGTAGATGAGGCTCTTGGTGTGGACGTACTCCATGCGTGTGATCTGGGGGGNCCCCGGCGCCCCCCCCCGTCTGTCCCCAGCTCCCCCCCCAGCGCCCCCACGCCCACACCAGCTGGATGGCGATCATGAGCACCGTCTTGAGCGTGAACGTGCGGTCACACAGGTCAAACAGGTCCTCGAGGCTAGGCCCCAGCAGCTCCAGCACCATGGCGTTGTACTTCCCGCACGGGCCGAAGTAGTAGACCTGAGGGACGCCCTCTGCAGGGGAGGGTACCCGGACTCGTGAGGACCCTGCTGCGAGGCACCTCCCCACCCCACCCCTGCACTGTGCGGCCGGGTACCTGTGGCGCTGAGCTGCTTGTAGAAGCGGTACTCCAGGTGCAGCTGAGGGGCCCGGGACTTGATGGGCTCCTGGGAAGGGCGGGTAGACATGGTCAGGTCACCCAAGGTGTGCGCCTGCCCCTCCCCCCGAGACCCGGCAAGCAGGGGACAGGGAGGGGCTGGGGCCCAGCTGGGAGGCGGGAGCGAGGGCCTGGACTCACCAGTTTAATAGCTACGTATTCATTTGTATAGAGATTCTTCCCTGCGGAAGAGAGGCTTGTCAGCCGCACGACCCCCCCATCCCTGCAGGGAGGAGGCCCCCACCCCTCCAGGGACCAAGCTCCCCCCCACCTGACCACTCCTAGGAGTAAGAAGAACGCCTACGAGACCCGACCCCACTGTGGGGGTGCTCATGTGCCCACCCCCTCATCCTGCAGCGCCCCCTGCCGGCCAGCCCTCTGTCCCCCTCCAACCCCCGCCCCGCCCACTCAAGGAGGGCTGCCCAACTCCTCTCTATGGCATCCTTCCTGACAGCACACCAGCTCGCTCCAATTTCTCCCATCTACAAAAACAAAAAGAGAACAGAACCATGGTGATCCCGGGGGCCCCCCTCAGCTCCCACCGCTGAGAACCAGGAGGCGTCCGTGCCTTGGCCCCCCCTCCAGGCCACCTGACCAGCACCCAACCCTCCTGGCTCCCCCTCCCCCACCACTGCGGAGCAAGGCCCCTGGCAAGAAGCCCCACGAGGAGGCTGGTCCTGGCCACGTCCTGAAAGGGCCTCACCCAAGGTGCTCCACACCCTCCTCCTGGCCATCAGCACGGGGAGCTCCCTGCCCAGGCCCCTGGCCCGTGCCTGTGCTCCAGTGACACCCTGCCCGGCGGCACCCGGGAGGCGGAGTCCCTGGGTGGCTTCCCGGGGCAACGGAGTTCACCAGGCCTGGGGCTGGGACCGTGTGCCTCCCGGGTTGCAGACACAGAGCCGGGGCACACGGCCGGCCCAAGCCCATCACTAGCCCCCAGGACCCCCGGGAGCCCAAGCTCACAGAGCTGTCAGAACTAGAGTCCACGACGCCCGCGGTACCCCAGACCGACCTTCTGGCAGCTCGGGGCTCCCGTGAAGGGTCCGGCCTCCCTGTGTGCAGACACCTGGCACCCACCTGCTGCGTGACGGAGGGGCCACCCCCAGCCCTGGCGGGCGTTACCATGCACAGCGACGTGTGTACCCGCGCCCCTCCCAGCACTGTCCTGACCACGCCCTCGGGCTGGCCTCCCGGGGCCCTGAAGTCCACAAACACGGCCCCACACGGTACCCCTGCTCCACCACCGTCTGTCGCACTGTCCCGAGTAAGACCCTTCCAGGCCTCGGCTTCCTCGGTCCCGGTGCACAGTCTGGGCGACACCGCCCCCACGTGGTGGCAGACAAGGCTGAGCGCCGCCTCACAGGGCACAGCCGGGGCTCCCCACGCCTGTCAGTCCACTGCACCGGTCACTGCCCCACCCCGGGTGCTCGGAGGGGTCTGTGCCACCCCGGCGCCCAGCGTGGGGGTGTCTGGCTCTGTGTCGGCTGCTCTAGGGCCTGTATTCCAAGTGGCCGTTTCAGAGTCGGCCCATCAGTGTCCCCAGAAGGCTGCAGAGACGTCACCTCAGGCCTGCGGGAGAGGCGGAGGGGGGGACATCCTAGCACCAGGCCCCCCCAGCCACGACTCGGGGATTAACTCCTCTCACTGATGTTTCCGGTTCCCGGCGGACGGAGCGCTTGCACATCCTTCGTGACATTGACTCCAGAGGCCCTGGGCTGGTTTGGGCACACACACAAACGGTGTTGTTTTTAAATTTTTATTTTCCAACTCTTTGTTGCTCGAACAGAAAACTTTACTTCTAACTGGTTCCTGAGAGGTCGCCGCGGCGGCCGCGTGTGCGGCATCGTGCTGGGTGGGCTCGGCCCCAGCCCACTTCCCCAGCCGGTTTTTCCGCCTCTCCCGCTTCCTGCCACGGTCTGGAGGGGTGGGCAGAGGAGCCCGTCTTCCCGCAGGCCTCGGTCCCCTTGGCTCGACAACTAAGAGGCTCTCCATGGACTCTCCTCAGCGGGGAAAGAACGTTCCCTTCAAGCTCTGTTCTCTGGGTTTTGATAAAAAATAGGTTTTGCCTCTTGTGTTATGAAAGTTTCAAACCAAAAAACAAAGCAAAACTGGTGCAGGAAAGGCCCACAGCCTCGCCGCCTACAGACACCAGCGACCCGGTCTCAGTCCCACCGCGTACCTGCACACCTGTCACCCACTGACCTTTTCTTGTTTGTTTTTGAGACAGAGCGAGAGCGCGAGTGGGGAAGGGGCCGAGGGGGAGGGAGGGGGAGTCTCAAGCAGGCTCCATGCTCAGCGCAGACCCCGATGTGGGCTGGATCCCATGACCCTGGGACCTGAGCCGAAATCAAGAGTCGGGCACTCAACCCACTGAGCCACCCAGGTGCTGCTGGATCTCCCTNAGACAGCAGGAGTGCGAGGAGGCTGGCTGGGAGCCGGGACCCCAAGGTGGCCACTGGTTGTTGTGTGGCCTCGGGTTAGTACTTTCCCTCTCACTCTCTTGCTTATTTTTATTTAAAAAAAAAAAAAAAAAAAAATGCAGCATTTCTAAGGCACAAACGCCAGGAGGCTGTCCCTTCGACATCCCAGCCGGTTGGGGCCGCGGGTCAAGCTCAGGTGCGCTCGGCGCTCCTCCCAGGAGACACGTGACGCACACACCGTCCGTGTGGCGGACGCAGGGCCTGGCGGATGCAGAATCCTGGACGATGCCAGCCCTGCATCAGGACGGAAAGCGTGGCCACCAGGCACGGCCCTGCACGGTCACTCTCCACTTTCACGTCCCGAGAGGCAGCCGTTAGGTAGCATGGTCTGGCACGTTCTCTCCTTCCTGGATCCTCCCAAACCCACACGGTAGCAGGTCCCTCGCTGGGGACAGGGCCCGGCTTACCCGGTCACCCTGGGGGGCAGCCGCCCGTTCCCAGTCCTCCTCCAGGCACGGCCGATGTGACCGGTGCCACACGGGACCTCCCGTGGGCGGGCCAGCTCCCTTGCTGTCGGTGGCAGCCACACGGACGGGCGCTCCCACAGGGAAGGCCTCCCGAGCTCCCTGGCTGTCCGGCTGTCTGCTTTCGTGAAGTGTCCATTCACGTCTCTTGCCCACTTTTAAGTAATCTCTACAGCTCACGGTGGGGTGCAAACTCATGACCCCAAGGTCAAGAGCCACGTGCTTCTCCGACTGAGCCCGCCAGGCACCTCTCTCGCCTGTGTTTAATCGGAGCATCTGTATCCCAGGTGCCGTGGCCTTGAAACGGCGCACTGCCGGCTGTGCCCTGCCCATGCCACCCAGCCTCGCTCGTACCCACGTTTTCTCGTGAGCACACGGTCTACTGATCCTTTACGGTAACAGCAAACGCCACTGCGCCCTGTCGAAAAAACCTTTATGTTCTGACTGCGCACATGAGTTCAGGAAGAGCCAATCTCCCGGAGTCCGGCCTGAGGTAAGGGCGAGAGCACGTGCGTGCGTGTGTGTGCGCGTTGTGTCCGCACGTGTGGGGCCGTGCAGGCCGCAGGAGGGCTTCAGGCACTCGGGGCTCTGGGAGCCTCACCAACGTGAGCAGCCTCCCTGGGCGCACAGAGGCCGGAGGCCGGACAGGAGGAAGGTTCTGGGCCCACACAGGGCCGGAGCCACGGCCATCCAGCGCGCAGAGGCCGCCCTGACCTCCCGACATGTGGCCGAGAACCCAGGACTCACCTTGGGACTGGGCGGCTCCAGCCTTTGAGTAAGGCCGGCCCTCAGCGCCCCCAGCGGAGCCGGAAGCGGGCCTCGCGCCACCGAGAGGCTCTCCAGGAGGGGGCAGAACCCAGGCCGCGGCCACATGGGCTGCCACTAACGTGCCGTGCGCGGCAAGCCAGGCGGCCACAAGGGAAACAGTCAGAGGCGCCGGAGAGCTGGCCCGTGAGACAGCTGCAAGCAGACGTGAGGGTCTAACAGCAAACGGCCCAGCGGAAAGGAGATCCCGAGAGGGGGCAGTGGGGGTGAGCGGTGACCGACGCCACGGAGAAGGGAAGTCGTCACCGGAGCGGCCCCACCAGCGGCACAAAGAAGGGGGAGCTCACCCAGGAAGCAGAGGGAGCCAGGCTGAGGCGGAGAGAAAAGCCGCCGAGAGCAGCCGGAGAGCAGCGCGCAGCGCCTGCAGACGCTCCAAACATTCAACACACGGGCAGCTGGAGTCTGATGACGCGAAGGGACGGAGATGGAGGCACAGAAAATCCGGAGTAACGCCTGGTTTTTCCGACGAACCGAGGGAGTCTTCCGCACACCCGGCAGCTCCGTGAGGCCCCATCAGGATTAGCACAAAGAAAACCACCCCAAACGGCGCGGACCAAACTCGGACACAACGATGAAGAGGAGCTCGTCCGGGAGAACGCGGCCGCCAGCTCCGGGAGGCGCCGCCAAAAGCCCCTCACGCCCCCGCGCGCGTTCAGAGCGGAAGAGCCTGACCCCCCGGACGCTGGCGAGGCGGGGGCACCCCGGGCCCTCACAGGCAGCCCGCAGCTGAGAAACGTCACCATCGCTTTGGAACCGAGTCTGGCAGTTTCTCATCGACACCCCCCCCAACCTGGCGCGTTGACAGACCCTTGTGCGCGAGACTTGGAGAAGCCACTCGGGCCAGTTTCAGTCACCACACCCGGCTGAGTGTCCCTGAGCAGGACGACAGATGTGGACAGTGAGGTGCAGCCACGCAGACGGACAGGGTACAGAGCAACCGGCCCCCCCACCCCCAACCATGGGGACACTCGCAGAACCACGCTGGGCAGAAGCCGGGCCGAAAAGAACACGTACCTCAGTTTTAGAAAGCGTTTTAAGGTACCAGCCGCTGCAGCTGCGGCCCAGCACTCGCGCTCTGTCCGCGCAGACCCCTGCGGTAGAGGCTGCGGTCCGGACGCCCAGCTGCAGGCGGGGACCCGGCCTGCCATGTGCCGGTCTGGCTGTGCGAACGTGTGTGGGGCAGGGGTGTGTCAGGGCGGCTCCGTGTGCCATGAGCTGCGGACTGGTCGCCGGGCCGCTGGGGGCCCTGCTGTGCGGGCCGGGCCCGGCACGGCTGGTCCCGTGTGCTGGGGAAGGTCAGTTACCGAGACAGACGCGCCCGCTGTGGGAGCCGGGCACCTGGCCGTCCTCCAACCCGCGCACGGAGACGGGACGCCGGCCTGGGGCTTCCAGAAGCCACACACAGGCAGTGAGACTCCATGGCCCAAGCCCAATCGTGGCAGCCTCTGCAGCGGCTGCGGTATGGCTCCGGCTCAGGACGGGGACATCAACCCCGCCCCGCGGGGCCACCAGTGACACCGGCCCCGGCTCTGCCTGCGGTTCCCGAGCTCTCATTTCACCTCGTACCCACACCCACCAGCTAGGAACAAACGGCTGTGCGTGGGTCCCCCCGATAAGGGGCCTCAGATTCCCCCCAGAAGCGACCCTCAGCAACGCCAGGGGGAGGCCGGGTGCCCGCCCCTCTGGCACTGCCACCTCCTTTAGGAGCAGAAACTCACACGTACCTGAATTCCCAGTCCCGACAGTCTGGAAGCCATCTGTGAGCAGTGGCCGGGGTCCCGAGGGTGGCTGTCCCTCCCCCAAACCCCGAACACACACGAGTGGGCTCACCTAGCCGGAGCTCCCCGAAGTTGCCACAGCCTATCTTCTTCCCGACCCGGAAGTTGGGGCCCACCATCAGGACCCCCGAGCTGGTCCCCGAGCTCCGGACGCCGTGGCTGGTCCGGCCGCCGGCCTTGGACATTCTCCGACCCTCCTCCGACTCCCCTTTCCCTCCTTTCTTGTCAAAATCCATAAGTTTGTGGTACCCTGGCCTCTCCACGGTGACTCTGCTGCCGAGCAAGTCCCGGGTCTGTGCAGACCTGAGGTTGCGGGCGGCGCTTCGGGGCTAGTACACCATGGTGGCCCGGCGGGCTCCCCGCTAGTGAGACGTGGCCGCTTGCCAGGGCCCGGCCGTGGCGCTCATCTCGGTGGCCTCGGGGTCGCATGCAGGGGGAGGGCACATTCTGCTGACTGGTCCCGCCGCCTCAAATCTTGTGGCTCCCGGCTGGCAGAGAAAGAAAGGCACAGGTTAGGCCAGATCTGACCTCCTCCCACACCTCCCCGTCCCCAAAGCAGCCCCAGGGTCCAGAGCCCAGACCGGCAGGGACGCCCAGGAGGGCGGTGTCAGCTGAGGGCCACACCACCAAGGCTTGTGCAGCGCAGCGGCGTCCTGGAAAGGTCTCTCAGGGCACAGATGTGACCCAGGGCCTTCAGGGGGGCACAGGGGCGGAGTGACTCGGGCCGTTGTGCATTGCACATGTCCGGTCGCGTGACCCCCGCCCCACAGCTCAAGCACAATTCTGCTGGCAGAGGTGAGGGCCAATCAAGTGACAGAGGCCCTAGAGCCCTGAAACCAGATGTGGAACCCAAGGCTGGGTGCAGGGAGGGGTGGGCCCTCTCCCCAAGCTGAGGGTCTGCTCTCAGTAAAAAGAGATGGCAGAGCACATGTGCCCGAGGTCGGGAGACAGGCCCTCACCACTGACCTAGAGGCCTCTGAACTGATCCCCCCCTCCACTGAACCCCCCCCATGATGTCCCCGGGACTAGTTCCAGGAGCCTGTGGCTCTGCGGTCACCTGGGGTGAGACCAGCCTCAGCCCCTTGGGTATGAAGCTGGCATCGCGGAGGGCAGGGCAGGCACTGAGCAGCCCCCAGGATGTAGGCGGCAGGCGGCAGTCACCCACGCTGGGTGGGGTGAGGGGCAGGTGCGCGCGCGCGCACACACACACACACATTTGTGTCCCCAGGCCCAGCCCTCCCCAAACCCACCCCAGTCCTGTAGGCTGTGGTTGGCGCCAACCGGGCCCCTCCGGCACGCCTGCTCCATCAGCCCCTGCCGGCGGCTCCCCCCGAAGCTGAGGGCTCCCCTCAAGAACCACCAGCGCGCTCCTGTGAGCACCCCCACCAAACACACCCCCCCTCAGATAGGAGTGCAGTGCCAGGGGCCACAAGCCAGCTCACACCCGACCCTGCCTCACAGGCACTGGACGCCTTCCCACATCCCGCTAGGCCGTGCACCTGACCATCCATGGGTGATCGCTGTGGCCCAAGCGGCAGCAGACAGGGCAGCGTGGCGCCGCAGGGCTCAGCACGGGCAGCGACAGGCAGCTGCCTCACCGAGGGAACAACACTAACTCTGAGGCTGGGGGGGTGGGGTGGGTGACAGCTCGCAGAAGCACCCTTGCTGCCGGATGCCCCGGGGAGGCAGGGATGGTATCACCTGACCCCGAGTAGTCCCCCGTCACTGACCGGCCCAGGGTCAGGGGCGCCCCACGGAGGGGATCAGTGTGTGGCGCGCACACATGCCCCAACATGCGCGCGCCTGAGTCCACATCGCTCAGAAAACTGCGTCGGCTCCGGACGCCCACTCCAGCCCTCGCGCCCTAAGATCCCCTGGTCAGCAAGAAGCAAGGCCTTGCCTGCCCTGGGGGCCGTTGCTCCGGTGTGCCCTGGGGACCCTGGGCCATCACTCCAGTGCACCCTGGGTGACGACCAGCCGGGAACAGCGCCCAGACAGAAAGGAGGGTGTCTGCAGGGACCCCCAACTTCCCCACTCCATCAGGGGCGTGGCCTAGAACAGGCAAGGGGAACTGGGGTCTCGGGAGGGTGGCTGGGCCCACCCAGGAGGGACCGTGCACGTCTGGGGCTGATGGGACTGTCCCCCGCCCACCATGTGCGCCCAGAGACGCCGCGAGTCCCTCTGTCCACCTGAAGGCGAGTCTACACAGACAGACCGTAATCTCAAGTTTACAACTAGAACAAAGTCTTCTACCACCTGCAGCCGCCCTCCCGAGCTTGTGCCAGACCCTTGCCCCCCGCGCATGGGGGGGCATCAGATCCACCCCACGAGAAGAGCCAGGGAGCACTTCTCTCCCCCGGAGGATGGAGGCTGCCTGTTTCCGCTTCTAAGTCCCTAGTTTATTGTTATTCGCATTACGGAGATAGAATCCACATACCGTACAACTCACCCTTCAAAAGTGTACAATTCACGGGTCTTTAATACATTCAGAGTTACTCAACCATCAACATGATCCAATTCCAGAACATTCCATTACCCAAAAAAACCCCTGTCCCCATCAGCAGTCATCCCCCAGCCCCCATGACCCTCCTTCCCATCCGGGGATGAGCCTGTTCTGGACCTTTCACACACATGGATTCACACCTGCGTGGCCTCCCTTGTCTGGTTCCCTCCCTGAGTGTCGTGTGTTTAGGCTCCGTCCACGGGAGGGCAGGTGGGGGCGCCTCGCTCCTGCTCGCGGCCGAGGGACGTGCGCGTGAACAGTGGACCAAGTGTGTCTGTTCATCGGTCGGGGGAGCTGGGTTGTGCCCATCTTCGGGTGTTGGGAAGTGTGTGTGTGGACACATGCTTCTGCTTCTCTCGGTGCACACCTGGGGGTCCCTGGGGGCCCACCTGCCGGTTCAGAAGGAAACTTCCAACGGGCGGCACGACGTTCTGGAAGGCCACACAGGGCGCAGCAGGGCCCAGCTCCCCGTGCCCGCCGGCCCCGGGCCGTCGTCCGGGCGGGTGCGCCTCGGGTCCGCGTCTCCCTGAATGCCTGCGTTACTTCCAGACACAAGTGTCATCCCCCAGCGGAGACAAGGGCGGAGGCCTCAGACACCTGAGAGTGACCCCGTCTGAAGCAGCGGGTATGGAACAGGGCTGAGCAGGGGGCCCGAAGCTGCCCCCGGACAAGGGCGCCCCGGCGGCAGGGGCGTGCACACAGCCCGGTCTGCGAGCACCGGGGGGCCGGACGGGGCAGAAACGGGCAGGAGACCAGCGCCCCCCGAGACGGTAATCAGCCGGGATGAGAGCTGCACAAAACACACCTGTCCTCGGTAAAGAGTCAAGGGCCGCAGGCTCCCAGCCCCCGTGTGGAGGCCCCGCGCACACAGAACCCACGTGCGAGTCACACACCCGCAGGCTCCGGGTCCCACAGTGAGGGGTCGCCGGAACCCACCCACCGTCCCGCTAACAGACACTCAGAGATGGTTTCCAATCAGATTTTCTTTCTGTGACAAAGTAATCAAGACTACACATGTGTGCACATATGCACACACACTCACAGGTACACGGACGCCCATGTACACACATACACACACGCTGCCGAGTCAATCAGATGGAAAATCCACGGGAAGCAGAGGCTCCAAGGAGACACCCTGGGAGACAGAACTCGCCCGCATCTCACGATCCACTGTCCTGATGCCGGCGGACTCGGGTGACCTTCCCGCAGAGGAAGCATCAAAGAAATGTGGCGAAAGCCGGGAGCGGGACCTCCTTGGGGCCACACAGGAGCAGCCGCCAGGGCCGGCCTCCACACAGAGAAGCCCGGGGGACACACGCTCGGGGCAAATAATGACAGATGTGGTCTTTGTCCTGGGGCCTGGCACGCAGCTTCTCAAACTCTGGGCACCTCCTGCGCGACAGGAGGGTCTCCGCTTTCTGGAAGCCACCCGTTCCCGGCACACCAGAGCTCAGGCCGGGCCTGGCCATCGGCTCGGGGCTGGGGAGGCTGGGGTGCAGAGCACAGGTCTGGGGAAGGCTCGGCGGCCCTGCTGCAGGCAGCCAGACGCAGCTCTGGATTCCACCCCCACCCCACCTGCACACAGGCTTTCATGGGGCAGGAAGGACGTGTACCCTCTGGCCCGAGGCGCGCAGGAGCAGCCCCTCTGGGGGCCTTCTGCTTTTGCACCTTAGCCCCCAGCTCTCCCAGGAGGCCCCTCTTCGGCCATCAGCACATGGCGGTCCCTGGCAGCCCCCTCGTGCCCTGCGCAGTGGCCCCCACCTGCACTTCCAGGTGGGAGGTGCCCTTGGCCCACCCCCCAGACTGGCAGGGGCATCTCCACCAGGCCTCGTGATCCAGGGTGCAAACCCTCCTGGGTGTGCAGAGCGCCCTCTGTGGGCCAGGCGGACCCATGTGCCTATGGGGCAGCTCAGAGGGTCCCCTGTGAGACCCCGGTGACGCCGGGGGTCCGGGGTCTGGCAGCCCCCTCCACCAGTCTCCCCACTCCACAACAGGCTCCCTCTGTGTATGCCTCCCAGCAGCCCCTTGTGGCCTCATGGTCCGAAAGGAGCCCCAACGGCCCAGCAGGCAGCAGAGACAAGGCGACCGGGTGCGACAGCGGAGGTGACACACGCCGGTGCCCCCCAACTGCACTCCCCCAAGCCCCGTGCTGGCCCGGGGGGGTCTGCTCCCATAGGTGCCATTACCACAGGGGTCGCCGCTCGCAGGGGACAGCAGGTGCCACGGAGGCAGGTGAGCAACCCTTCACTCTGACCCCGTCCACGGACAGCCCGGAGGACACCAGCCCCCGTTCATCACGACTATTCACAAAAGAGCCACCACCCCACAACCCTGAAGGCAGCACAGACTTGCAAATGTTATGGAAGGTGGCCAAAGTCAGCATGCCCCGGCAGGCCATCCCCCCAACAGGGGCCACACGGGGCACCCCGGTCCTCTCGGGGTACTCAACGCCAGGTGGGAACCGCAGGGGAGTGGCAAGAGCGAATCACATGCTGGCCCGTGGGAAGCAGGGACAGGCTGAGCCAGGGCCAGGACCAGGGCCTGAGAAGAAGAATGCCCCTCCAGGTCCCGGGAGGGGCAGGGGCCCNCCCCCGGCCTGCGGGGGGGGGGGGGGGGGCGCGTAACCCGAGGCCCCAGGGGAGCGGAAGTGTCTGCTGTGGGCCCAGGCCCAGCGCCAGAGCTAAAAATACTCTTCCTGGGGGAAGGGGCCTCCCATCCCTCACTCGGGCCTAAAATAAACCCAGTCCCCACGCACCAACTTGGCCCCCGCTTCCTGACACGGGGCAGGAATCCCACAGCAGGATGGGTCCCCTGCCCCCACTGCGGGGACCACAGCCCAGCGCCCAGGCAGCCCCTGGAAGCTGCCGGCCGGCTGCTGCCGCACCCAGCGGGTCTCGCAGAGACCACTCTGGGCAGGAGTGGTGTTCCCCTGCGAGCACCCGCCTCTGCTGAGTTACCTGCCATGGTTTTTAGGGCATCCCCCATCTTGTCAGGGCCAAGGGCCAGCTCCCCTGGCAGAGGCCCCATGAACCCCCTTCTCTGACCCTCTCCACTCAGTGACGTCACAGTCCCTGGCTGACATCACCGGCACAGCCCTGGCCCAGGGCTGGGGCAGGTCTGGGAGCACACGCAGGAGGCGGCGGTGGGTACAGACTCAGATGTGCCCGCCTCCCTCGGGACCCGCCGGGCATCCCCGGACATGCACCTCCCTCCCCTGAGCCTGTCTCCCGGGGACTTGCGGCCCTGCAGGCGAGGCCGCCTCCCCAGGGTCCCCTTGTGCCGTGCCACGCCCCAGGAGCGACCCGGACCCTGGAGACATGGCCGACCCTGCAGTGACAGCCGAGAAGTCCAAGGTCACCTGCAAGTTCGTGTCATGCTGAAGAGGAAGGAAGTGGCCCCAAAAGGGCAGGCAAAGGAGGCGGCCCAACAGGCCCCCCGTGACGAAGCCATGTCAACACAAGCTAAGCAGAAATGGGTCAGGTCATCGTATGTGGAGCCGCAATGAAGGGATCCAACCCCAAATACACAGGAGAGGAGAGTGCAGACCCCACCCCGCGGGGGCCACCGGGTAACCTGTGGGGTGAAAGCGGGGAGAACGGTCATCAGTGAGCACCACAAACGTGGGCCATGTGGGCCGAGGTGGCCTGAGGTCACTTCTCAGTGGCCAGGAGGGGAAGGCCGGTGTCCAGGGTGAGTGTAAGCTCAGTGGCCACGCAGGCGCACCAGGAGGGCGCAGAGGTCCTGCCCAGAGTCCTGGCCGGGACCCCGGGACAGGAGACAGCGGGCGAGGGACGGAGGCACAGGGGACAGGCTGCCAGGGTCTGCTCGCAAGCGGTGCAGGAACAGCAGACGCTGGCGGCCCCGCTCAGAGGGCGGTAAACAGCGGGGGTCCGGAGCACTGTACTTCCTTGCGACCTCTGGACACACTCGAATTTCCTCAGAATGAATCAGATCACAAAAGAGAGGCAAGGTCCCGACCACAGCCCCACAGCCTAGAGCGCGGCAACCAGGACCGAGCGAAGACTCGTCAGCGGGCGTCTTCCAGGCAGCGGGGCCGCGGCGAGGACCGCCTGGCACGGGCGGCTCCGGGGACCAGGATCACCTGCCGGCGCCTCCCGCTGTGTCCGGCGGCAGGAAACGGTATCTGGGAACCTGGGGAACGGCTGGTGGCCGTGAGCCCTCTCTCTGCAGCTGGGTGCGCCTCAACGCTCCTGTGACGACGGCTGAAGGCGAACAGCAGGGGTCTGGGGCAGACGGTGAGGCTGGGGTGACTGCAGGGAGGCCCGTGCGGCTGGTCCTGGACGACTCGCACGAGACCCTGGACCCCTAGCGGCACGAGGGTCGGGCTGGGCCCTGCTCAGGCACCACTGACCACCCCCCAGGCCCCACGCACGGTCCGTGTGGCACCATCGGCAAGGAGTCGCCATCACATCAATGGAACCTTGCTCATGCCGGCCGCGTGCCAGGCCTCAGCAGCCGCCTGGGGTGGGCGCCGCCGTCACCACGCCCCAGCCTCTCCCCACAAACCCCCGTCCGCACCTGCCCATGGAGCTAAGGGCCCGTCAAGGGGGCAGGCGTGTCTCCCCACAAGTGGCC
>NW_027529446.1:1172514-1172783 GCF_008692635.1 Crocuta crocuta | reverse complement strand
GGGCAGAATTGTGTCCCCAAAAAGTCACGTCCTGACCGCCGGAAACGTGGCCCTATTTGCAAATCAGGGCAGGCCCTCTCCTCAGATAAGCGTCCCTGTGAAGACAGGACACGTGCCCGGGAGGGGCAGCCACCACCTTCACAGCGACTCTGCGTGCGTCACGCTGCTCCAAAAATGACACAAAGCAAACGATGTGAAACAGCCCAACAGCCCAAGGAGAAAACCCAGACGGCCGCACAGGCGCGCGGCCCGACGAGGCAGGCCAAGTG
>NW_027529446.1:1171793-1172494 GCF_008692635.1 Crocuta crocuta | reverse complement strand
AGCTCCGGGCTGCCCCCCCCGCCAGCGCCCCCGCCGCCTCCTCCGGCCTTCCCGGGACGCGCTCTCCCTCTAGCTCGCCCTGCTGTGCGGCACGTGCCACGCACGACACACAAGGCCTGTCTCATCACGGGTGACGAGATGGTGGCGGTTTCGTCACGGGTGAGGCTTCCGGGCAACGGCGTTGGGGTGCTGAGACATCCCACGTGGATTTTCGACTGTGCAGAGGTCGGCGCCCCTACCGCCCGTGTTGTTCAAGGCCCAGCGGTGACCGGGGCCGTCGTCACTCGTCAGGCTGCCAGAGACTCAGAACAGGAGTAACGTTCCGGAGCCACGAGCGCGGGAATGAAGACGTGATGTCGCCGAAACGTGCGTTTACGTAGAGGACGTCCTCGGAGGGGGTGGAGGCGGCACTGCCACACGCCTGCAGAGGGACAAGTGACCACCCCCCACTCCGCAAGTTCAGCAGCCTCGCGCACAGAAAGGAAGCGGCCGATGGTGCCAGCCCCCCAAAGCGGGTCCCTGTGTGTGGACAGGTCCGGAAGTAGCCTCTCAGGCTTGCGGTCCCCTCATGAGCCAAGGCGTGGGGAGAAACCCCAGGACTCTCAGCTCCGCCCTTCCCACGCAGGGGTCCACGCTCTCCCGCCCGCTGAGGACACCCACACTCCACCACGAAAACAATGCAGAACAGCGGAGGAGGAGGG
>NW_027529446.1:1170268-1171649 GCF_008692635.1 Crocuta crocuta | reverse complement strand
TGGGGAGCCGCAGCAGAGCTTAGCCCCCTCCTTTCTGCCCCGTCTCTGGTTCTACGGGCGCTACCTGCGGAGAGTGAGAACCACCCCCAATCCCCACACGCCCCCCAGAACCAGGCACGTCGGTGATTCTCGCGGGGCCAGAAGGGCCAACGGCTGTGTCAACGCCTCCCCTGGTAGGGAGTCTAGCACATTCCCCCCCGCCCGGGCACCGTGCTCCCCCCCACTCAGCCCGCACGGGAGCCCCCACACGGCCCCCAGGGGCGCCCGCCCTCCCACAGTCGGAGCCCGGCAGGTCCCACGGCTGAGCGCGCGCCGGTCTCCCAGGCGCCCAGCTGCCGGGCTCGGCTCCGCTGCAGTGCTCATGCCGGCCCACGTGCGTGAGCGGGTTTCTGCTACTTAAAACCACTAAAACCAGGACACTGTGTCCTCACAAGGCCCATGTGTCCCTCGAAGACACTGGACTAGGGGGCTGGGTGAGGGAGGCCCATGGCCTGAGAGCCGGGGCACCTGCCCCAGTAATTGCCGCATGAGGCTCAGGAGCCTGGCCTTCTAGAAAGTGCCAGGCAGTGGGGAGGCGGGCGTGCAGAAACTGGTCTCGGTGCCCAGGGGAGGCAGACATGCCAGATAAGGGGTCAGACCCTAACCCGGGAAGGGGAGACGGGACCCTCGCCCAAGGGGCTAAAATGGACTGGCTCCCGAGGAAAATGGCCACCAGTTCCTCAAAAAGTTAAATGTGGAGCCACCAAGTGACCCAGCAACGCCGCTACTCAGTGTCTGCTCAAGACGCTGAAACCACACGTCCACACAAAACCTGTGCGCCGTGTTCACAGCAGCCGAAAGGCAGACACAACCTCAATGTCTACAACGAGTGAACGGATACACACGTGTCCACCGCGCACATCCCTCGGCCGTGAGCGGGAGCGAGGCGCCCACACACGACGCTCAGGGNTGGGGGAGGGGGAAGGGGCAAGACTGGGGAAGGGGCAAGACTGGGGGGGGGGCTTCTTTTGGGGTAATGGAATGTCCTAGAATTGGATAGGAGAGATGGTTGCATGGCCCTGTGAATGTATTAAAAACCACCAAGGTGGGGCGCCCGGGTGGCTCAGTCGTTAAGCGTGTGACTCTTAAATTCGGCTCAGGTCATGATCTCACAGGCTCGTTGGAGTCAAGCCCCCAGTTGGGCTCTGTGCGGACAGTGCACAGCCTGCTCGGGATTCGTCTCTGCGCACCCCCCATGTGTGTGCATGCACGCACTCTCTCTCTCTGGAAATAAACTCAAAAATTAAAAATAAAAACCCCACCAAGGTGCACATCTCGACTAAAAACAAGTGGCGTGTGTGGACCGTCAACACAGCTGTTTAAAGGCCTTGTGAGCCAGGCT
>NW_027529446.1:1163643-1170192 GCF_008692635.1 Crocuta crocuta | reverse complement strand
GGGAAGTCAGGGCAGAGGGTGGGGGGGGGAGATCAGCGAAGAGGGTGGGGCTGGGGGAGGTCAGTGCAGAGCCCACGGCCACGCCTCCTGCTCTGGGAGCTGCTGCCATGTGGACCCACAGGAAGTGAAAGATGAGGGGGAGGTGGGAGGTCTGACCTCAGCGACCCCAAGCTGCAAGCCTCAGCCCCTCGGTGGCGCTGGGCAGGCCCCGGGAGGACACAGAGCTCACACAGCACACCTGCACGCGCAGCAGGCCCAGTCAGGGGCTCAGGGCAATGGCTGACTCCCGCTCACCCGCACACAGGCTCACCAGGTGCTGACCGCCCTCAGGCACCTGGAGCCTCCCCCCCCCACCCAATGCAGCAGCGGTGGCCAGTTAAAGACTAAAGAAACCCCACAGCGGGGGCGCCTGGGTGGCTTAGTCGGTTAAGCCTCCGACTTTCGCTTAGGTTATGATCTCGCGGTTCGTGGGTTCGAGCCCCGCGTCGGGCTCTGTGCTGACTGCCAGCTTGGAGCCTGGAGCCTGTTTCAGTCTGTGTCTCCCTCTCTCTCTGACCCTCCCCTGCTCACGTTGTCTCTCTCTCTCTCCTTGAAATAAATAAAACATTTTTAAAAAAAAATTAAAAAAAAAAAAAAAGAAACCCCACAGCGGCCCAGCCCTTGCCTCTCGCCACGATGTGGCAGCCCCCAACTACAGTTCCCAGGATCAGACCCCCTACGTTCCCCTAGATCAGCCCCGAGATGGAACAGCCCCCAGCGCCCAGGAGGCTGCACCAGAATTCATCTGCAGCTCTGCTGAAAATGCAGATTCCTGGCCTGCCCGAGATGCCAATGCAGGTGGCTGGAGTGTGGCCTGGGGGCCACCACATGACCATGAAGGCTCCGCTCCACACTTCACAGGCCGGCCAGCCACCTGCGCCAGCCCAAAACGGCCCCGGCACCAGCAGCCAGGTAAAGCAGATAAAAACGCAAGGTACGTAGTTAACACCAACGTCGCCTGAGCAACAAATACCTTTTGGCATGAGTATGTCCCCTGCACTGTGTGGGACGTACTTATCCTCAGCAACACGTGGCTGTCTGAAACTGAGGTCCCTCGGCACAGCCGACCGACAAGCCTCCCAGGAGCCTCCTGGTCGCAAGTGCGCTAATATTTTCTACTCAGTTCTGTGTACTTGTTAAGATTAAGTGTTTCCAGGGGCACCTGGGTGGTTCAGTCGGATAAGCGTCGGACTTCGGCTCAGGTCATGATCTTGCAGTTCATGAGTTCAAGCCCTGCGTCGGGTTCTGTGGATTCCGTGTCTCCCTCTCTCTCTGCCCCTCCCCCGCTCATGCTCTGTCTCAAAAAAATATATATATAAAAATTAAAAAAAAAAAAAGATTAAGCGTTTCTAAAGAAAATTTAGCTTCCAAATGGTGACAAACCAGGACCGTAAAATACATACCCAGCATGTAGGAAACAGCCGTCTCCACAACCGCTTACAGCAATTACACGTTTACGTGACGCCAGACACACGGAGCAAAACAAGCTCAGGTGAGCTGCACCCACTGCGTTTTTACCAAGGCCGCTGGCATCCTGTCACCACCCAGGAGCCAAGCACTACCTAGAAGACCTCGGCCGGGGAAGCCGGGCCCAGGGGTGAGAGGCGCCGGGGAAGGAGGGCGGGGGCGGGAGCCACAGGTGGGGGACCAGCCGAGGGAGACCCTCGGGCTTCGAAGGAGACAGTGCAGCATCCACCGCGGCTCTTTGCTCTACACAAACCAAGGACACCTCCTGACCAGTCACCCAGCCCCCCTGGCTGCAGGGCACTGCACCCAAGCAAAAGGCAGCATCCACCCCGCCCCTCCCCACAGGTGCAAGTCCTCCCCCTGCGGGGGGGGGGCGGGGGGGCAGAGACCCAGAAGGAACAGGACTCAGCAGAGTGGCACGGCGGCCCCCTGCGGGCAGGGGTGGGGGGACCTGGGTCACCAGGGAGCCTCAGTGCAGCACAGCCCCCTTCCCGATGGCTGCTGGGAGGACCCACCCCCACAGCCTTCTCCCCACCCACTTCCTCAGCCTTCCCACTCCTGGGGGCGAGGGAGGGCTGTACTTATAGGCCCCGGGACCCTTGAGCCCAGGAAGCCCAGCCACACACCCGGGGAGGCCCCTCTGAGCGCCAGCTCACTGCAGCAGCTGCAGGTTGCCAGGAAATCTCTAGGGCGGGGCTCTCGCCTGGGACAATCCTGCCCCCAGGAACAGTGGGCGACACCTGGGACATCTGTGGCCGTCACGACTGGAGGGCTGCTGGCATCGTGTGGGTGGGGCCCAGGACGCCCTCAGCCCCCACAGCACCCTCAGAGAGCGATCCAAGCCCAATGTCAGTCAGCAGTGCCGAAAGGAAGAGGGCCGAGCCTAGAAAGTGTCCTCAGCAGAAATTCCCAACAGACCTATCAGTGCAGCTGAAGGAAAAAGGCGGCGGCCCAGACTGGGGGCCAGGGGACTAGGAGGGTGGGCAGTGAGCGCGCAGAGCCGCAAGCCCCCCAACCACGCTCCCNGCGGGTTGACTGGGGGCCAGCGCAGCCTCACAGGTGGCACAGTAAAGGTTCTGTAAAGACGTCTGCCTCCCAGCAGGGCTCCTGACCACGTCTAGAACCAGCGAGAGAGCCTTCAGGTGGCTGCGTCAGGTGAACCACATCCCTGTCCCCCAGGGCAGCCCCCAGCTTTTCTGAAAGTCTGGGATTTCATTTCTAACCCAGAGGCACCCAGATGAACCTGCAGAGACTAGGCCCTTCCCAGGCCCTCAGCTGGGAAGCTGCTAGAGGCACTGCCTGACCGAGGGGTGCCGTCTACAGCCCTGCGACCACAGGCGGGCAGAAGGTTCTGCTGGGCCCACCCTCCGCCAGCCCGGCCACCCTGCCTACGCAGCGCCCAGCAGCCCGGTCTTGGGACCACAACAAGCAGAGACCCCCAATGACGGGCACAGCCACCAAGGAGCCCTGCAAGCAGTTGCCTGTGGAGACCACGTCCGCAGAGGGGAGTCACCCAGTCTCTCCAGACCCAAGACCAGGTGAAGGGTCAGCTCCAGGGAGGCTCACAACTTTCTTCAGAGTCTAAGATATCACAGCCCAGTGGAAGGCAGGTAACACGTGTCACGTCCCTTCCAGCCTCTCAGACAGCAACTGCCCCCCGCCCCCCCACCTCGGATCCTGCCATGGCCGGGGGTCCCCCCGGGCACTACTCAGGGTCTGGCAGGAGGCTGTGAGCAGCGAGAAAAGGGGAGGCTCCTCGCCCACCCGCCAAGAACGCTCCTGGACTGGCGCCTCCGCAGTGCAGAGGGACCAATGGCCCCTGGGTGTCCACCAAGGCAGCGAGGGCCCTTGCCCCCACCCTCCGCTGCACACACTCTGCCCACACTGGTCTGCACCACCACCCTCTCCGGTGAGGGACGCGCTCCTCCGTGTCATCACAGCTCTTCAGAGCCTCGGCGGGTATAACCCCAGAGCCGATCTCGCACCCCAGCTCTGCTCTGCTAGGTCGTTTGCCTTCCTTCTCCCGCCACCGGGAACTCATAGGAATAAACCAGCATTTAACTGTGGCTGTTGCTGAGCTTCCAGAAGGGAAAAGACCCATCCCAAGGGGGAAGCTCCCAGAAGGAGGCCTCCGGCTGCCCTCCAAGGTTGGGCAGAGCACGCGGGAGGCCTTCTGGAGGAGGTGACAGCAGGGCCAGGACCACGGTTTCCTTGGGAGCAGGAAGACACGGCTTCTGAGCAAAAGCTGTGCCGTCGCTCACCACTCTGTGACGGCGCCTCCGCCTTGCGTGGACCCCCATGCCACAGGGCCCTGCGTGAGCCCGGCCTGCACCCTGCAGGGGGAGACGCAAAGGCAGGCCAGCAGCCACGTGCAGGGGGAGGGGAGCGCCACCAGCGGGAAGAGGCCCACAGACGCCGCCACGCCCCCTCCCGCGTGGGCCGGGCGGGTGGGCGCCATGGGCACCAGGAGCATGGATGTGCGTGCTGGCCTCCGCGCTCAGCAGCTCAGGGAGGCGGCCCAGCACGGGCCCCCAAACCTCCAAAGGGGGAGAGGGCTGACTCAAAACCGCCCCAGGTGGGGTCCTTCCACACCCACCAGGACATGGCTGGGGTGTCCCCTTCCCCAAAGGCCCACTGAATGCACTACACGCTAACATCCCCAACCAGTCACCAGCCTGACTGCCGTGTGCTGCAGACACCACGGCGCCCCTCGGGTGCAACGGGCCAGGGGACACGGACGCGGACCACAGCCCCAGCCAGCACGCCCGCACCTACCTGACCAATGCCACCAGGGGCCTGGAGGCTGACAGGGCCGGCACCCAGTGCCCTCCGGCCCCGCCTCTCCCACTCCTTCCCCAGCCCTCTGCCTGCCACCTGACCCATGGCCTTGATGACCTTCTAACTCCTCCTCGTAGGAGACGGGGCCCCAGCTGCTCAGCCCTGGGTTTCCAGGGCCCACCTGGGAAGAATCTGCCAAGATAGAGACCCCACCCGCTGCCCTGCCACAGCCAGGACAAGGGACCCTGCTGCTCGAGAGGTGGCCTGGGGCAGCTCCATGGGGGCCGGGGGATGGGCGACAAAGCCAACCATGGGACAAGGTTACTGGGCATCGCAGGAGAAATGCCACCTCCGTAAATATAGCTGTGAGGGAACCGGGCCCGTGGGGGCCCCAGACGTGTCCCAAGCACTTGCTCAGACCCACCTGTAAATCCCCAGTGGCACAGGTGACCCCTCTAGGTGTCTGGAACGCCTACTGACAGGCATGCTGGCTTCCCCAGAGCGGCGATGAGCAGATGGGAAGGCTTTCAACAAAAAAAAAAACCTCACCTACTTCCTCTTGCTACCCAGAGATAATTACTATGTAATTAAGAGGAAAAGGAGGAAAGTCAGCTGGAACCGGAAGCAGTGTTCAAAGAAGTCTGTCTTCACAGGGGCTCTGTCCTCCCAGAGCAGGGACACGCCCAGGGGCAGGTAATGAGACACTCATCCCCAATGGGCTCCAAGCAAATTAGAGGTAGTCAAAATCACACAACAAGCCCCTTTACCCATGAAGGTCCAACTGCCAACCTGAGGCAGAAAAAGCGAGCCCGGTCCCCCATGGCCACTGCGGAGCCTGTGGGGCTCTGACCACCGCTGGGGCAGGGCACACGGGTCCAGTCAGCTCCTCTCACCACCCCCCCCAAGGCCCCCACGCAGGTCACGCCTCCACCAGCCCAATTCGGCACATGCAGCGGGCCCCCCAGGCCCTCAGTACTCAAGCACTTTCCAATTCTCAGAGGCAGGGCCACCGATAAAACCCCAGCCGGGGGAACAGAGCACCTCAGGTGTGAGCACCCCCTGTGCACTGCTGGGGGTGCTGCAGCCAGTCCCCACCAATCAGCCTGCCCAGCCTAGGGGTCCCTTTCTGGGGGCACAATTTGGAGACAGGAGTGAAAAACAAAAACAAACTACCAGGGAAACCACAAACTTCCCCCTTTAAAACCTGTGGGCCTGGCTCCCAATCTGTCCTTGTCACAGACACCACCTCCTTCAGTGACCAGATCAGGTCCCTGCGGACATCACTCCCTACACTGGAGCCTTTGTGCTCCCACTCATCTCTCACACCCACGAGGTATAGGGGCCCGCAGGGCGGGGAAACGCCCGAGCCTGGCCATGTCCTCCAGGGCAGCGACGGAGGACCCGCTCAGCCGGAGCCCCAGCAGATGGAGCCCCAGCAGATGGACGGTGTGTGCGCACCCCGCAGGCCCGGGTCCTCTGTGGAGGGCCTGGGAACAACGTGCTGGAGGCCTCGGGGGCCAGTGCCCACCGACGATGCCGTCCAGAGGCCAAGAGCCCCAAGCCTGCCTACGACGACAGCCCACAGCCCCTAACGTGAAAGCTTCCCGTAAAAAGTTGGGGCAGAAGGGGGACAGGGAGATCAGCGTGGCCACCGCCCCGGGCGCATAGACATCTCACCCCCTCCCTGATCCAAAGTGTTTCCGGAAAACAAAACCGGTGGCGAGGGCGGAAGGGGGAGGGCACAGCCACACCGAGGCAGCAGTTCCCAAGCGGTGGCGTCTTGCAACAGGTCCCCCTGAAACAGACCCTCCTGCTGCGGGTCTCCAGCTGCAGCCCCTCCTCCGCCCCAGGGCTCCCCACCCCCAGCTCCTGCTCGTCCCTCAGGGCCTTCAAGACCACAAAGCTAGGAATGGGTGGATGGGCTGGGGCAGGGGTCCAGGGTGGAGGGTGGGGGACACGGGGACTAGAGTCAGGGGACAGTGGAGGACAGCAGGGCCCGCAGTCAGGGCACACGGGGAGGGGGCAGGTGAGGGGTCCGTGGGGCAGCAGGGTCGAGAGTCAAGGGCCTGTGGAGAACAGCGAGCTCTGGGGTCCGGGGTCGGTGAGGGCCGTGAGGTCCGCAGCACAGGCGTCAGCCGGAATGAGCAAGGCCTGAGCCCGGGAGAAAGGGCAAGGTCTGGAGCGAGGCGGCGGCGGGTCGAACGCGGGAGTCCACGGGCTGCGGGGGACGTGGGGCTGGAGTCCGGGCCCGGGGGGCGGGGGAGA
>NW_027529446.1:1157782-1163615 GCF_008692635.1 Crocuta crocuta | reverse complement strand
GGGGCAGTGGAAGCTGGGGGGGCGGGGTCAGGTCCGCCTGATCGGGCGCGGCCTGCAGGGCCTCCCCCGGGATCCCAGGGTGGGTGCTGCAGGGCCGCGGGCGCAGCTTTCCCGGGGGTCCCCGGCCCTGCGGGGGTTCGGGCAGTGAATAATAGGCGCGGCCCTTCACGGCGTCTTGAGAGCGGCGTGGGGCGGGCGCAGCACCCCGGAAGAAAGATGGGATCAGACGGAAGAGTGCCGCCCTGCTGGTGGTGCCCGGACGGGGTGCAGAGCAAACAGGCTGGAAAGGCCCGGTGCCATGTGGGGGCGGGGGGCAGGCCAAGCGCTTGCAGAGGCTGGCGTTAGTGACCCGGGACTCCAGCCACCTCCGTTCGACCTCGGTGGGTACTTTCTAATTCATCAACTTGTTTCCAACTTATCTCTCTTTTTTTTTAATGTTTTATTTATTTCTAGGAGAGAGAGAGAGAGAGCGTGAGCAGGGGAGGGTCAGAGAGAGAGGGAGACACAGACTGAAACAGGCTCCAGGCTCTGAGCTGGCAGTCAGCACAGAGCCCGACGCGGGGCCCGAACCCACGAACCGCGAGATCATGACCCAAGCGAAAGTCGGACGCTTAACCGACTAAGCCACCCAGGCGCCCCAACCAACTTATCTCTTAATTCAGGCAAAAGAGCCTGCAGGGAACCATCCCCTCCCTGATGGGAACCAAAATTTACCCCCACAAGCAGGAGGGACTGTCCTCCAATAAGACCCCACTCATGATTGACCCCGGGACAGTGATTAGCTCGACCTCCCTGCCCACCAGCTCTGCTCGTACCCACTGACCTTTGTCCCACAGTTTCCTTATATAAATCTGGAAGTGTTTTCGTCACTTGGGACATGGTCTTGAGACGCTAGTCCGCTGTCTTCCGTCTTCCCGGCGGTGGCCTCACTGAAATAAATTTCTCATGTTACCACCACTCGGTTTCTCTGCCTTTGGATTTTGTCGGCAGCGAATGGCTGGCCCTGGTCTGTTTGGGACCCCGGGGTCTGAGCCACGATGGGGCTGTCCCTTCTCACTGCGTCCTGACCCTTTCCATGCAGTAGGTTTGTTTAAAATCAGCCTCCTCTAAATACAGTGCTCAATGGATTACTAGTAAAAAGAGAATGAAAAGAGAGAAAGAAAGGAGGAAAAATGTATCTCGCGCACCAGCCAGGCCAGGCTGGGGACCACTTCCGCTCCGCTCACTGCTGTGTTGGTGCACCCGGTAGGTACCCAGTCTGTGCGTGATCACTGTGTGTGGCAAATAAATGACTAAATGAGTGAATGAATGAACTGCACGGCCCTCCCAGATTCTGGAGAACTCGGGGGTTTGTTTCCCTGGACTTCTTGGCCTCATCTCCCCTCTCCTCTCTTAGGAAAATCTGCTCTCTGTGCTCAGCTCCCAGGGAGTCAGGAGACATGGTGACCTCTCCTCCAGAGGTATTTCGGCCTTAACCCTAAGCTCCAGCCTCGCCCCTGTAAAAAGTGGCGTGGCTATGCAGCTGAAAGAACGTGAAAAGTGAGGTCAAGTCTGGGGTTGTGCCAGTAAAAGGCTGTGTGACTGTGCGCAGGTCACCCACCTCTCTGGTTCTCCACATTCTCGACTGCAAGTTAGGACTAACCTTGGCCTCCTCAGGTATATTATGGGAATCATGAATAAAGAATGGCCAGCACAGGACCTTCTGCCTCAAATGAACATCTCCCTCATCGCTCAGAGTCTCCGAAAAACCCAACGGCCTCTGTGCTTCCTTATTTTTGACCCACTTCAAATGCGGTCCCCATGTCCCCGCCCCCTTTTAGCTTTGATCATGGGGACACCGTTTGGAAAGCTGGGGTGGGAAACGGCCCCGTGGGAGCTCTCAGTACAATAAGAACATTGTAAAGAGGGTGAGCTGCTCTCTCCATTGCCCATCCCCCGACCCGGGAAAGCCAAACAAAACCCCAGCCTCCCGATAAATCCCGAACAGCTGTGGGTTTCAGGGAGGCGACCCCTTCGGTCCCCCACCCTTACCAGAGGCAGGCCCACCTCTCTCCCTGTCCTCGGAGAGGCCCCAGCCGAGGAACAGGCCTGCATCCTGGGGTCCAGCAACAGCGTCCAGGCACAAGCAGGCGCCGGGGGTCACTTCTGCCAAACTGAATTGGCTTTTCGCTCCCTGCAGCCAGGTCTTTCCCTGCGGGGCAGGGATGCGGGCGTGCACATTCCTGTTTCCGAGATGTGGAAACTGAGGTTTACAAAGAAGTGATTTGCCCACTGTCCCCTGGCTTCAAACGTGCGACGCTGGTACCCTCCACTGGTGGGTAACACTGGCCCACGCTGTTCTACCTCCCCATCCCCGATATGTGGGGGGGGGTCACGAAGCAGCGGCCCCCACTCCCAGTGGCTATGGTTGAAGAGAGCATTCAACCCAAGGTGAGGCCTGGTGCCACACGCTCAGTCCTCTCTGGATGACGTGAGCTGTGGAGGGGAAACCGAGGCCAGAAGGCACGTGAGAGGCAGTGAGGGGTAGCCAGTGAGAAGAAAGCCGGGAGTTACTGGGAGAGGGTGCAGGAGCTCCGGGCTGGAACGAGGTCGGGGTCTCCCATCCTCTGAGAAGGGACCCCAGCAACCAGGGCTGGGCATGTGATCACCCAGCCACCTCTGATTGGCCCAGAGCGAGCCAATAAGATCCTCCTCTGGGATTGCTGGGCGGGAGGTACCCCCTACCTGCTTGTGTTAAATGTGACCCAGACAGTGGTCTTCTGACCTCTGGTGGCTTCAGAGACGTCTGATTCCCGCACCAAAGGCGAGCCAAATGCCCAGCGCACAGCAGCCTCCTCGGACCTGAGATTCCTGTGCTAAAACCCTGAAGGTCCCAGCAAACCAGGACGGCCTTGTCACCTGAGCAGGGGACACGCAATGCGCTGTTTGTCACGACAGATCCAGATGAGGAGCTCCTCCACCCCACTCCCAGGGGGCGAGGTAGAGGGCTGGATAGTGTCCCCTCCAAATTCACGTCCACCTGGAACCTCAGAGTGGGACTTTATTTGGAAATAGGGTCCTTTTGGGGCGCCTGGGTGGCTTAGTCGGTTAAGCGTCCGACTTTCGCTTAGGTCATGATCTCGCGGTTCGTGGGTTCGAGCCCCGCATCGGGCTCTGTGCTGACTGCCAGCTCAGAGCCTGGAGCCTGTTTCAGTCTGTGACTCCCTCTCTCTCTGACCCTCCCCTGCTCACGCTCTCTCTCTCTCTCAAAGAAAAAAAAAAAAAAAAGAAATAGGGTCCTTTGTCTTCGCAGAGGTGATTACATAAGGGTGAGGCCATGCTGGATCAGGGTGGGCCATGAGTCAACAGCTGGGGCCTTTTTAGGCCACGGTCAAGAGCAGACCTGGGAGGCACGCAGCCACACACCAAGGCACCCTCGGGGCCCCCGAAGCTGCAAGTCCCCCCCCGCCCTCCGGCAGCCTCCGCAGGGAGCGCAAGCCCTGCAGCACCTTGACTTCAGGCTTCGGGGCTCCAGAATTTAGGACAAATCGTCGTCTCAAGCCACCCAGTTTGTGGTACTTGAAACAGCAGCCCCAGAATCTCCTAAAGAAGCGGAGCCGGCCACTGTTTTGGGATGAATTGTGGTTCCCCAAAGGCTGTGATGAAATTCCAAGTCCTGAACCGTCCAAGATCAAGCTTCACAGGGCTGTTCCTGCTGACAGAGTCTGTCCCGGCTCTCCCAGCGCCACCGGGCGTCACTGCAGCCTTGGCCTGTGGAAGCGTCACCCCCACTTCGGCCCCATCTTCAGGGGGTCTGTCTGTGTCCCAATGTCCACTTTTTACAGACACCTGACGTACTGGATTAGGGCCACCCTCCTCCAGTGTGGCCTCACTTTAACTTGAAAAATTACTCCTTCAGTGACCTATTTCCAAAGAAGGTCACCTTCTGTGACCCTGGGGGTTAGGACTTCCAACATATAAATGGAGGGATATTTAATTCAGCTCGGAACAAAACAAGTGAATGCACACGCATGCACACAGATACGCACACGCGCACGTGGGCCAGCACCCACCACGCCCCACCTGAGGGCACGGTCAGGGCCCTCCAACCCCCAAACACGGACAACCTGAGACAGGCTCAGTGCCTTCCAAAGCGTCGCAGAGGGACGGGGCCCCGACTGCCCGCAGCCTGGCCGCCCTGCCGGCTCCTGCTCTCTTGACCCCCCCACATAAAGCTCTGCCCCCCAGTCTTTACGTTGGGCCCAAACAGGTCACAACGTACTGAACGCAGCAGCTGACAGAACAGAGCTGCCCGCTCTGCAAAAACAAAAAAAATACGACTCGTTCCTTTTTCTAAAAAACATTATTTTTTTAATCTTAGAATGTAATGAACAGATTTTTAAATGACGTTAACAAATGTTAAATTTTGTCTTACATTCTACTGTTAGTATTTAACTGGGAGAGGCAGGAAAGACCTGTCCCTGGGGCTGGCTGAGGGGACACCTTGCTCTGGGATGGTCCGGCCCCCGGGATTTGAGAGCACGGAGCCCCGCCGCCGCCCCATCATCCCCGCGAGGGACCTTTCCGCCTGCCCCACCCGGATCGCAGGCTCTGCCCTCCAGATGGAAGGACACACCCCTGTGCTTTAAGCCCCCAGATCATGATTTCCTACAGCGGCCACCCAGGCAAACTGTTCCCTTTGCGACCCCACCCTCAGCCTCTGTCCTTATGGGTCACCTGGAGGCAGAGGACGCGTACATTCCTTTCTCCAGGCCTGGGCTTCCATCTCCTAGGCAGTTACCCCCACGCCCCTGTGTCACCAACGCCATCTCCCGCCCAGCCCAGGAACACCTGTGGTCTGTCAAGGCACATCCACACAATCCGTGTCCCACACGTCCATGGGAACGCCCCGCATCACGGCGCACCCCAACTCTTCGATGTTTCATTTCCCTCGTATCTGCTGGGTGCCATCCTGCTGCAGCCAAAACACTGATCCTCAGGACTCGGGAGGGCGCAGCCCAGGAGGCCTCACAGGGCTGCCCCTGCCCCGGGCTCTCCCGGCGTCACTGGGGGACCGCTGGCCATCAGCCCTCCTTGGCCCGTGGAAGCGTCACCCATCGTGGCCCCATCTTCATAGGGCTTCTCCCGGCCTGTGTCCCCAAGGCCCCAAGGACACCAGTCATTGCTTCAGAGCCCACCTTACTCCAGCGTGACCTCCCCTTAACTGCAACAACGCTATTCCCAAATAACGTCCCATTCTGAGCTCTGAGGGTCAGGACCTCAACATATGGATTGGGGGGGGGGGACACAACCACCCATGCCACCTGCGTGGGGCTGTCTGGTTTCTGTCTGTGGGTCTAGTTTCCTTCCCCTGGTGGCAAAGCGTCCTGTGGAAGACTCGCACCCTCCCTCCTGTGTCCACGCGGGACGTCCACCCTGCAGCCGAGAGGCCCCCATGCTGAGCCCTGGGGAGGCCCCTCCAGCCGGGTGTCTGGGAGACTCGACTCGACTGTTTTCATTCTAGCCACTTCTACATTTACTTTTCCTTCGTGCCAAGTGATGCTGGTTAATTTTCTACAAACTTCCTTTCTCAAATGAAAACAGTTGAGACCCCCCCCCAAAAAATTTAAAAGAGAAAAAAAAAAAGAAAACAGTTGAGCCCCTGGGGGGCTCAGGCAGTTAAGTGTGTCTGACTCTTGACGATTTCGGCTCAGGTCACGATCCCAGGGTCATAGATCAAGCCCTGCACACGTGGGCAGTGCGCAGAGTGTGGAGCCTGCTTGGGATTCTATCACCCCCCCCCCCCCTCTCTCTCAAAATTAGAAAATAATAAAACCAAACCAAACCAAAAAAA
>NW_027529446.1:1151082-1157649 GCF_008692635.1 Crocuta crocuta | reverse complement strand
AAAAAAAAAAAAAAAAAAAAAAAAAAGTTGAGCATATAAAAACAAGTTGATTTAAAAGGACAGGAGGGAAGCGCCCCATGGTGGTCGGCGGGCAGGGCTGAGGGGTGCCTGCAAGGGGCCGGGTCCACGGGGAGGGTGCGTGGGGGCGACAGGCCACCAGGGCCACGTGCCGGGCAGCCCAACATGGCGCCAGCCACCAACGGCCTGGCAGGGGCTCTGCGATGCGCGGAGGATGGCAGTGTTAGTTCCCAGGATGCTCCGGCCTAACGGAACCCACCACGATGTAATGACGGTGCCCAGTGCCGCAACGCACGGGGCGCGCGGTGGGCGAACCCAGGCGCGTGGGCCTCCAGCACCCGCTACCGCCGGTCAGCAGCCGTCAGGAGGGACCCAGCCCCACGGTTAGTGCAGTGCATGCCTCTCACAGAGGCTGAACTGGGGACTTGGTTAAGGGGCCGCTGGGAGGCCCAATCCAGGGTCTTCATCCCAGAGGCCAAGACATTTGGGCACCCGGACCCGGATGCCTTCTCAGGCACCGGGGCCACCTCTGGGCACCGCATGGTGTTTAGCGCGAGGAGCAGAAGCGAGCAAACGACGGAGCGAGCGTGGAGAACAAGGCTGGACGTCCCAGGGCCGGTGCAGCAGTGTGCGACCGAGAGGGTCCCTGTTCTCTCCCCCCGCCCCCCCACCTCCGAGGCAGCCAACTGGGCAGGGGCGGCACACGGGGTGCCAGCAAGGGCGGCACACGGGGTGCCAGCAAGGGCATCCCTTCAGAGGGCGCTGTGCAGAGCCCCCTGGGACATCCGGGTCCTCGGTCTCAGGGAGCTAGAGAAGAGTGACGTCTTGTTCAGATTCCTCACTAAGGCACAGATTTGTCACATCTTCTGTCCTTCGAAAAGGCCGTTCTCCTGAGAAACTCCACCTCCCGCGTCCACAGCTGGAGCAACGGGCCGTGCGGTCGCGGTCCCAGGCTCCGGGCAGCCAGCAGGCGGGCGCTCCCCGCCGGGAGCCGCGTTCCTCAGCTCGTACACGGAGGGGAGCCGCAGCCGCCCATCCTGCCCCAGGGCTCTGCCCCAGGTTTCGGGTCTCAGAGGTCTGTCTGCTCCGGGTTCCCAGGGGGACATGCGGGCAGGAAGGCTGGAGCCGAGCAGGCCAACGGCCCCAGCGCGGAGCGCACGGGGCAGACGGACAGACGGACAGGGACGCCCAGACCGTGGTGCCCGGCTGGCTGATGCCCAGTGTGGACGACCCACAGGCTTGTCCACGAGGGCCCTCTGGGTGCAGGTGGGCAGGGACTTAGAAGACTGAGCCGCACGCTGAGCCGGCCAGGGGCAAAGGGAGAAGCGGGTGGACGCGCCGACAGCCCTGGAAGCGGGGCGCGGGGTCGGCCCCCCCGAGACCTCGACAGGGGAGGGCGTGGATGTCACAGGGAGCGGACGGGACGCGTAGCCCGGGGACATCCTTCTGCCGGGCGGCAGAGGCCGTACTTCCACTCCCGGAGGTGCGATGAACACGAGGGTGGGCCCCACACCCGGGCCGGGGGAGGGGAGGGGCGGCGGGGGCCGGCGGGCCCCTCTATGGCCACTGGCTGCCAGCGGCCGGGTAGCTGGGCACGGTGGGGTACTCGGGCAGGCTATTCCCCGAGAAGTTGTTGTACTGAGCCTCCCGAGAAGGCGGGTTCCGCCAAGTGCCCGCGTTCCACTCTGTCTGCGCCTTCTGGAAACTTCCGCCGGCCCCCCGGTAGATCCTGTGCACCTGCAGGGAAGGAGGGTGGGAAACCAAACTAAGCTTGTACGTGATCAAGAGACCCCGTGTTCAAGACCGTCCATTTCTTACGTGAATTCCAAAATGACAGAACGGTCCTTGGGGAAACTTTGGAAAATGCAGCGAAGCCGAGGTTCTGTCCTGACTTCAGCTGCCTCTGGAGAGCCCGTGCACTCGGTCACAAGCACTTCTTTCCAGGCAGGGGGCTGTCCTGCCCAGCCTCTCCCTGGGGACACCCGCCGGACACCCCCCGCGGGCTCCGCGAGAGGCTCACGGCCATCTCTGGGCATGAGCGGTGGCTTCCCGGGCAGAGACCCCCAGGAAGGACGAGCTCCCCACTGCCCAGCAGGCCTGTGCTGACTGGCCCCCACTGCACCTCTGGGAACACGGGGCCATACTGGACACTCTAGAGGGCCTGGAAAATTCAGGACAACTGGCATTTTAGGGGCAACTGGGTGGCTCAGTCGGTTAAGCGTATGACTTCGGCTCAGGTCATGATCTCACCGTTGGTGGGTTCGAGCCCCGCGTCGGGCTCTGTGCTAACAGCTCAGAGCCTGGAGCTGCTTCAGATTCTGCGTCTCCCTCTCTCTCTGACCCTCCCCTGCTCATGCTGTCTCTCTCAGAATTAAATAAAACATTAAAAACGTTAAAAAAAAACTGGCATTTTAACTCCATGCTCTTGATGTTTAGTGAAGCTGAATGCTTTTCTTGTTTCTCACTGGAATCTGCCATCTTCCACAAAACTATTTAATATTCATTAAATATGTTTCTCTTCTTGGCAGCAGTGGGGGGGGGGGCAAGACAGAGCCCGCACGACAGGCCTGACGCCTCCCTCCCCAGAGGCCGGCTCACCAGGCTGGCCCGCGGCGGCGGCGTCTGGAACTGGACTCCGGGGCGCCCGCCACCCTCGCCGGCCGGAGGCCCGTGTCCCAGAGCTGTCCGTGGAGCCATGAGGTTCGTGCTAAGGACCCGCTCCCCTCCTGGGGTCTGGGGTCTCCACCCTAGCCGGGCAGAGGGGCTGCTAAGCGACCCCCGGTAGGAACCTGGGTGCTGGGTCTCTACGCCCCCCTGGAGACCACGCCTCACACGCGGTCACGTGTCGTTTTGGGGGGATCAGGTGTGTCCTGGGGGACACTCTGGGAGAGGATCCTGGAAGCTTGGCCTGGAGGCCCCACCCCCATGCCTTTGCCCTGAGATCATTTTGCCTCCTTTCTCTGTATCCACCATGGCCTTGGGGAGACTGCTGAGCCCTGGGGGGGGGGGGAGCTCCATTCTCTCAGCCGTTATCTTTTCTTTCAGGCCCTCGAGCCCTCTTCAATTTGCATTTACTTTTTTTTGTTTGTTTGTTAACTTTTGTTATTTATTTTGTGAGAGAGAGAGAGAGAGACAGAGCGTGAGCAGGGGAGGGTTAGAGAGAGAGGGAGACACAGAATCCGAAACAGGCTCCAGGCTCCGAGCTGTCAGCACAGAGCCCGACATGGGGTCGAACCCACGAACTGTGAGATCATGACATGAGCTGAAGTCGGACGCCAAGCCAACTGAGCCCCCAGGCGCCCCACAATTTGTATTCATTTTCTGCTCTGTGACATCCTGGTTGGAAAGTCACCTCCCGTGCGGGCCTCGTCCGGAACCACACTTAGGCTTCTTCACTTGTGCATCTGCACACACTCGGGTTTCTGCCAGCCCCTCCCTGCCCTCAGGCTGTCCACGCAGCTGAAGGCGTTTGGGGTGCAGATGGGGGGAGTGGAGCGATCCTTGCGTCTGCCCAGCCAGGAGCCCCGCTCGAACACCCAGAATCACGTGGCAAAACACTCACAACACTCAGCCCAGCGCTGGAGCGACACCGCACCGCTTCCCCTTCCCGTGGGGACGCCGCACGTCCCCGTGCCCCGGCCTGTGACTGCGCCTGCGGGAGGGCGCGAGGCCGGCGGCAGCTTCCGCGGCACCGAGAGCGGCACAGAGCCGGCGCCCCAGCCCCGCGCAGCCGGCAGGTATCGGAGATGGGGCGGTGCGGTGGCTGCCCCCAGTGTTTCGTTTCAGTGATTTTTACTGCACATGACTTTAACCATAAATGGGAAGAAATGTCCAGTGGTGGCCGAATCAGGCAACGTGGAGCACCCCCTGTGACACGGAAGTGCGCAGAGGGAGGAGGGCACTGGCGGGTGGGTGCCGTCGTCGTCAGCCCAGCTGCGGTTTCCTTAAGCCTGACTCAGCGGATCAGCTAGTCACAGCCATCAGGTCTCTCACCCCTGGACCGAGGAGGATCCGAGTCCCCAGGGCCTGGACGATCAGGTGACCAGATGCACGGGAAGATGCTAAGGTCCCGGGACCCAGAGGACTCACCTTTATGATGACAATGGCCATCGTGGCAGCTGACACGGAGAACATGATGGCTGGAAGCAGCATGACCACGGCGGCCCCAACACTGGTTTGGAAGAACCCGATTGCCGCCAGCCAACCACTGCAAGGAGCGAGAGAGAGCAGCATGGGTGCCGGCACTTCCGCCAAACAAGGGCCCAGAATCCTTCATACGTAAAGAGCTCCAACAAATCAACAACAATAAAAACGACTGGCAGAGAAACAGGCTTTTTGTGCGAGGACGTGCAGGGGCCAATGCACACATGAATGATGATGCCCAAAGCCAGCAGTGAGGGGTGCAAACTAAAACGCAGGCACACGTAGTGCACGTGAGGGGCCGAGAGGAGGAGTGCACCGGTGGGAGCGTGTCCCTTTGCAGCGGCAATGACCGTGACCTTCAAGAGCCCCCAAGTGCTCATTTCCTGCACCCTGGCTGTCCTCCTCTGAGAATTCATGCCACAGCAATAACTTAAAAGAACGAAAAGCTGGGAATAACCCAAATGCTCAGCGGCTGGAACTGGCACAAACGCTTAGTGTGCACAGCCGCACGACTGAATGCTGAGGAGACGTTAACGGAAACAGAAGGAAAAGAACATCGAAGAGAGGTCAGGGCAACAAGACTCTGCAAGACCCATTCTGGCCACTGCACACACGCAAAGTGGAATGAGCGCCCACACCTGCCTCTGGGGGGTGAGGCAGAAGTAACTATTCTTGAGATTTTGCCTTATTACCTTACTGACTTTTTTTTGTAAGTATGCTCCATGCCCCCTGTGGGACTTGAACTCACGACCCTGAGATCAAGAGTTGAGGATCCTCTACCGGCTGAGCCAGTCAGGCACCCTGAGATTTTTGTTTTTAAGTAGCTTCCAACTGCTTAAACCCAAGACCAACACAGGGCCTGAACGCACAACCCCGGGGTGAGATCAGGGGTCAGACGCTTAACTGAGCCATCCAGGTGCCCCTTGAGATTTTATTTTTCTAAACAGGTAATAAATACATTTGGTTCCAGATTCTAGGAACTTAAAAGAACATATAACACCCAGGAGGTTGACCGCGCTTCATCACTGTTCCTGGAGCCTGCGCGAGGCCACAGCCCCCGCGAGTCGCGCCGCCCTGCACTGCGGGAGCAGCACCCGCGAGATGCGGAAGGCAGGCCGCCCAGCGCGCACAGGCGGAGCCCCACTCTCCCGAGGCGGCCGCGTCTGCTCCCGCCTTCGTAGCAGCCCCCGGCCTTTCCTGCGAGCGCGTTTGGGGAGGCGCCACGCTCTCACCGAAAGGGAAGCTGTGTGTCCTCCTCACCCAAGTGCGTGAAGTGGGTGCAGTCAGAGGACCCCCCCTGGGCCCGCAGGCTCGTTCTGTGCTGGGTGCCGGGGGCCCGAGAATGACCCTGGCCTTGGGGACAGACTTCCTGCCTGTTCCCACTCAGCCTGGGGGAGGCGGAGAAGCCACGGGTGGGGGCCGCGCCTGGGTGGTTCGGTCGGTGGAGCTTCGACTCTTGATTTCGGCTCAGGTCATGATCCCAGGGTTGCCAGATCAGGCCCCACGTGGAGCTACGTGCTGGGTGTGGAGTCTGCTTGAAGTCCTCTCCTCCCTCTGCTTCCCCCACCAAAATAAAATTTAAAAATTTTTTGAACTTTAAAAAAATTTAAAAAAAAACACTGGGGAGGGGAACCTTGGCCAAGTGTTCAGGCTGAGGGAGAGGAGGGTTGGACCCCATAGCAGGTGTGAGCGTGGCAGGTGTGAGCACAGCCGGTCTGAGCGCAGGCATGTGTGAGCCCTGATAGGTGTGAGCACGGATAGGTATGAGCACAGATAGGTGTGAGTGCAGACAGGTGTGAGCGCAGCAGGTGTGAGCGCAGACAGGTGTGAGTGTACAGGCAGCCGGAGGGCTCCGGCGGGTGCCACGGGTGCCACGGGCCGGAGCTCCTGGGAGGGGAGAAGTGCTGGCTCCACTGGGGGTGTCACTTTGGGGACGAATATTCTCCCACCTCATCTGGGGCGCTGGCAGGAGGGGCAGGCGGGCGGGGCCCAGCCTGAGGACCGTGGTCCCCGGGGACGGTGAACGCACCCCCGGGCTGAACACAGGACTGGGGGCCTGCTCCGTGGCGCTGGCTCCCCAGCCAGCCGGGCAGTGAGGAGGGGCTCATTCACACCCCAGATGACCGCACTCGGGTCTAGGGACAGCTGGGGACCAACCGGCGGAGCACCAGAGCCTGCTGCACGCAACCGGGTTGGGGAGACACCACGGCACCAGCGCTGGGGGCAGGGAGCCGGAGGGCGGGAGCCAGGGAGGAGATGAGGGGTGCCGGGCGCTCCCCCAGAGCTGCTCAGCTCGCGGGGCCGGAACCAGGGGGAGGACAAGGCACGTGGAAGAGCGGTGTAGACGCGAGACCCAGGGAGCGTGGCAGCCGGGCACTCCCGAGACAGAGGCTCGTGTCACAGCAG
>NW_027529446.1:1146016-1151063 GCF_008692635.1 Crocuta crocuta | reverse complement strand
CAGGTGTCACAGCAGCACTGAGACACCCAGTGCCCGTCACCAGCGGATGGAACCAGTGTCCACCGCGCACGTCCCTCGGCCGCGAACAGGAGCGTGGCACCCACACTCGCCGCCCTGCGGACGACCCCGAACACACGACGCTCAGGGCGGGAACCAGACACGGGAGGCCACGCGGGTGTGGGTCCACGTGCGTGACGCATCCAGAACAGGCTCCTCCCCGGGCGGGAAGGGGGCTCGTGGGGGCCGGGGGAGGAATGGGCATGATGGCTAGTGGGGGCAAGTTGCTTTTGGGGCAATAGAACATTCTGGAACTAAATGGGGTGATGGCTGTACCACTCTGAATGTACTCTAACCACTAAATTGTTCACTTTAAAAGAGTGAATTTCTAGTCTGTGATGCGTGCTTCACTAAAGCCATTATTCTAAAAACAACCTGGGAGTACAGGACAATCAAGCCCGTTTCTTCAATGAGTCGATCAGAAAAACGGGAGGAGCGCAAAGCGCGAAGACTGGGGACAGCCTGAGACGGAAACCGACCCGTGGAGACGGGCAGGCTTTATCTGGGGTCTGATCCGGACAAACTGCTAAAGCAAAATCTAATTAAATGCCTTCTGGAATCCTGAACAAGAGGGTGTTCGTGGAAACCTGCGGAAATCCAAACAGGGCCCGCGGCTGGGCACCAGTGCTGTGCCCCAGGCGCATCACATGCCCCCGGGAGCACACGGCCACGCGCTCTCCTGTCTCTGCACCTTTCCGTAAACCTCAAAGCCGCCTGACATAAAGCACCCTATTTAGGGGGCGCCTCGGTGGCTCAGCCACTGGAGCGTGCGAGTCTTGGATCTCAGGGTTGTGAGTTCAAGCCCCACACTGGCCACAGAGATCACTTTAAAAACAAATAAAATTGGGGCACCTGGGGGGCTCCATCAGCTGAGTGTCAGACTGCAGCTCAGGTCATGACCTCATGGTTCCTTGGCTCAAGCCCTGCGTCGGGCTCTGTGCTGACAGCTCGGAGCCTGGAGCTGCTTCGGATTCTGTGTCTCCCTCTCTCTCTGACCCTCCCCTGCTCACGCTGTTTCCCTCTCTCCCTCACAAGTAAATAAAACATTAAAAAAATTAAAAAAAAAAAAGAACAAATGAATCTAAGCGAGGAGGCGGCATCGGGCGTTAAGGCTGGTTTCCGAGGCACGAAGCAGCGTCACAGGCTCGCACGCGCAGCACAGGTGTAGGACACCCGCACGTCCTAAACACTCCTTTCCTTCACGGGGTCACAGGGAAGCGTATGCAGGACGACACGCGTGTGGAGAGTGACAGACCCACAGGGCACAGGCTGCGCAGTGTGGACGGCACCCGAGAGCAGCCTCCGGGGACGCGCCTGACGCTCTCCGGGAAACGACCCGCGACTGCTCTGTGGCCCACTCGGAAGGAAGGTCACACACAGGGACTGGCCCGGGGCCGCTGGGAACCAGGAGGACGGGGAGACCCTGGGCTGGGCTTCGCGAGGGGAGTGCAGTTTGGCAGAGCAGCACCTTCGTGTCCCAATTCCCTGCTTGGAGCCCCGAGGCCAAGGGGCCTGGAATGGGGGGGGGGCTGGCAGCACCTGGCAGAGCCCTAAGGTCAAGAGGCCCATGGCTGGGGGGGAGGGGGTCTGCCAGCACCCGGCGGTCCACCTGCATGAACGTTCAAAGAAACCAAAGCAAGGGGCGCCGGGGTGGCCCAGTCGGTTAAGCATCCGACTTGGGCTCAGGTCGTGATCTCACGGTTCGTGGGGTCGAGCCCCGCATTGGGCTCTGTGTGGACAGCTCAGAACCTGCAGCCTATTTCAGATTCCGTGTCTCTCTCTCTGTCCCTCCCTCACTACTGGTCTGTCTCTGTCTCAAAAATAATCTTTAAAAAATTATAAAAAAAAAAAAAAGAAGCCAGAGCAGAGGGTGCCCTGTACACTCGGGAAAATGAAGGGGCCCAGAGGCCCACTGCCACCCCCCGCCCCCCCGCCTCGTGCTGGCCCCGGGACCTAGCGACAGAACAGCGCCGAGGAGCTGTGAGAGAGCAGATGGGCCTGTGGCCCGACCGCAGGTGCAGCGTCCCCTCCCCGTCGTCCCCTAGTTTTTCAGAGCAGCTCTGCCCAAGCTCCCCAGCTGGCTGGTCACCTGTCCCCTGCCGTCTGGCCCGCACTCGAGGAGGGAAGGGACGCTCCCGAAGCCCCCTTTCTGCAAGCCGACCCCAGAGGAAGGTGCACACCGTGGCAGCCAGTGAGGAGAACGGTGTGCGGTGGCACCAGGCAGAAAAGAGCCCGCACGACGGGCCTGACGCCTCCCTCCCCAGAGGCCGGCTCACCAGGCTGGCCCACGGCGGCGGCGTCTGGAACTGGACTCCGGGGCGCCCACCACCCTCGCCGGCCCGGGGCCCGTGTCCCAGAGCTGTCCGTGCAGCCACGAGATTCGTGCTGAGGACCCGCTCCCCTCCTGGGGTCTGGGGTCTCCACCCGAGCCGGGCAGAGGGGCTGCTGAGCGACCCCCGGTGGGAACCTGGGCGCCGGGTCTCTACGCCCCCCGGGAGGCCACCCCTCACACGCGGTCACGTGTCATTTGAGGGAATTAAGAGGATTCTGGAAACTTGGCCTGGGGTCCCCACCCCCACCCCCATCCCTTGGCCCTGAGCTCAATTAACTCCCTGTTCTTTCTCTGCATAAACCTTGGCCTTGGGAACGACTGTCTGCTAAACCCTGGGGGTCCTCCGGCACACCCCTGCTCCGGGGCCCCAAGCCAGCCCCCCACTGGCCCTCTAGGCCCAAATCTGAGAGGCATCGGGTCTACACAGAGCTCATCCACCCACCAGGTGAAGACCCAGGGGAGGCCATCTTGGAGACGGTCCCAGGTGAGAAAAGGAGACTTCCAGCCACTGTCAAGGGCGCGGAAGACCCGGGAGGGACGGCAACAGGCTGGAGCCCAGGAGCAGGCTCAGGAGGCCACGAACCGTACCCGGGGCCTCAAGGAACGAGAGAACACACGTCTGATGTACAGGGACCAGGACGGAGCCCCGTGGCCCTCCCAGGGGACAGAGGAACGGGTGACAGGACTGAAGCGCGGGAGGAAGAGCCGGAGACACAGCAGGGGCCACAGCGTGGGACACCCACCCACGGGGGATGAGCTCCCGACACCGAGATGCCAACCGAGAGGCCACGTGAGCACACACACCGGGACGCGCAGGAGCGCATGGCGCGTGATGTCACAGCACCGACGCAGCCGAGCACACGTGGAAGCTGCAGCTCTCGTCTCAGGACGCTCAGTGCCACGGACAGGACCTGGGGGCGCCCACGTCCTCATCCTGGGACTGTCCCCTCACGCAGCGGGGACCTTATCAAGGGCCCTGAGGTGGGGGTGACCTGAGTGCCTGCGGAGGCCCAGTGTTCTCACGCAAGGGAGGGAGAGAGACGGGCGGACCCCGCGCAGCTGGCTGTGAGGGTGGAGGAGGGGCCGCGGGCCAGGATGGGGCGCCTCGGAAGCCGGAAAAGGGCGGAAACGGGGGTCCTGCGTCCCAGGGGTACCGGCCCTGCCCTTGCCTGGGTGTCAGCCCCGGGAGGCCCGGGTCACATCTCAGCGCCCAGAACCGTGAGACAACCTGCTTCAGGTCACGTCACCGAGTGTGCCGCGATTCACCCCAGCAGCCGCGGGACCGGTGCGGAGCCCTCAGCGCACAGAAAGTGGCGCTCTGTCTGGCTGTGCCCGGAGCGCTGCGGGGACATACCCACAGGCCACGCTTCGGCATCCGGGGGGCCTGCGAGCACGGCTGCTCACGACAGCAAGGGCACACTCGAGCGCACATATGTCACACCCACGTGCTACGGCTTGGGCGCCTGGCTCACCATGCGCCCCATCCTGAGAGGCCAATCGCCTGGATGACGGTCAGGACGAACTGGGCTCCGAAGATGAAGAAGAACGCCATGAAGTTGAAGGAGCTGTCAGCTCTGCAGAAGGAGAGAGCAGCCGTCAACACGCACGGCCGGCGAGGGGACCGGCCGCCTCCCCCAGTCAGCCCGGGACTCGGGGACCATCTAGGGGCAAACACGGCACGCTCCTGAGTCACAGGGCCCGCTGTCCACAGAAGCCAAGAGGTGCCAACACCCCAAGTGGTCACAAATGTATGAGCAGACAGACAGACACACAGCATGTCCACCGCGCACGTGCATGTCCCTCGGCCGCGAGCAGGAGCGAGGCGCCCACACCCGCCGCCCCGCGGACGGACCCTGAACACACGACGCTCAGGGAGGGAACCAGACACGGGAGGCCACGCGGGGTGTGAGTCCACGTGCGTGAAACATCCAGAACAGGCTCCTCCACGGACGGGAAGGGGGCTCGTGGAGGGTGGGTGGGGGGTGATGGCTGACGGAGACGGGACATGGAATGTTCTGGAACTAGAAAAAGGTGATGGGTCTACAACCCTTTAAAGATACCGGGAACGCTGAAACAAGCGAACAAGCTGTCTGAATCACCAAGCGTCTCCCTACGAAGTTGTTAGAAGATGACAGGCCGTGGCTGGCTGTGGTCTGCAGACCACGGACATAAGCGTCCCCCAGCCGGCCAGGAGAAAGGAGCCCAGACACTAGGCACAGAGTGGGTGCAGGTCCCGAAGGCAGGAGCCAGCTCTGAGCCCCCAGCGCTCCAAGGCCCCCGGAGAGACGCAGGCCACCCCGCACCCCACTTACCGGAAGGCCTTGTACGCAGGCCGGAACCAGCACACGTAGCCACAGGGGGAGAAGAGCAGCAGCCAGAGCAGGGCCAGGCCGAAGTTGGCTCCCGAGCCGCCGCCGATCCACCAGGCCAGGCAGGCGATGAGGTTGACCCCCAGGGTGGCGCAGTAGACTGGGGGAGGGGCGAAGAGGGTGAGCTAGGCCCCTCCCACCCACCGGGAGAGCTGGGCTGTGGCTCTGCTGAGCAAGGGGCCCAGGGGCGTTATTTGTTGACAAAGACTAGATTTATCCCTGAAACTTCCAGTGGTGAGAGCCCGGCAAACTCTGGTCCAGAAGGTGCAGGGGGTGGGGTTTCCCGGTG
>NW_027529446.1:1142103-1145299 GCF_008692635.1 Crocuta crocuta | reverse complement strand
GACCCCACCCACCCCATCCCTGGCCCCACCCCTGCCCTGCCACTCACACAGCCACAGCTGGTAGATCCTCTTCACCAGAAGCTGGTGTTCGATGGGTATCTCGTCGGAGAAGTTCTGGTAGAAGCAGGGCTTCAGAGGGAGGAACTTGGGCAGCGGCGGGAAATTGTTCTCCTTCCCTGCAAGGACAGAAACCACCATGGAACAAAACCAGGTTAGACAGCGCAGTGACAGCCCCAAACGCGTCCCTGTCCCCGGCCGGACCCTCAGAACCTGTGGACATGTCGCCTCACGCGGCACAGAGGACCTTGTCAAGGCCCCTGAGGTGGCCACCGCAGGCCAGCGTCCTCGCGGGGTCCTCACGAGAAGGGGGGCAGAGAGGCAGGCGAACGCCGCGCTGGGGCCGAGAGGATGGAGGAGGGGCCGCGGGCCGAGGATGCGGCGCCTCTGGAAGCCGGAAAAGGGGGGAGACAGGGCTCCCTGGGGCGGGAGGGGGAATCGGCCCGGCCCAGCCCTGGGCGCTAGGACTTGAGCGCATAAATGTGGTTTAGATCACCACGTTGTGATGACTTCTCAGAGCAGCCACGGAAGACACGCAGACTCAGTGGCAGAACCCAAATGCTGGTGACACCTGACTCTAAGGAAGGTTCTGGCATTCTGAGTGTCTGAGCTTCCTTGGAAAGCTCTAAGAAATGAGCCCAAACCAGGAGATTTCAACTACAGGGATTTATTCTTTTCTAGTCCTGGAGCCTCAAGTCTGGGGTCAAGGTGTCAACGACACATCACCGCGTGGCAGGACACCTCTCGAGAGGACCTGGGAAGGCCAGACCTCGAACAAAACAGAGAGGACCCCTGACCTCAAGGGGCTGCACCCCTCACCAGGGGAGCACGACAGTCATCGTCAGGTGGGTGGCACTGGGGCACACTAGAAGACGCACCGGCAGGTGCGGGCCACCAGGGATGAGCTGGGCGCTGGCCAGCGAGATTCAAGAACGGGGCCAGGGTAGGCCTCCCTCGAAAAGGTAGTATTGGAACCAAGACTCCAGAAAGCAAAGGGGAGAGACCGCTGGGTTCTGGTCCATGCAAAGGCCCCGGGGTGAGTGCCAGGTGCTCTAGATGCAGCGGGGAGACCGGGGCCAGAGGGGAGGCCAGGGAGATGCAGGCCACGCCTTGCTGGCCACAGAGAAGCCTCGGGCATTTACCAGGGGACACAGGAGCTACGGAGCGTGCCAAGCTGAGCACGGCAGGGGCTGGACCCCGTCCCGAGCTTGCTGGCTCTGAGCCTCCGTGACAAGACACGGGAGAAGGGCCTCCCGGCATGGCCTCTTGCCATGGTCACAGGTCACAACCCTTCACGGCTCCTGCCCAAGGCCCCAGCAAGTAGCCCACCTGGCCCCTGCCCCACTGCTCTCCCCTCCGACATGTGACCCCCTCCTTCCCCCCCCCTGCTGCCCTCAGAGAGGACGGGGAGACGCCCCAGGGCTCAGGCTGCCAGCACACCGTGACGAGGAGGTATAAGAACAACAGGCAAATCACATGCCTGTGAAATCCTGTCTTCCTGGCAGATTGAAAGCCCCGGGGGAACGTTGTGCACAGACGTGGGGCTCGGGGCCTGGGTTCGGGTCCCAGCAGACCAGCACCAAGCACCAGCTGACCCCAGGCATCCGGTGCCCCACCCACCCTACGTGAGCAGAGGGGCAGATGCGGGGACTGCAGGGTGACCATGCGGGGAGGGAGTGCACTTGTGGCGCCTGCCGTGGCCTCGGGGCCCCACCTCACTCCACCTGCACACCCCACCCCTCCTCCTGAGCCAAACGGGGTGGGCAAACCCGTGAGTGAGGGTGTCACCTTTCGCACATAGCTATGAAACCAGATGTAGAAACCTCACCCCTGTGCTGATGTGAAGAACAGAACGAGCCCCGAGGCAGAAGGTGCGGCCAGGCCAGCAACTCCTGCGGAAACCGGCCTCTCGCTCTCATCTGGCTCAGAGCTAGGAGGTGACCCTGACACCCGTCGTGGGAGGAGGGGAGTGGGGGTGCACCCACCCCCCAGTGGGGGCGTTACAGTGGGTCCGGCCCCCAGGGGACACTTCCCAGGGGAATAGATGGGCCACAGCCCCGGCCACAGGGCCAGACTCACCAGACATTTCCGCTGTGACAACCGGCGGGGCAGAAGCCTACAGCCACCTGGAGGGGAGACAGCCACAGTCAGCGGGTCCCCCAGGCCGCTGGGGCCCCCACACCAGCAGTGTGCTCAGCAGCATCCCAGGTGAGGTCCTGACCTCCAGGCCATCCTGGGGGTGTCTGCGCTCTGGTCCCAAAGGCCAGCCCCAAACTGACAGGCTGGCCCCACTGGCCGCCGGCNTTCTCTTTAGCCACGGCTGGCTCCGAGAACCTTCCTGAGGCCACTGAGCCCAGCTTGTGAGTCACTGAGAATTGGGTCCACGCCCACTGCCGTGTGACAACATGCACGTCACACAACCTCTCTGGCCCGTGGTTTTCGCCCCTGCAAGCCTCGCAGAGCCCAGGATCCCATCACGACCTGAGCCAAGCACGTGGCACCCCAGCGGCACCCCCTGCGTGGAGCCACGTGAGCCGGTGTCACAGAGTAGCCACACGCACTGCCCTGCCACCAACACGCACACCTGAAGAGAGCGTACCGGTCCCCGAGGGCCTGCGGGTGGGCACTGCCATCACCCGGAAACAAGCCACAAGATGGCCGTGCCCGGCACCCACTGGGGCCTCGTGGGTCAACTGGTCCGGCGCGGGTACGGGAACCGAACCTGCAGGCAGGCGAGGGGACGGGAACCTACGACGCTCTCCTCACACACGGCCCAGGTGAGAACGTTCCAGTGACACGGAGTTTCCCGGGCCCACATCCCTCCCGCCCACATGCCCAGGGGCTCGCGGCCCCACCCCACCGCCCGTGCGCTGCACTAGTTCGGGGGCAGAGCCCCTGCCCTGACCCCGTGGGCTGGGACGGGCTAGGAGCCAACCCCAGGGCTCAAGGGCAGGCTCGGAGCAGGGACGAGCCGGGCCCCCCGGGGGCGCCGGGATCCAATCTGGCACCGTTGCTGGACGGGCACGCGGTGCTCCCAGCGCTGACTGCTCTACAACAGACCCCGGGTCACCCCCTCTGGCCAGCGGTGAAGGACAGGACGCAGGACGACCAGAAGGAGCCTTCGGGTGGGGTGAGTCCC
>NW_027529446.1:1140340-1141513 GCF_008692635.1 Crocuta crocuta | reverse complement strand
ACACGGGCAGAGGCCACGCTCCCAGGGCCATGCTCCCGCCCCACTTGGCTCAGAAGCTCCCCTTCCCCTGTACAAACCCCAAACTCCGGACACAGTCACTCCGACCCAGGTCCCCTCGGCCACCACAGCCCCACGCCTCTGTCAACAGACACCGACCTGGTTTGGGGGTGTTTATTTTCACACGTAGAGCCGCTTTGTGACACCTGAGACACAGGGGACACCGTCCCAGTGGACGCCTGGGGCAAAGGGCAGCTGGAGGAAGGCAGGCCGAGTGCGCAGCTCCCGGGCGCAGGCTGGACCCCCACGGAGCCCAAGCCCAGGGAAGAGCTGTTGGGCACGGACGCGCCCCACAGCCTGGTGGGGACGGCACGGGGTCTGGCTCCTGGGCGGGAGACGCGAACGTCCCTAAAGCTGAGCGGCAGGATCACGGCCCCTGGGACGACGAGACACGCCTGGCGGGAGGCTGAGAGACGCCTGTAGCAGAGCCCAGTCTGGGGGCGGGCGCGCACGGCCGCCTACGTGCCGGGGTGCAGCCGGCGGCACTGGGCCTCCAGAACCCCCCGGAACACCTGGAAGCGGTGGTTGAGGTCCGGCCGGGCGTGGATGCGGAAGCGGGTGCCCAGGGCGCCGTCGGGCGAGGGCGCCCCGTAGAAGACGCGCTGCACGCGGGAGTGGACCAAGGCCATGGCGCACATGGCACAGGGCTCGCGGGTGACGTAGAGGTCGTAGCCGGTGCACACGTAGGGCAGGCCGTCCCCGTGCGCGTCCCCGTCCTCCTCCAGCTTGCGCACGGAGCCCGCGCGGACACCTGGGGGGGCGGCGGCCGGGGCGAAGGAGCAGGCAGGGTAGGGGCGGAGGTCGTAGGCACCGCGGCCCTGGCCCTGGGCCACCAGATCGATGCAGACCATGGCGGCGTGCAGCAGGGGGCTGGCCGCGCNGCCCACCGGCCCCAGGCCCCTGGCGGCTGCCTGCTGCGCGGCCCACACAGCGCGCTCCATGTGGTCCTGCATCGCCGCACGCTCCTGCGTCGAGAAGAGCCGCCCGGCCAGGGCACGGGTCACCTGCCGATCCTCGTGGAAGGACGTGGGCCAGTGGGCACGCGCCTCCTCGAACTGGCCTCTGGTCAGGGGCGGCCGGGCCGGCACGGGCACCAGGAAGGGCTGCCCCAGGCCG
>NW_027529446.1:1138661-1140314 GCF_008692635.1 Crocuta crocuta | reverse complement strand
AGGCGCAGGGCCGACACCTCCTTGAGGAGGCGGGAGGTCTGGCGCTTGTCGAGGACGGGCGCGGCGTAGGCCAGCACCAGCTCCACGCCCTGGGACTGCTGCTCGGACAGCACCGGGAGGACTTGCCACGGCGCGGGCACCGCCTGGGGGCTCGCGGCCTCCTCGTCTCCACGCTGCTCCGCGAGGCCCGGGGCGAGGTCCATCCTCTGCGGGGCTCCGACTGTGGGAGACAGAGATGGGGGCAGGGCACCGTCCGTCAGCCCCTGGCGTCGTCCCGGGTCCCCGGAGCGAGCGGGATCCAAAGTCTGGGGGCTCCGCCCCCACGAGACGCGCCACCAGCCTCGCTCTCCCTCAGGTCCTCCTAACGCTTGGCCTGCAGAGCTTAAGCCATCGCTGGCAGCCTTGTCTCCCTCCGCGAGGTGCCGGGGACACGCGCACGGATCTGGAGACGCAGTGACCGTGACCGCTCTCGTCAACCGTCTTCACGCGGACTGCGTGCTCAGGTGCTAGTGCTCCGTGACTCGTTACAATGACCTTCACCTGTTTCTTTGTGCACTTTTTCGGAGACACAACTTCTAAAACACTCAGCGGTGCGTGTGCGCCCCGCATCACGACCCCTGCTGGTCGGGGCCGCCTCGGGTTGTGTCAGAGCTAAAGCACTGGTTGTCTGGACGAGGTTCCGCGGCATCGAAGGCGCCACCGTGCACCCGAACACACCGCCCCCCGCCCCTTCCCTGGGGACAGGGAGGTGCTGGAGTCACCTCTCAGCTGTGCGCTTTCACCTTTCCTGATGTGCCTCAGCCGCGTGGACCCCACTCAAGGAGGGCACAGGACACCCTCGCCCGCCGCGGAACGTCCGGAGCTCACAATACAAATTTGACCAATGAACAGAATTGGGGACCACGAGAGGCGGAGCGCAGGGAGGGGCCCCGCGTGCGCCCCCAGTACTGTGGCCGGCAGGGACCACGGCACCCACCGGGCACACACCACGCCCAGGACCCCACGGCCCGCACCGGCCACTAAGCTCCCACAGGCTCCACAGCAAAATGCAGTCTCACCTGCCCCTCCAGAAGCACAGCCTCTGAGTAAAACGGGCAACAGGAAGGCTGCCAGCGGGACGCCGCCAGCTGGGGTGCCAGCTCCGAGGCAGGAGGGGGAACTCGCGGGACAGTCACCGCGTGAGCCAGCAACCGCTCCTCTCCACGCCCCGGCATGTGCCTGGAGGGCTGAGCACACACGCCCTCAAAGAACCCTGCACACGTGTGCTCACGGCAGCCAGACGGCGGATACAGCACAAGCGCCCTTCAATGGACGAATGAGGACACACACACACACACACACACACACACACACACACACGTGTCCACCGCGCACGCGCACGTCCCTCGGCCGCAAGCACGAGCGAGGCGCCCCACCCACCGCCCCGCGGACAGACCCCAAACACACGACGCTCAGGGAGGGAACCAGACACGAGAGGCCACACGTGTGTTGAGTCCACGTGCGTGACGTGTCCAGAACAGGCTCCTCCACGGGCGGGAGGGGGCTCGTGGGGGCCGGGGAGGGGATGGAGGGGTGGCTGCTGATGGGGATGGGGCTTCTTTTGTGGGAGGAGTGGAGATTTCTGCAGTAAGACAGGGAGGGCAGGGCACCCCT
>NW_027529446.1:1130925-1138580 GCF_008692635.1 Crocuta crocuta | reverse complement strand
CAGGGTCCCTGTGAGGCTCGGCCCCTGCTGCGGTCCCTACATGCCTCCCAGTGACCCAGGAGGGAGCTCCTGGAACTGTCCCCGTTCTACAGGACAAAGATGAGGCTCTGCGAGGTGTACGGACTTGTCTGGGGCCACGAGGCAGGGAGGGCAGAGCCGCGATCTCACCAGGCGGGCATTCAGACGGCTCACCGCCTCTGCCCGCTGAGCCCCTCCCACTGATACAGACATAAGCAGCTCCAGGAGACAGTGACCCGCCTGGGCCCCCAACCCCAACATGAGGGGAGTGCAGCCCAGCTGCAAGCAGTGATCCCGCACAAGTGTTGCGTACACACACGTCCTGGCATCTGGAGCTGGCTGGGGGCGGCTGCTGGACGCAGCTCCTCCTGTCCCCAAAGCGTCAGGCACCTGGTTGCCGCCACCGCCACACACTCTGCTGGTCTGGCCCAGCTCAGTCCCCACCCTGGCATCTCCAGGGACAGCCGTGGCCGGCCCAGAACCGCCTGCTCACACTCCTGGCTGTAGGGCCTCTGCCTGTGCCGTGGAAGTCCAGGGCCCGGGAGGGAGGCCCTGGGAGGGTGACAGGAACCTGCATTCATACACACAGTAAGACGAAGGCTTGAAGCCTCCGCCTGTCCCTGGATGATGAAGAAGGGACAGAGACTGGACCTGGGTGTTGCATCCTGCCCTGTCCTAGAGGCTCACACCCAGCCCAGCAGTTCCCTGCCTGAGACCTTGGGCACCTGCCCTAGGACCCGGCCTCAGCGGCCCCCTCTGAGAAATGGGAATCCATCAGCACCTCGCAGGGCTGTCTGAGAAAAGCTACACGAGCCCCACGCTGTCCCAGAGTACAGTTCCCAGGGAGCCCAGGGCTGTGGTGGGCAGTCCAGGAGGGCTCCTCGGAAGCGGTGACCTCAGCTGGGCCCAGAAGGCAGGGGAAGCGGGGTGGGGAGTCCTGAGCTGAAGGAACAGCCAGCTAGAGCCTCACACACGCCCACAGGGCGGTAGCTGCTGCATCGCAACGCAGTTCCCAAGGCTTGGCTGCCATCTGCATCCCTAACGGGCCCGGCCGCTAAATTCGAACTCGGGACAAGCGCAGGGCGTGTGAGCGCGGTGGTGTCCACGCAAGCTCCGGGGCTCATCGCTCGCCGTGTACACGCAAACCTAACTTCCCGGGGTGTCCTGCGCTTCACCCGCCCAAGCCGGGCCCTACAAATGGCCCCTCCGTGCGTGACAGTGGCGAACGCCGGGCATGTGGGGTGTGGGAGGCGACCCCTTATCAGCGGGGACAGAATAAGAGAAGGCCTCGAAAACCCACACTTTCAGTAACTATCAAGAAAATTTAATGTTTGCCAGCGTTTACCAACGTTTAAGAAACAGGCAGGCTGCGGGCGGGAAGCTAGTGAAAGGGCGGCCCAGAGGCAGGGGGCTGGCCNCTGCCTCCTCGCGTCCTGCGCGGCCCGCGCCCCCACACCAGCCGAGGCTCTCCTTCGCCGCCCCGGCTCGCCGTCCGTGGGAGCCGGCGCCGCGAGAACCAAGCCCCCAGTCCGCGCGCTTACCTGAAGAGCCGNGGACTACAATCCCCACAAGGCTGCGCGCCGGGCCTCGGAGCGCCGCCCTTGTCTCGAGCTCCGCTCTCGTGACCCGCCGGAGCGCGGCTGAGTGCGGAGTTGAGGGTTCAAGACCCCCTGCGGGCCGCCGGTGGGGGGCGGGAACCTGGCTGCTGTTTCGGGAGTCAGAGTTGGGAGACTGAGGCAGAGGGGCGTACGCCGCAGCGGTCCCCCCGCCCAATTTGCTGCCGCCACGTGGCTCCAGAGGGGCTGTCCCCAGAGACCCGGATGGGTGGGTCAGGTTCCCGTCAGGGTCTAGGACTTGGCGATGCTTGGCCTCAGTTTTCCCATGTGTGCAATAGGTGAGGGGGACCTCTTGACTCGTCTAGGGGCAAAACGTGCTAATGTTATGAGCAACTCCGGCTATTCATTCTAGTTAAACAAATTTAACCCAGCGGTTCTCACCCGGGGGCAATGGGACATTGGCCAATGCCTGGGACATTTGTCGTTGTTGCATCTGGGAGGGTGCACTTGTCATCAAATGGCATCAAAACCGGAGGCCAGGGATGCCCCTCAACACCTGCGGTTTACAGGCGCCCCCCCAACACTAGCAACCCCAAATGTCCACAGGGCAGAGGTTGGACGACCCTGATTAACCCCTTGCTGAGTAAGAAGAAAAATTCAGATCTAAAGCGCTCTGGGGCGTGGGGAGGAATTCTTTTTCTGGACGCTTCCTTCCTGCGAGAACCAAGGAATTCCCCGGGAAGATCTGTCATGTCTGTCCCGGAGGGGTGGAGGGGGCGGCTGCAGGAGGACCCTGGCTGCCACCTCACCCCTCAACCCTGCGGGACCCCGAGAATCCATCCGCAGGTGTTTCTCTTAGTTTGCAAAGCACCGCCCGATGGCCGCGTTTATTCTGGTAAAACCGCATCCCAGGAAGCACTGTTGCCCACAGCTGGTCACTTTCCTTCTCTTACAAATAAAAACTCAGATTAATATGGGTTTAGTGTTTGAGGTTTTTTATGGGGGTTTTTTGGTAGTTTTTTAATGTTTACTCGTTTTTGAGAGAGGGACAGAGTGTGAACGGGAGGGGGGCAGACAGAGAGGGAGGCACAGAATCCCAAGCAGCTCCAGGCTCTGAGCTGTCAGCACAGAACCTGACAGGGGTCTCGAACCCATGAATGGTGAGATCAAGACCTGAGCCGAGGTGAGACCCTTAACCTAACGGACTGAGCCACCCAGGCGCCCCCTGTTTCTTGTTGGTTTGTTTGTTTCACAGATCACCACCCCTGGAGGTGCACTCCAGCTAGCCTGGGCCTGTTGTGCTGACTACTTTTTAAAATTTTCTTGGTGTTTGACTGGCATGTTAAAAGCAAGGACTAGATTTTCTGTATGTAAAAAACGAAACTCCTCAATGTATTTTTCTGCCTATTTTTTTTTATTATTTAAAAAAAAAATTAAGGGGGGGCGCCTGGGTGGCTCAGTCAGTTAAGCGGCTGACTCCAGCTCAGGTCATTATCTCACCGTTCGTGGGTGCGAGCGCGGTGTCAGGCTCTGTGCTGACTATCCAGAGCCTGGAGCCTGCTTCAGATTCTGCGTCTCTCTCTGTCTCTACCCCTCTACCCCCCTCAAAAATCAATAAACATTTAAAGAAATAAATTTAAAAAAATAAAAGGGACATGGGCTTGGGGAGGGGCAGTGGGGAGCGGCTGCAAATGGGTCGGGGAATCTCCTTCTGGGGTGATGAAAATGTTCAGTGACGAGGTAAGAGTTGATGCCTCTGCACACAGTGTGCATGTGCGCTCCACACCGCTGAACGGTACCCTCTAAAACGGTTTACTTTTTTTTAATGTTTTTATTTATTTCTGAAAGAGAGACAGCCATGAGCAGGGGAGGGGCAGAGAGAGAGGGAGACACAGAATCTGAAACAGGCCCCGAGCTAGCTGTCAGCACAGAGCCCCAAGCCTTGGGACTTTGAAACACGGGAGTTCTTCTCACAAAGCTGTAGGGTTAAACCTGGATTTTCCAGGACTAGTTTTTACCACCCAACAGTGGAGCTTGTCTGAGAATTAGACCAGAACAGAAGAAAGCAGGTCCCGAAGAGAAAGAGAGGTCCATGCCTTGATAACATTGTTTAAACATGGGGCTCCTGGGTGGCTCAGTCGACTGAGACTTCGGCTCAGGTCATGATCTTACAGTTCGTGGGTTCAAGCCCCGCGTCGGGCTCTGTGCTGACAGCTCAGAGCCTGGAGCTGCTTCAGATTGTGTGTCTCCCTCTATCTCTGACCCTCCACTGTTCATGCTCTCTCTCTCAGACATAAATAAAAACATTAAAAAATTTTAAAACCAAAAACATTGTTTAAACACCTGGATCCCGCCATGCCTGAGTCAGGAGGGCCTTGGGCTTTCCTGCGTTGTTAGGTTTGGTGTGGCGTGTTTTTTTACGACTTAAGCTAATGTGAGTCATGATTTCAGTCCCTTATAAACCAAGAGCTTCAATTAATAGGGTCCCGTTTTGATCTTGCTACCATTTAGTCTTTTCACAAGTCACATGTTCCCCAAAACTCACGGTGACAGATTAGTGTCCGGAACCAAAAAGTTGGGACATCCTTGGCGTCGGTTCCCCGACTGGAGGCTGAATGGCAACAGAGAAGGTCCTGGAGTGTCGGGAGCCTGGGTCTGGGGCTGGCAGGCTGGACGGCCAGAAGCGCTTCCATACCCGCAAGGCAGGCAACAAGGGTCGGCAGGGGAGGGGCTTCCCCACAATCCTCCCCCTGTGTCTGCACCCCGAGTTGTGTGGCTCACCACCCTGGGGGACTCTGGGCGGCTGTATGCGCGAGGTGTCTCCCACGCTGTGGGGACCTCAGACCAGGCTCTTCCTGGAAATGTGGGGGGCGGGGGTGGGTGGATTTCCCTGCCCCCCTCAAGGCAGATTCAAGCCACTGGAAACCTGCAAGGAGGGAAAGTCGCTGCGTCCAGCCTCCTGAAGGTTGGAGGGCATTTTACCGCCCCCAGCAGGTCTCTCAACAAACGAGCCCCTGCTCACCTCGCCGGATTGCAAGAGCACAGACACACACAGACAGACACACACACACACACACACCCCCGTGACGCACGCCCGCACACGACTCATCACTCGCCAGCCATCGGTCTNGCGAGGTGTCTCCCACGCTGTGGGGACCTCAGACCAGGCTCTTCCTGGAAATGTAGGGGGCGGGGGTGGGTGGATTTCCCTGCCCCCCTCAAGGCAGATTCAAGCCACTGGAAACCTGCAAGGAGGGAAAGTCGCTGCGTCCAGCCTCCTGAAGGTTGGAGGGCATTTTACCGCCCCCAGCAGGTCTCTCAACAAACGAGCCCCTGCTCACCTCGCCGGATTGCAAGAGCACAGACACACACAGACAGACACACACACACACACACACACACACACCCGTGACGCACGCCCGCACACAACTCATCACTCGCCAGCCATCGGTCCCCTCCCCCGGGGCCAGAAAACACCTGCTTCTGAAAAACAAACTGAATTGTCCTAACGTTCTAGCACCCAACCTCTTTGCTCACATCTCTTTAACCCTTACTTTGCACAGAATTATATCCCCACCCAGTCCTCTGCTTTCCCAGGCCCCTAGGCTGAGACTAACAGTGACAGGAATGATTCGTATTTCCTTAGTGCGCGTCTGCAACCAGACACCGTTCTAAGCACTTGACATCAGGGCATTTACTCCTCACATCAATTCGACACAGCAGGTGGTGGGTATCCTCGTTTTAAAGAAGAGAAAACATGGAGCAGCTGGGTGGGTCAGTCGGCCAAGTGTGAGAGCTTGGAGCCTGCTTGGGATGCTGTGTCTCCCTCTCTCTGCCCCTCCCCTCTTTGTGTTCACTCTCTCCCTCAAAATAAATAAATAAACTTAAAAAAAAAAAAAGGATCGAAGTCATTAACCCATCTCAAAAAAATTTTTTTAAAGTAAAGAGGAGGGGTGCCTGGGGGGCTCAGTCGGTTAAGCGGCTGACTTCGGCTCAGGAGATGGTCTCACAGTTTGTGGGTTCAAGCCCCGCGTCGGGCTCTGTGCTGACAGCTCACAGGCTGGAGCCTGCTTTGGGTTCTGTGTCTCCTTCTCTCTCTGACCCTCCCCTGCTCATGCGGTCTCTCTCTCTCTCTCTCTCTCAGAAATAAATAAAACATGAAAAAAAAAAGTAAAGAGGAGAAAGCAAAGATTCAGCACCCTGACCAGCCACCTGTCTTCCATTGCGTCCACCGTGCTTTGGATTATTTTCCACCGAGGACTGGCTTATGTGCGGGCGGTCCCCACGAACACCCCAAGGCAGGGTTTGCTTCTGTCCAGGTATCCATGGTGCCTCCAGTACAGCCAAAAAACAGGGCCTGGCCCCAGTAGGGGGACCACAAACGTTTGTCCCTGAGAGCCACAGCCTCGGGATGAGCCCTTCTTGCGTCACGAGGCTGGGAATGCACCCCAGGGGACACACAGCTCCAGCTGACTCTCCCTGGAGAGTGGGACCATGGTATCGGGAGAAGCCCCATCTCAAGGAATCCTTATTCTCTCCTGACCTACCTTCTAGTGTATTCTCTTCCCAGCACCTGTACTTACCTGGCGATACCTCACTCATCTAGAACGTCTGCTCCACCAGAGCTGAAAATTTTGTTCACTGTGGTATCCGCACTTTGTGGCCCAGACCGAGTGGTCACCATAGGTGACAGACAATGTTAGTGTTATTATTTTAACAAGGCAGATAGGGGGCACCTGGGTGGCTCAGTGAGTTGAGCACCTGATGTCAGCTCAGGTCATGGCCTCGTGGTTTGTGAGTTCAAGCCCCACATCCGGCTCTGTGCCGGCAGCTCAGAGCCCACTTCAGATCCTCTGTCCCCTTCTTCTGCTCCTCTCCCACTTGTGCTCTCCCAAAAAATAAGTATTTAAAAAAGAAACACAAGACAGACAGGCTCCCTCACACATCCCCTAAGGGCCCTTTGCAGCCTCCCCAACTGCTAAGAATCGCGGGCACCGTCCCACTCACCCCCGAAAGGCCGCGTGTCCGCAGCCCTGGCTTCAGGCCTGAGGCTGTGCAGGTATTTGGCGCTCCCTGAACCACCCACACCCACAGCCTTGCCCAGCCCCCCGCTGAGAGGCGGTACCTGCTCCAGGTCACACAGCGAAGGGTGACAAGGGGGCTTGTCAGTAGTGCGCCTCCCGCGACACCAGGCACAAGCGGAACTCCTTTAGAAATGGCCCCTCGTGGGCCCCATCCCAGACCTGCTCAATCAGAATTCCGGGCTGGCCCCCTGGGGTTCCAGTGCGCTCCACTTTGCTCCCCCACATTTGCAATGTCTGGGGATGTCCGTGGTCCTCACGACTGCGGGTGCCCCTGGCATGGAGTGGGTGGGTGGCAGCCAGGGATGCTGCTGAACCCCCTCCAACCAAGAATCATCCACCCCAAGTGTCAGCAGTGCCAAAGTTAAGAACTCCTTCCTGCCCTAGAGCCCAGCAGGTATACCAGCCATGGCGAGGGACCCCGCACTAGGGTCCTGGGGCTCCAAGCCTCAGTTTCCCCACCTGTAAGTTGGAATGATGATGACAGCACCATTTTGCATTCGGCTCTTGCAAAGACAGGGACAAGCGCGACCAAGGAGAGACCGAAACCCTAGGTCCCGGGGCGAGAGGGGACCTGGGGGAACCTATTCGGCGGCAGACCCCGCCCCGTAAAACGGAGGCCCTTCTCCGACTTGGCGGTATCTGCCCAGGGCAGTGGATACCTTCCTCAGGAGGAGGCCGTGCCCCTGTGTCAGGGGCTGGAATAACCCCCTCTTCCCCCTGCCCCCTAAGCTCGGTCCTCTACGTCCCCACGTCGAGCCTGCGTGGCCGTGGAGCTGAGGGGAGGGACCTGCGCTACATCCCGCCCCCCAGCTCGGGAAGAGCCATTTCTATTGGCCATAGGGCGCGGGTGGCGAGTCTCGATTGGTCGAAAGCACGTAAAGGCGAGTGATAGACGGGCTGGGGCGGGGCCGCCGGGGCCCGGCGCGCAGGATGGACGCCCGCAGGCTGTCGCGACAGGCGCCGGCTGGGGGGCTGCCGGCGGGGGGGCGGGGCTGCG
>NW_027529446.1:1125901-1126122 GCF_008692635.1 Crocuta crocuta | reverse complement strand
GCAGGTGAGGCTGTGGGGCCTCAGGCCGCAGCCTCTTTTCCTTTCTCAGATAGGGAAACTGAGTCCCTGCTTCCTGCCTTTATTTAAAATGTTATCTCTGCCCCCGACTTCGGCTCAGGTCATAATCTCGCCCTTCGGGGGTTCGAACCCCACTCCGGCTCTGTGCTGACAGCTCGAAGCCTGGAGCCTGCGTGTGTGTGTGTGTGTGTGTGTGGGTGTGT
>NW_027529446.1:1117853-1125850 GCF_008692635.1 Crocuta crocuta | reverse complement strand
TCTCTCTCTCTCTCTCTCCTACCGCTCCCCTGCTCCCGCCCTCTCTCTCTCTCCTACCCCTCCCCTGCTCCCGCCCTCTCTCTCTCTCTCTCTCTCTCCCCTCCAGAATGGATAAATAAACTTTAAAAAGAATAAGTAATTAATTAGGCACAATTATCAATTTCTGCAACATCCGTATAAAGTTAGGATTCACATACCGTACAATTCACCCATTTCAGGGCCCGGGCTGCCCAGTCAATGGAGCCTTCGACTCTTGATCTCCAGGTGGTGAGTTCCTGCCCCACGCCGGGTGTAAAGATTACTTAAATAAATAAAAACTTACCAAAAACGTCACCCATTTAAAGTGTACAATTCATGGTTTTTTGTACATTCACAGAACCCTGCGTCCATGACCATGATATATTTTAGAACATTTTAATCACCCCAAAAAGGCCGCATTAGCAGTCACCCCTGCACACCAAACCCCTGGCACCCACTGATTCCCCTGACTCTACATTTGCTTCTGGACATTTCATGTGAGTGAGACACACAGTATCTGTCCCTTTGTGGCTCCTTCTGTCACCGAGCGCGATGTCCTCAGGTTCACGCCCACCGTGGGCCAGCGCGCGCTCCTGGCAATTACAGGTGGTGATGCCATGAACACGTGTGCCCATGTTTGTGTGTGGACTTGCGCATTCATTTGCTGGGTCTGATGGCAACTGTGTGCTTACCCCTCGAGGTTGCTGCCGGCCGCTTTCCGCGCTGCGCGCCTCCACCTGCCTGCCTGTGAGGGCTCTGACCTGGCCGAACTCTCACCAGCACTTGTTACTTTTGAAGGTAGCTGTCCTAGCGGGTGTGAAGTACCATCTCACTGGGGTCTCGGGTTGCATTTCCCTGATGACTCAGGATGTGGAGGTGATGATAGTTATTGAACACCTACTATGTGCCAGCCCCTTTCTGGGCCCTAGACCTCGGGCTCTGGAAAACAGATTTGGTCCTTGCCCAGCAGAACTCCTGAGCAATGGAAGGAGACAGCCAAGGAGGACCAGAGAAGGGGGAGGTCACACCCTCGGGGTCAGTGCTCCCCAGAGGGCTGGAGGCAGGTGTGGCCTTCCCAGGGACTGAATGGCTAAGGTACACAAAGTGGTCAGGAAAGACATCTCTGTGGAGGTGACACTTTCCCTGAGCCCCTAACGATGAAATGTTTTCTGTGGGGAGGGCGTTCCATGCATCGGGAACAGCCAGTGCAAAGGTCCTGAGGTAGACCCTGGCTCGGCATAGTCAAAGCAGGGACAAGATCCTACCGGTTGGATGGAGTTTGGTGAATGCAGGGGCTCACAGAGAAGCCAAGGCAGCCAGAGAGTGCTGCCACTTTGCCAAACCATTTGGCAGTTTCCGTTAAAGCTAAGCATATTCTCTGACCACACAAATCAACTCCTGAATAGACAGGCACCTGCTATGGACCTAACTGTGCCCCTCCCCCCAATTTGAACCTGCCAAGCGTTCAGAATGTGACTGTTTAAACAGAAGCTTTAAAGAGGTGATTACATTAAAGTGAGGTCACAAGGGTGGCCCTGATCCAACGTGACCTGTGTTCTCATAAGAGATGGGGACACACACACAGAAGGACGGCCCTGTGGGGACGTCGGGAGAAGACAGCGGCTGTGCACCGAGGACAGCAGCCTCAGGGGAAAACAGCGGACACCCTGGCGTCAGACCTCCCAGCTCTTGGGGAGAATAGGTGTCTGTAGTTTAGACCACCCCATCCGCGTTACCGCAGCGCCCGTGAGCTGATCCAGTGCCAATAAAGTGAGCAACTTTTTTTTAAATTTTGTTTTAATGTTTTATTTATTTCTAGGAGAGGGAGAGAGAGAGAGACAGCGTGAGCAGGGGAGGGCCAGAGAGAGAGGGAGACACAGACTCTGAAACAGGCTCCAGGCTCTGAGCTGGCAGTCAGCACAGAGCCCGACGCGGGGCTCGAACCCACGAACGGGGAGATCATGACCTGAGCGAAAGTCGGACGCTTAACCAACTAAGCCACCCAGGCGCCCCTAAAGCGAGCAACTTTATTGATAACAGCCCCAAAGTAGAAACAACCCAAGGGGCTGTCTGCAGGGTTGCGGGTCATGGAATGCCTTCTTACACAGCGGGCACAGCCGTGAATTTACAGCAACGAAGAAACGAGCGCCCACGACTCACAGCCCCCCGCCGAGTCTCACAGCACGATGTGGGGCAGAGAAGCCCCCTGTCCGACTCCCCCTTATCAACACCCCGCACCAGCGTGGGACATTTGCTATGAGCATGACCCTACAGTGACATGTCATCATCACCCCGAGTCCGCAGCTGGCACTAGGGCTCTCTCGGTGTTGCACGTGCTATGGGCTTGGACAAGTGTACACGTACACAGACACATCCACACCACAGAGTCGCTTCACTCCCTACAAATCCCCTGTGCCCCACTTGCGTGCACCCTCCCCGGGGCCGGCCGCCGGGCCGCTGCGTGTGCACCTTGACTTAGCAGTGCCGTGAGATTTACGCACACGACTGTCCAAGGCACATCTTCATTGTAAGAATGTCATTTCCAGGTGTGTCCAAACGATGTTTCTGGATGAGATTATGACTTGAGTTGGTGGCCTCAACAGAGCAGAGGCACCTCCCCCTGGTGAGTGGGCATCCTCCAGTCTGTCGTGGACCTGAACTTGAAAGAATGTGAACGGAGGGAGAATTTGTGCCTTCTGCCTGAGCACCGGAGCTCGGCCCCTGGCCTGGGACTCTCACCCCCAGCCCCTCCCAGGTCTCCAGCTTGCGGGTGACAGGGGATTTTTCAGTCTCCGTAACTGCACGGGCCAATTCCCCATAATAAATCTTCATCTGTACATCTGCTCTCATTTTCTTTCTTTCTTTTTTTTTATTTTTAACATTTATGTTTGAGAGACAGAGAGAGACAGAGTATGAGTGGGGGAGGGGCAGAGAGAGGAGGAGACCTAGAATCCAAAGCAGGCTCCCGGTTCTGAGTTGTCAGCACAGAGCCCGATGCGGGGCTTGAACTCAAAAATCGCAAGATCATGACCCAAGCCAAGTCGGACAATGAACCGACAGAGCCACCCGGGCGCCCCTCTGTTCTCACGTTCTTGTGTCCTGTGGTTCTGTTTGTCTGGAGAACCCGACTATCATGAGCTCCCAGGGGTCCTCCCAGAACCTCCTCTGTGTCTAAGCCCCACTCCTGCAGTGGGGACAGGAGACCCAGGGGACAGGAGGGACAGGGGACAGGAGACCCAGGGGACAGGAGACCCAGGGGACAGGAGGGACGGGGGATGGGACAGGAGGGACGGGGGACAGGAGACACGGGGGACAGGAGACACAGGGACAGGGGACAGGAGGGACGGGGGGAACAGGAGGGGCAGCAGGGGTGGGCAGGGCAGGGGTGAGGAGTATGGCCGCGGAGGCAGAAGCCCCCTGCCTCGCGGTGCCCCTCTGTGCAGCCCTCCCTCCCCGCCCCACCCCCTCCCAGGGCAGCTGGGTGAGTGGTGCTATTTTAAGTCACCCCCACTTCCTTCCTCACCCCGGCGGGAGCCCACTTCCTGACTGGGTCTCGCTCTGTCCTCTCCGGCTGGGGTGAAGACAGACTTGCAGACTGGGGACTGTCTCCGCCAGGTCTAGGGCCCCAGACCCTGAACTGGGGCTTCCCTGTCCTTCCGCGAACCAGGAGCCACCACGCGATCTGCAGATCCCAGTTCAAAATGAAAATACGGGGCCGATGTTCAAAAAGTTTTAGGAATTTCAAGATGGCAGCCGCAGCGCAAGCAACCTCGGTGGGGCCCTTCCGAGCCCAAGGCTCTGGGTCACCGCACAGGTCCCAGCCCCCCGGACTCCTGCTGCCCTGAGCGTCCGGGCTTTCCCCACACCTCGTGGTTCCAAAAACTTGTGTTTATCTTCTTTGTTGTGGTTAAACACACACAACATAAAATTCACCATCTGAACCATTTCCAAGCAAGCACACGGCTCAGCGGCGCCGAGCACATGCACACTGTCGTGCAGCCGCCCCCACCGTCCGTCTCCAGAACCTTCCATCTCCCCAGACTGAGACTCTGTCCCCATGAAGCACAGACTCCCCCCTCCTCCCCACCCCCGGCTCCCACCATCTACTCTCTGTCTCTGTGGACGGGACGCCTCTGGGGACCCCTGGGAGTGGGGTCACGCAGGACGTGTCCTTCCGTGTCTGGCTTCTGTCACTGTGCACGGAGTCCTCCGGGTCCGTCCACGTGGTGGCGGGTGGCGGGACGTCCTGACTTTCCCGGCAGGTGCACGCACTGGTCAAGTCCCTGCTCTCGCTCTTGGGCAAATGCCAAGAAGCATAAACATTAATTTTTAACAGCCAGTCCCCTTTAAGGCATTTCATTTTACTTCAGCCCCTGCCTGGTCACAGCGGTGAGACACACCCTCTGCCAAGCGAGCCCCGAACAAACTCACAAGACACAGCAAAGCGTGCAGAACAGACAGCAGCCACCAGCAACCCATTCTGCTGTCCATTCTCACGGTGGCGTGGTTTTCCCAGGGGGGCCTATGGGTTCTTTGTTTCCTGGACGCGGCACGTGGACCTTCTCCTTACAGCCCTCTGCCTGCGGGAACCTTCCCCGCGGTCCCTGCCCACCAGCGTGAAGTGCCGCGGCACCAACGCACGTGTGCATCAGGAGGGGGCGGACGATGCGAGTGGGGGGCCGGCCTGGGTGCAGGGGGGGCGGCCGCTGGGCCAGGCCAGACGTGACCACGCGAGCGGTGTTCGTCAAAAGCTACTATGTGTGTTTAAAGGCTTTTATTAATTTTTTTTTTAATTTTNGAACCGCGAGATCATGACCTAAGCGAAAGTCGGACGCTTAACCGACTAAGCCACCCAGGCGCCCCATAAAGGCTTTTAAAAGGCGGGAGCATCTCCTTGCACCTGCCCACGGGTGCGCACAGGTGCAGAGGCCGAGCAGGAGCAGCTGGGATATCGGCCGCCTCGGGATGGGGTCCTCCGTGTCCCGGGAGACGGTACCGGGAGCAGGGCGCGTTATGCCTTGTCCTCCGGACCCTTCGAATGACATGCAAGTATGTTTCCTATATAAATGCAAATAAACATCAAATATTGAAAACAGGGGCACCTGGCTGGCTCAGTCGGTAGAGCATGCAACTCTTAATCTTTGGATTGTGAGTTTGAGCCCCACTTTGGGTATAGAGATTACTGAAAAAATATAATCTTTAAAAAAATAAATAAGTGGGGCGCCTGGGTGGCTCAGTCGGTTAAGCGTCCGACTTTGGTTCAGGTCATGACCTCACGGTCCACGGTTCGAGCCCCGTGTCGGGCTCTGTGCTGACAGCTCAGAGCCTGGAGCCTGTTTCAGTCTGTGACTCCCTCTCTCTCTGACCCTCCCCTGCTCACGCTGTCTCTCTCGCTCTCTCAAAAATAAACATTAAAAAATGTTTTTTAAACAAACAAGCCAACAAATAAAAAACAAAACCCAAACAGCCTTGTATTGGTCTTCGTATCACAGGGCTGCATTTTTTTTTAATCAAGAGTCAAACACAATTTTTATATTCTGTCTCCTGCTGCTGCACTTTGATGATGTTTCTTTGTTTTTCACTATTGTAACTAACACAGGATGGACAGCTATGGCCAGAATTTGCTGCCCGCATTTCGTATTATTTGCTTAGATCCTTAGAAGGTGAATTATTTTCCCTCCCCTCCCGCCCTCCTTTCTCTCCTTCCCTCAACATTTATTGAGCACCTACTGAATGTGAAAACCTGACTCAGGCACTGGAAATATGGCCAGGAACAAAACAGACACTGATACCTTTCCCCGTGGAGCTCACTGGCTAGGTCGATGCTTCTTGAACTTTCTGGGTGATGGACACATTCCCATCTGTGTCATCCGAGAGCTACCAGCCCCGTGTGACTTTTGAACACTTGAAACGGGGCCCTTGCAACTGAAGAAGTGAATTTTAAATTTTATTTACTTTTTAAAAGAATTTTTTTAAATGTCTATTTTGAGAGAGACTGAGTGTGAGTGGGGGAGGGGCAGAGAGAGAGGGAGACACAGAATCCGAAGCAGCTGCAGGCTCTGAGCCGTCAGCACAGAGCCCAACGTGGGGCTTGAACTCATGAACTGTGAGAACATGACCTGGACTGAAGTTGGAGGCTTAACTGGCTGAGCCACCCAGGTGCCCCTTTATCTACTTTTTTTTTTTAATATTTTTATTTATTTCTAGGAGAGAGAGAGAGAGAGAGACAGTGTGAGCAGGGGAGGGTCAGAGAGAGAGGGAGACACAGACTCTGAAACAGGCTCCAGGCTCTGAGCTGGCAGTCAGCACAGAGCCCGACGCGGGGCCCGAACCCACGAACCGCGAGATCATGACCTGAGCGAAAGTCGGACGCTTAACCGACTAAGCCACCCAGGCGCCCCAATCTACTTTTTTTAATGTTTAATTTTTATTTTTGAGAGACAGACAGAGTGTGTGCTCTCGGGTGCATGAACAGAGGAGGGGCAGAGACAGAGGGAGACAGAGAATCCCAAGCAGACTGTCAGAGCCCAATGTGGGGCTCAATCCCACGAACTGTGAGATCATGACCTGAGCTGAAATCAAGAGTCAGAGGCTTGAGGCGTCTCGGTGGCTCAGTCAGATAAGCGTCCAGCTTCAGCTCAGGTCATGATCTCACGGTTCGTGGATTCGTCGGGCTCTGTGCTGACAGCTCAGAGCCTGGAGTCTGTTTCTGATTCTGTGTCTCCCTCTCTCTCTGACCCTCCCCTGCTCACGCTGTCTCTCTCTCTCTCAGAAATAAATAAAACATAAAAAAAAAAGAGTCAGAGTCTCAACCAACTGAGCCACCCAGACACCCCAAATTTTATTTACTTTTAATCAATTCATTTAAATTTAAGGTTCTTTGTGGGACTGCACGTGGTTGGAATTCGGGGGGGAGGGGTGACCCCTGTGACCCGGGCAGAGTGTGTCAGGTCAGTAGAGGAGGGGAGAAGCCCAGGGTCAAGACCATTTGAGAGCTATGCCGGGTGCTGCTCAAATGCTCATGGAGCCTCCATCCGCCACCCCAAAAGTGGTCCTGCGGATGGGGATCATCCTTGCCCCATGTGTCATGCGTCCATTTGTCACACATCATGGGGGACAGTTGGGGACATGGTGGACGAGAGCCTCATCGCTGCCCTAAGGAGCTCACGGGATGTGGGGAAGACAGGTAATAAACAAGGAAACAACTCCCCAAAATGACAAGTGGTCGGGGTGCTTCTCTCTCTCTCCAAATAAGTAAACTTAAAAAAAGAGATCAGAAAGGGTAAATTCTATGATGGAACTAAATGGGGCAATGGGATAGGGGTGCATGTGGTAGGGACTCCGGCTGGAGGTGGTCAGGGAGGGCTCTCGGAGGAGGTGAGGTGTGAGCAAGGCCTGAAGATGAGAAAGGGTTGGCCGTGGTGCTATCTAGGGACGGGGCACGGCCAGCAGGAGGCACAGCTGGTGCAAAGGCCCTGAGGCAGGAACACATTTGGGAAAGCCAGCGTGCTGGGTGGATGGAGCAAGGGCTGAAGGGGTAGGAAGAAAATGGGCTAGCGGCTGCACCTCCCGGCACCTTTGGGAAGTGACTGTCTTGAAACATCGAGAGTTTTACAGCAGTGGTTGTATCTTTGCAGAGTTTGCTCTGGTCAGTGCGGGAAGCCCAGTGAGCTCAGCAGACCTCGTCTGGGTGGGAATCGAGCCTCATCTCCGCCTCCTATGCCCACCCCCCTTTTCACCGGTAGCTGCCAGCATTCTCCTTAGGGCGCATTGGCGCAGCGCAGAGGGGGAGGGAGAGGAGAGGAAGGAGGGCTGGAGGAGGCTGTGGACAGCCCTGTTCCTGCTCCAGGAAGTCACGAGGACATCAAGGAACGTGGCATGGTTGTGACCTTTGGAGTTGAGAGGCACTAAAGCCTGAGGCAGGGAGCGGGGCAGGGGCGCTCGGGCCCCCCCCCCCCCCCCCCCCGCCCCCCCCCCCG
>NW_027529446.1:1116338-1117832 GCF_008692635.1 Crocuta crocuta | reverse complement strand
GCACAGCTGGGGAAGGAGGCCAGAGGAAACCGCAGGAAGCCACCGCTGGGCCGCCCGACCCCGAGCCCAGGTCCTCTCCTGGTCTCTGTTCGGAGGTCTGGGGCCCTGGGGGAGGGCTGGCTGCGCAGCCCAGGGCTTCAGGCTTATCTCTGTAAACAAAACTGAAGATTAGAGGGAGCTGGAGCTTGGGGTGGGAGCATTTCTGAGCTGGAAAAGGCACGCAGGCAGCAGAGCCGAGGCCTGGAAGGGCAAGGCTGTCCGACTAATTCACAATCCTGCCCCCAGGCTGGGCCTGTCGGCCTCTGCAGACTCTGCCTCTGTCCCTGTCACCTCTCCTGAAGGCTGGGTCTGATCACCCTCTCAACAAAGGCTCATCAGTAAACTTCCGCCTCGGTCCCCATTTGGCTCCCAACCCTCATCGTTATCCCGCTCCTGTGCCTTCCCTGTTTACTGTTCTGCTCCCCTCCCTGCAGTGTGAGCTGAGATTGGAGCAGGAAGCCCTCCCTGAAGGCACAAAGTTAAGGGACACAAAGAAAAAGCTCAGCTACAAGGCTCCTGTAGTTTATCAAGTGCCTTTCTTTCTTTACAGTAGGCTTGATGTGCAAGGTGGGGCTTGAACTCACGACCCTGAGATTTAAAGTCAAATGCCCCGCTGACTGAGCCAGCCAGGTGCCCCAAGATTCATAGTATTTAAAAAAAATTTCTTTTAACAGTAATTTATTTTTGGACAGAGAGAGACAGAGTGTGAGCGTGGGAGGGGCAAAGAGAGAGGGAGACACAGAATCCAGAGCAGACTCCCGGCTCTGAGCTGTCAGCGCAGAGCCCGACGCGGGGCTCGAACCCACGAACTGTGAGATCATGCCCTGAGCCCAAGTCGGACGCTTAACCGACTGAGCCCCCCAGGTGCCCCAGAGTATTTTAATCTAATATTTTAAAAGCTGAAACGAGGGGCACCTGGGGGGCTCAGTCGGTTGAGCGTCCGGCTTGGGCTCGGGTCATGATCTCACGGTTCGTGGGTTCGATCCCCGCGTCAGGCTACCTGCTGACAGCTCAGAGCCTGCTTGGGATTCTCTCTCTGTCCCTCCCCTGCTTGTGCTCACTCTCTCTCTCTTTCGAAATAAGTAAATACACTTAAAACAATGTAAAAATAAAAAGCTGAAACTAATGCAAAATAATCTACGATGGGCAAGACATTAAGATTTTTAACACGGTAAGAGCAGACGCTGCACTTTCACGACCTTGCCTCGCTGTCCTCACACTGTTAGGGCCTTGGCTCCAGGAAAATTTGATTTTTTGATAGTGCACTACAATTTTTATCTTGATTACACAGTTTTATGGCGCCTCTGTAAACGTCGGTTCCGAAGCCCGTGTCTCACTCGCCTCGCTCTACTCATGACCCGGGAATGAGTGAAAGAACGAATGAATGGCTGTGTCTCTGCGGAAAACCAGGGCTGCAAGCCTTAGCCCCGCCCCGCGCCCCCTGCCAGCCCCGCC
>NW_027529446.1:1109050-1116263 GCF_008692635.1 Crocuta crocuta | reverse complement strand
AGCGCCGTCCGAGTCGCGGACTTTACCCAGGCTCCCGCCCCAGCCCGCCCCCCGCGCCCGCCGCATCACTTAGCGGAACTCCGCTTCCTAAACGTCTCCCGACGCCTCCATTCCTTCGCCGGCGTCCTCCGGGCGCCTGGGACACCAGGGTAGGCTTCCCGGTTTGATCTCCAGGTTGCAGCCAGGGGACATACCGCAGCCCCTAACCCGTGGTGTCCGTCCATGCTCGGCCCAAGGCTCCTCCAGGGCTCCCCGTTTCCTCCAGGATGAAGTCCAAACTCTGCAGCGGGGCTCACAGGCGCGGCCTGACCCAGCCCTGGCTCCCTCTGGGACCCCTCCCCTCCCCTCCTCCTTCCAGCGTCCGCCCGACAGGGAGATCTGCAGTTCCTGGAACTCGCTGTCACCTCTGGGGTTTCGCGGTGCCCTGTTCCCTGTCCCCCAGCCACTTTCTGTGCACCTCTCAGACTGCACCTTGCTCCAGGCGGCTTTCCCACCGCTGCTGGCCGGGTGAGGTGCTGCCAGGCCATGCGTATTTAGGTCATCCTCGAGTATCGTGATTCTTGGTTTTCTCATTGGTGCTGGGAACGCCAGCAGCCCTTACGGGGCCTGGCGGCAGAGTGCCCAGTCCGCGCTCGGGGACAGAATTGCCCGCTCTCAGGCACGCTCAGGGACACTCATAAATGACGCACGGGAGGCCCAGGCGTTCCTGGCCTAAGAGTGTCCACCTTCCCTGTTAGAGCCAGCAGACTGTAGCTTGTCTTCTCTCTCTACGTGTTGTTACTCGCTCACTCAGCCAGGGTTCCCTAGGTAAGAACACTTAGCTGTCCTGCCCTCACGGAGTTTCTCTTTGATTGCTGGTGGGGGGCCGGGGGGGTGTCAGACGGGTAAATGCGAGCTGTGGCAGTTGCTGTGGACACAGACCGGAGCCAGGAGAGCGCGCAGCCGCATCTTCCCCTCGTTTGGAAGGCCTCTCCAGGGGCGCTGGAAGCTTGATCTGAAGTGGGGGCAGGACCGGGGGCAAGGGGGAGGGGGTCCCTGACTGGGCAGTGGTCTGGGGGAGCCAGAGGGTAGCGAGACGGCGGAGGTGGGCCTGGCAGGCCACGGCAAGGCTTCAGTTTCTAGCTTGGAAATAGCAGGAGGCCAGAAGGCATCCAGAAAAAAGGTGTGCTTCCTTAGGTTTGTGCCGGGAGAGAGATTTCGTGGCCGCTGGGGGAGAGCGCGGCCGGGCAGTGAACAGGACCGCAGCCGGCCAGGCGGGAGGTGATGGATGCGTGGGACCCTGGTGTCGGTTGGACGGAGACCCATCAGGCCCCGGCAGGGGGGCAGTTAAGGATGGCATTCTGTGTCTCTGGCTGGGGCAGTGGTGTGCCCCTTCACTTCCTGGGGTGCTCCTGCCTGCCCACAGGCTCTCAGACAGGCCTTCGTCTCAGAAGCCATCTGCACTGTGCTGCCCCCAACTCGAGACCCCTTCAGCTTCCCAGCACCAGGGCGGTGTCGCGCTTTGGGCCTGGATCTCTGAGAATAGGTTGAAGCAGCCTGGGGTGGGTTGACTGGTAGATACTTGGGGTAACTCGCTTTTGGGTGAAGGGGGAGGACATCCTGTCCCTGCAGAGCGTCCATCAGCATCCCTGGCCCCCAACCACTCAGGGTTGGGAACTCCCTTCCCCACTTGTCACAACTCCCAATGGCCCCCTGAGTTGGCAGGCATCCTGGGGGGCAAACTCCTGCGCAGGGAACAAGTACAATAGACTCTTTCCTCTGAAAGACGCTTGCACGTAAAGTGTCTCTCTCGCCCGTGAGTTTAGGGACCCTGGAAGCCGCCTGGTGTCCCCACCCGCGCCTTCACAGCTCCTTCCCACTGCCCGCTGTGTGCCAGACTCTGGGCCGTGGCTCCTGACCTTGGCACCAGGTGTGTCTCTGGGCCTCAGGCTGCTCTGGTCTACTCTCAATCTGTGTGTCCCCGGCCCGGTGGTTTCCAAATGTTATGGCCCCAAAAGTGCACGTGCCAAGGTGTTGGGCTAACAGTGACTTGTGAGCATTCCGGTGTAAGGAAAAGCCTCTTAAGTGGTTAGACTTTTTTCAAGGCTTTGTATTTCTTTTCTCTCCGTTGGCAGCTCCCTGAGGGAGTGTTGGAGATTACCTGTAGTTTGAGCCCCAGGCCCTGTGCACCACCTCGATCTCTCTAAGTTCCCGTGGGAGGCGGGAGGCGACTGGTGCCTTCCCTCCTAGGTGAGGAAACTGAGGCCCAGGGAAGGAAGGAGCCTTGCCCAAGGTCACAGAGCCCTGGCTGGGCTGGAGAACGAGGCCCTTCAGGCTCGGGCGCCGCCCCCCCTCCCCCGCAGCCTGGCCCCAAGCACAGGGCCGAGCCATTGTCCCAGCCTAGGAGGCCTTCCCAGCCTCTAGATGTATCCTGCTTTTGTTACCAGAGCCTTTGTTTGTTGTGTTTCCTCTGCCCGGGCTCCGTGTCCTGCCCCTCCTCCAGGCTGGGCCCCTGTGAGCTGGGCCGGGTCCCTCCAGTGGGCAGCCTGTCCTTGCCTTGGCTGGGATGTGTCACCCAGGGGTGGCAGATGAATCCTTGAGGCGTGGCATGGAGATGGGCTGGGGGGAGAGTCTGGGCCAGCTGTGTGAACAGAGGCGTCAGGAGAGCGCCAGGGTCTCTGGGCCCAGAGCTGGGGCCGCGTAGGGAGAGCCGGCGTGAGCCAGGGGTCTGGTTGCCTGGTACAGCCCGCTGGCCGAGGCTGGGCTGGCGGGGGGGCGGTCCTTACATGGCAAGAGTTGGTGGCTGCGTGCCGAGAAAGGGTGCAGCAGGTGGTCCGGTTGGCTTTGGGTCGCACAAAGGGCACATGGGAAGTACCTGGATGCTGAGCTGGGCCCATGGGTCCAGGGGTGGAGGGTGGACTGGGCCGCGGGGAAGGCCAGGAGGCTTGGTGCAGACGAGATTGGGTCACTGCCTCCCAGCAGAGCCCCAAGGGAACCCCACCTCTCGCTTCCCCCTCCCCCCAGGGTTTCCCTCTGCAGGACGTGGAGAAGCAAGGCTGCGAGGCTCCCCAGGGCTCAGCTTGGACCACGATGGGGCTGGGCTGCGGCCTCCTAAGGGGGCTCTCGTCTGGGGCGGCGGCTGGGGGCTGCCCTCCCCCCTGCCCGCCNCCGCCATGAACGGCCTGTCGGTGAGCGAGCTGTGCTGCCTTTTCTGCTGCCCGCCCTGCCCCGGCCGCATCGCCGCCAAGCTCGCCTTCCTGCCGCCGGAGCCCACCTACTCGCTGGTGCCCGAGCCCGAGCCGGGGCCTGGTGGGGCCGGGGCCGCCCCCTCAGGGCCCCTGCGGGGCTCGGCCAGCAGCCCGGGCCGCTGGAAGCTGCAGCTGACGGAGCGCGCTGATTTCCAGTACAGCCAACGCGAGCTGGACACCATCGAGGTCTTCCTGACCAAGAGCAGCCGCGGCAACCGCATCGCCTGCATGTATGTGCGCTGCGTGCCCAGCGCCAGGTGAGCCTCCAGGCCCGACCGGCCCGACCACGGCCAGAGGGGCGGGAGGGGCAGACCGCACCGGAGGTGGTCCTCTCGGCAACAGGGGCCCTGGGGATTCTTGTGGCCAAAGGGGTGGCGGATGGGCTCCACGAAGAGCAGGCCGCGCAGGACCTTCCTGGTCCTTCCTGCCAGGTGCCCTGCCCTGTGCAGCCTGTCGCGAGGAGGGCCCTGGGGCTCAGGGCCGGTCTGGGTGGCCCTGTCTCACCTGCCTGAGGAGCCGCCCGCTTCAGGGTCTCTGTGCTCACCTGCCCAGGGAAGGGCTTCTGGGTGCTCAGTGAGGCCTTGGCATCCGCCTCGGGGCCAGGGCACTTGAGGCCAAGTCCGCCTCTTCGTTAACACTGACCTCGAGGCCTAGAAGCCTCTCTTCCTGGAGTACAGTAGCGGGAAAGAGGTGGGGCCTCCAAGTGTCTCTGCCTTTAGACAGACGGGGTCTGGGTTCAGATCCCGGTTCAAAGGGCAAGCTTTTACCTTTTACCTGGGCTGGGGCCCAGGGTGGAGGGAGAAGACGGGGAGTGCCCGGGCCAGGATCCAGCCTGTCGGGGCGATGTAGGCCAGGCCCGGATGGCCAGCAGCAGTGCAGGGCGGGAGTGAGTTTTGGAGTCGTGCTTTGTAGGAGGGGGAAGAGATGCTGGGGACGGGGATTGGGCTGGTTCATTTGTGGGGGCAAGGGTGGGGGCCAACTGACAAGAGGAGCAGCGGCTGTTTCATTCTCCAGAAGGTTCCAGGCAGTGGGCACATGTGCGTGCCATCCTTGGGTTGTCAGAGTCCCTCTAAAAGAAACGATTCCGGAAGGGAGAGCTCTTTCCCGCAGGGACGCGTGCGGCGGTCACTGGGACTCGCTGCGCTGCGGGCCCCCCTGTGCTGAGACCCTGACCAGTGGTCCCCTTTCACAGAGGGGGTGCTGAGGGCCCCGCTGGCTGTCCCCTGCCGCTGCCCAAGCGCACACAGCCAGAGGAGCCAGGCCACTTTGCGGCGGCAGCCACCTCTCTCCCGCACTAGCACCCTCGTCCATGGCGTGGCTGGGGAGCCTCCCTCACCCTCTGACCTGCCCTCCGCCCCTCCCCCCAGGTACACGGTTCTCTTCTCGCACGGCAATGCGGTGGACCTGGGCCAGATGAGCAGTTTCTACATCGGCCTGGGCACGCGCATCAACTGCAACATCTTCTCCTACGACTACTCGGGCTACGGCGTGAGTTCGGGGAAGCCCTCGGAGAAGAATCTCTACGCCGACATCGACGCCGCCTGGCAGGCGCTGCGCACCAGGTGAGCTGTGTGTGGGGCAGCGGGTGAGCACCCAGGGACTCAGGCCCGCCTCCTGGGGGAAGTCTTGTGGGTGGCCCTCGGGGGGAGGGGAGCCATCAGCAGGCAGCAGAGTGAGGTCTGGCCTGTGTCCCCTTGGTGTGGTGACAGGCGTGCTCATGTGCGGGGAGGTGGGGCAGGCTGTCTTCAGGTCTCCCCTCCCCTCCTGGGAGCCGCTTGTCCCGAAGGGGCATGGATGGGCTGTTCCTAGGGCAGTGGGGTCTCCGCCTGGAGGGGGGTGGATGGAGGACCTGGGCCCGGGAGGTGGGCTGTGAGCGCTGTAAGGAAAGACTCAGAGACCTGGGCCTAGTGAGTACTTGAGGTGCAGGAAGGAGTGGGGCTGCTCTGTCATGGTCCTCGGGGGCTGACCCATGAGGCATGCGTAGCCATTGACTGTGGTCTCCTCCTGGGGGCAGGGCTCCTCTGGGCCTGGAGAGTTCTGAAGGGTCCCAGAAGGATCTGTCAGGCAGCTCGATGTTCAGCACAGCCTTGGGGGCCAGTGGGAGGCTAGCAAGCAGAGGCACACACCTGTGTGCTTGGCCCAGGGTTTACTAAGGCCTTGGCCAAGCCCCCGTCCCCGGACACCCCCCCCCGCCCCATCCTGCTTATTTAGATCCGGGACAGCCCCCTTCTCTCTCACTGAAGCATACTTGCTTGGTCTCTGTGCCCAGAGAGTGCTTTGGAAGGAGGCCACCCTGACTCTGACCTTCCTGGACACGGTGCCTTGTCCACTGGCTTCTTGGGGGTGCTCCATCTCAGTCCTGCCTGCTCAACCTTCCCTGCCTCCCCACTTCCTGCAGGGACCAAAGTCAGCTGGGCCTGGGGAGGTGGGGACCCTGGTTGCCCAAGCGATGCACCAGGCAGTCCCTGCTGTGGGCCCCAGGGGTGGGGTCCCCTGGCACCACCCTGGCACTGGGGACCCAGCCTGGGCTGTGTGGTGCAGGTACGTGCTGCCCTCGGCTTCCTCAGTCCCTTGTGCTGCTCCCGTCGGCCGGTGGTGGCCGGCAGAATCACACCGCGTTGCGGGGTGAGGGGTCTGCGCTTTGTCCATCTAGCCCATCTGTCCTGCGGCCACCACTGTTCCCCAAAGACCTGACCCCGCAGGGGCAGAGTCCGTAGGCAGGCAGGAGGCTTGGGCCCACCTGATGACAGGGATCGGGGAGGCTGGGGAAGATTCGCTGCTCCGTCTGCCTCTTGTTTGTGTGTGAGTGTTAGGGCTGGACTGACCAGTGCTCAGCACAGCGGTGGCTTCGTGTCCTGGGAGCAGGCTGAGGAGGGGCGGCCGGGGCGGCAGGCAGGAGGCCAGGTGGTGTCCCTGAAGCCGGGGCCAGGCGTTGTTAACCTGGAGTGTGCAGGTGGCCCCTGCGTGCACGGGGAGGTGGAGGCTTGCTGCCGGGTGGGTTGCACAGGTGAGACGCAGCGGGGTGTCCCCTTGGTATATCAGGGTCCAGGTCTGTGGGCGGAGAATCATGGAGGCCTCCTATGTGGGGAGCGTGGCTCGTGGGTCCCCAGACAGATGGGAATGGGCATTTGGAGGCTGTGGAGCTGGCTTGAGGCTGGATCAGCTGTCCTGGGGGTAGAGGGTGAGGCTCAGGGAGGCATTGGNCCAGGTTGTGCCTTAGAGAAGGTGCCCCGGGAAGGAGGTGGTGCCCAGCAGCCTCTGTTCCTGCCCCGCCTGCACTGTGATAGGGTGGACATGCCCAACGCCAGGGGGCTGCAAAACAGCTAATAAATCAGGGGACGCGACTGCCCTGATTTCTCATGGCCGAGGGGATGGGTGAGGGATGCCCCGGGGAAGACTGGTCCCCTGTGGGGAACTGGGTGTGTCCCTGGGCAATTTTGTGTGTGGGAGGTTGTGGGGAGGAGAGCAGAAGAGGCCTCAGGGCCTGCCCTGCCCCCAGGAGCCCAAGCGGGGCCTTGGGGCTCTCACCAGGCGCACTGGGCATGCGTGATCCTAATTGGTACTGTTGGTGAAGCAGGGTGAGGGCCAGCTGTCACACCTACCCAAGGCCCTGCCTCCCTGCAGAGCAGATTTGTTCCCTAACGGGGACAGGCGTGGGGCCCAGCCCTACTGCCTGCAGGCTGTGAGGGAAGATGGGGTGGGTACTGCCCCAGGAACTTGTCAGCAGCCGTGGCTGACACTGCCCCACTGCCAGGTACGGCATCAGCCCCGACAGCATCGTCCTGTACGGGCAGAGCATCGGCACGGTGCCCACCGTGGACCTGGCCTCTCGCTACGAGTGCGCCGCCGTGGTGCTGCACTCTCCGCTCACCTCAGGCATGCGCGTTGCCTTCCCTGACACCAAGAAGACCTACTGCTTCGATGCATTCCCCAAGTGAGAGGGGTAGACGGTGGGGGGGAGGGAACGGGAGGGGGGGGGTTTGGCG
>NW_027529446.1:1107629-1108999 GCF_008692635.1 Crocuta crocuta | reverse complement strand
CGGGAGGGGGGGGCTTGGCCGGGGGGGGGCGCTGCTCCCAGACTTGACGCGCCCTGCCCTACAGCATCGAGAAGGTGTCCAAGATCACGTCACCGGTGCTCATTATCCACGGCACGGAGGACGAAGTGATCGACTTCTCCCATGGGCTGGCACTCTATGAGCGCTGCCCCAAGGCCGTGGAGCCACTGTGGGTGGAGGGCGCTGGGCACAACGACATCGAGCTCTACAGCCAGTACTTGGAGCGCCTGCGCCGCTTCATCTCCCAGGAGCTGCCCAGCCAGCGCGCCTAGCCAAGCCCTGAGCTGCGCCGGGACTTCAGCAATAAGGCGGCGCCTGGACCTTGCCCCTGCCCCAGCCCGGGGGCTGCATGTGAACCCCCCCGGGCACCCCGACCTCCGAGGCAGCTGGAGGGTTAGGGGCCAGGACGTGCCCCAGCCTAGGGGCCGTGGACGATGTACAGGCACGGAGCTATGCTCTCCTTTCCTTTTGGAAGCAAAAAGAAGGAAAAACATGAAAACAAATTAAAGATTTAAAATTTTAGGATTCCTCTCCCTTTCGTGGCTCGCGCGTACTCTCCTAGGGCTCGGTGAATTGGAAGAGGGAGCTGAGTTCGCCCCTAAACTTCCAGGACCTTTCCGCGCGAATGCGGAAGTCGAGCCACTGCCGCTGTGGAAGAGGGGGTGGGCTTTGAGTCCCAGCCGAGGCACCCCTTGAGGATACTGGTTGCTGGAGTGGTGATGGAGGGATAGGGCAGCATTTGAACTCGGGGCCCTCGCCTGCCTTCTCCACCCCAGGAGGGTGACGGCCCCCCAATGTACCAGGACCGCCCTGGGGGCGGCAACAGTGAGTCTGAGGTCAGCCTGCTCTGGGGCCCGGGTAAGGTCTCCTTCCGTTCCCCTGTGGTAGAAGAGCATGCTGAGGTCTGGGAGACGGTGCAACCGCAGGGCTGCCCTGCCCGTCCCGCCTATTCTAGGCGTCCCTATACCCCCGCCCCACGCACCCCTGCCCCCGCACGGAGAGCCAAGAGCGCCCACCCTGGAAGGCCCAGTAGGAGCTCCCCAGGAAATGGGGCTGCTTCTGTCATCCTGGGGTGCCGTTGAAGGCAGGGCTGAGCCAGGAAGGGCCTCCCTGGACCTCAGCTAGAGCCCCGCTCATCACCGGCTCCCGGAGTGCCTTCTGCCACCGTAGAGCGAGAAGGCCCTCGGAGGCGAGTGGCCTGTCCTTCCTGGCGGCTCAGCGTGGTTGCGGCACCAGGCGGTGGCGGGGCCGGGACCCAGAGCTGCTTCCACCTTGCGCTAGTCCGGGTCTTCGTGGGTTCCGCGGCCTCTTTAAGAGGGGGAGGGGCTTCGGTCCGGGGGCGGGGACGGCGC
>NW_027529446.1:1098922-1107546 GCF_008692635.1 Crocuta crocuta | reverse complement strand
GTGACACGTGTGCTCGCTGCAGTAGCGTGTCTGGGCCTCGCTCTCGTCTGCCCTTCGCTCCACGGGGCCGTTACACGGGCGCGCCCGCTGCGTCCCGGCCTCGTGCGGACGACCCCGGGACGACCCCCGCGCGGCTGACGTCTCCACAGCATTCCTTCCCCAACGTGCATCCGCCCCTCCCGCCCGCACCCTGAGGGGCCGCTCCCGTCCCAGAGCGTGTTGACTTTGGACAGCATCAGGGTGCAAGCTGCCTGAGAGCCAGAGATCCTCAGATGCAGCAAGTTCAAAGCAACTTGCTTAGAATTGGAACAAAAATGTTTTCAGATACACAGTAAAAAACTTGGGAGTTCGGAAGGCTGTTGGGTGAAAACTCGGCATCCTCCCACCCCTGACCTCCAAGACCTGCTCCCCTTTCCTGGGGCGCTTTCTTACGTGTCAGCAGAGAAAGTCTGTGTTTGTCATCTAACGTGTTCATACAGAACTCTGCTCGCTGTACGTGGGACCCTTTTACTAGGTACAGCTCGGATGCTCCGTGTTCTGACACAGATCTAGGTCATTTGTTCTAATTGCTGCAGCATATTGTGTTAGTACTATGATCGGGTAGAAATTTAGGCTCTTTCTGGTCTTTTTGTAACAAGCGATGCCAGATTGATTGATTATCCTTGTACAAAAGGCTTTATACCCAAGTAGGAGTATTTCTGTAAGCTGAATCCTGTAGTGCAGGGGTGCCAGGCTTTTCCTAGGTCTCTAAATGCCAGTGTGATCTCTCAACAGGTCATGCCAGATTGCCTCCCACCAACGAAGGAGGGGCCTAGTGTCCTCCATCGCTGATGCTTGATTTTGCAGATCTGGTAGGCGTAAAATAGTATTTCATCGTAGCTTTATTTGGGCTTCCTAGACGTATAATCAAACATCTCAATGGTTTGGTCAGATTTATTTTTACATTGATACACTGATTATTTCTACCACTAGTATACTCACTTCAAAACTGGAAAGTCTATACTTATAAACATGTGTATGTTTATTTTAAATTTCTTTAGTGTTTACTTGAGAGAGAGGCATAGAGAGTTGAGGGGCATAGGCAGAAAGAGACACAATCTGAAACAGGCTCCAGGCTCCAAGCTGTTAGCACAGATCCCGACGTGGGGCTTGAACTCACAAACTGTGAGATCATGACCTGAGCCGAAGGTGGACGCTTAACCGACTGAGCCACTCAGGCACCCCAACGTGTATATATTTAAAAGCCATGTGTTATTTCATATCCTTCAACCATTTTTCCACTGGGTTGTTGGTGTTGTTTTCTAGGAGCAGTTTACATATGAAGGAAATTAGCCCATTTCCTGTTAAAAATTTTTCACCCCAGGGGCGCCTGAGTGGCTCAGTAGGTTAAGTGTCCAACTTCGGCTCAGGCCATGATCTCACGGTTTGTGGGTTCGAGCCCCACGTCGAGCTCTGTGCTGACAGCTCAGAGCCTCGAGCCTGTTTCAGATTGTGTGTCTCCCTCTTGCTCTGACCCTCCCCTGCTCACACTGTCTCTCTCTCTCCCTCTCAGAAGTAAAAAACATGAAAAATTTTTTTCACCCCAATCTGTCATTTGTTTTTGACTCAGACTGCGTTTTTTTCCTTTGATTTCTAAGAAATTCATTGTATTTTGACCAAGCATTTGACATCATTAGTAGTCATTACTAGTTTTTTTCATTTATGGCTCCTTCATTTTGTGTCAGGCTCAGAAATATTTTCTCTACTCCAAGATGAAGAAACATTGGGTGTGTTTTTCTGGAAATGTAATGGTTTCTTTTTTAGATATATATTTAAAATTTTAGTATATGTGCTGCCGAAGCGAGCACATTAAAATTTTGGTGTCATTGGAAAATGCTTCGGGGAAGGAGTGCGGTGGGTACAAACAGTGTGCTTCCCCGCAGCCCCAGATCGATTGCCCCAACTCCCTTTCTGGCAGAGTCCACTCCCGCTCCTGCTGAAGTGGTGCCTTTATCGCTCAAGGGGCCCTTGAGTGCGAGCAGTCTGTCTCCAGACGCTGCATGGTCGCAGCTCCGCTGCCTTCGCTACCGAATGTCCCCCAAACCCCGTCTCCCCTCCTTAAAGTCCAGGGAAAACCGCACCTCAGAGCCAACAGTTGAGGATTCGAACATATTGCGTGCGATACTACTTCCACGCCACACTCTGATCGAAAGGACTCTGAAAGCTTCAGGATTTGTCCCCGGCCCCCTCTCCCCACTATGCACAGGGCACAGTGGTGACCTGGGTTGAGGTGGTGCCCTTTCTCAGTCTGGCTTGAATAGCCTCGGCCCTTCGGGAGTACTCAAACTGCTTATCTCCCCTGGTCCTGCCCATTGCTCGGAAAGGATAAACTAAGGCAGGCCTCTGTGGCCCACGAGCCCTGCTGTCTCCTCTTTCCACGCGGAGCCCTGGGAAGGCTCACCCTCAGCCTCTAGACTGGGGGTGGGGGTGGAGGGAGGTTGGGGGGATTGGACCACGCAGGAGCGGTGATGGGGGAAAGCCAATGGTACGTTCCAGGATGTGCCCCCCCCCCCCTTCTGCTTGGTATGGCCCATGGGCCAGGCTGCCTGGGAGAAGGGCCAACTTTCGGTTCTCCATTTTGTGGATTTTCCAGAACACATGTGTGCACACCCGGCGGCAGCTTCCTCCTGCTGCCCAGCAGGGCCGTTAGCGCGCACCCCGGCAGGGCGCCCCGCGGCTCACCGGAGCCTCCGGTCGCCCCTGTGACCCCTGACCCGGCACACCTCAGATGTGGGCCCCTGGGTCCCCTGGCCTGGGTTCTCCCCGGTGCCCGGAGACCCCGGGGCACAGGGCCTGCGTGGCGGGTGACAGACACACCTGCCTCGGCTGGGCACGGGCCCCTTCCCGACGGGCGGCTCTGGGTCAGCGTGGGTGCCGCTCACCCCGGGCCGTGGGGCCCAGACTGGACTCCGCGTGGGGTCCTCGGCGCCTGAGGGCCAGTCCGTCCATCCTCTCCTGCCCCTGGCGACCCCGTGTCCCCTCGTCGTCCCAACAGCCATCCCAGCTGACAGAGCGGGTGGGATGCGGCCCCCTCGCTGTCTCCGCCCACCTGGGGGGCGCAGGACCCCGTTCCTTGCAGACGGCGGCGGCTGCTGGAGGAGCACTTGCCCAGCAGCGCCCACACCGGAGACGGGGCCTCTGGTGGTGCCCCCTGAGCACCCTGACCTGATGCCTGGGTGCTCCCACGGGGCGGGTCGCCGTCGGGGTGCAGGCCCCCTGTGGGCTGTGGGACCTGTAGCTGGGCGGCCAACCCAGCATCAGGGCCCCTGTCCCTGACACTTCAGTACTCCTGTCTCAAGCCAAATCTGGGCCACTGGGGTGGCTGTCCCCGCCGTCCCCATTTGGAAATCGCCTGGGCTGAGTTGCTTGCCGAGGAGAAGTCATGGGACCCCAGCACGGCTTAGGCCCTGGGCTCCCCTGGTGCTCAGACAGTCTCTGGACACAAGTGTGGCCCTTTGGGACATTGGGCTCTGTGCTGCCGCACCCCCGTGGGTGGCCCCAGGCAGGAAACACGCCCGAGCCACGAGTGTGTCCACAGCGTGTGCCCGTGGGGCCTGGGTGGTCAGGGCCTGGCTGCAGTCCCTCAGCTGAGCCAGAGTCCCCTCTGTGGCCACCACCCAGCCCCGTGCGCGAGGAGGAGGGGGTCTTAGAGAAGGGCTTTCATCTCGCTCACAGCTCGGGCCTGCGGGACCCGGGCTCCAGAACTTAGGAACTGACCTTTGGCTTCATGCCTTTTTTTCCCATTGCAAACAATGCAACAGTAGACAGACAGACTTGGCTCCGTATGAGTGTTTCAGGGGTTCCTTTTTAGGAGTGGAATTGGTGGGTCAAGAAGTACATTGAGTTTTGACAAGATAAAGCAAGGGGTGTAAAATGCCGTGGTGCCCCCGTGGTCAGCTGCTGAGACCTTAGTCAACTGTCTGTTGAATAGGACCCCTGTGCCCACTCTCCCTGTTTGCTTTAAAGTTTCCATCTTGTGGGGGCGCCTGGGGGGCCCAGGTCATGATCTTGCGGTTCGTGGGTTCACCTGGAGCTGCTGCAGATTGTGTGCCTCGCTCTCTCTTGGTCCCTGCTCTGCTCGCACTCTGTCTCTCTCTTTCTCTCTTAAAAATAAATAAACATTAAAAATAATTTAGTTAAATAAAATTTTCATCTGGGGGGAACCTTGCTGTCTCAGCCAGTGCAGCCTGCAACTTCTTGATCTCAGGGTTGTGAGTTCGAGCTCCATGTTGGGTGTAGACATTACTTAAAACTTCAGGGATGCCTTGGGGGCTCAGTCAGTTGAGAGTCAAGCTCTTGATTTGGGCTCAGGTCATGATCTCATGGTTCCTGAGATTGAGCCCCACGTATGGCTCTGCACTGACAGCACGGAGCCTGCTTGGGATTCTCTCTCTCTGCCCCTCCCCATCTTGCTGTCTCTGTCTCTCTCAAAAATATATAAATAAACATTTAAAAAAACCCTTCATCTCGGAATACTCCGGGCTCACCAGAGAAGACAGCAGTGAGTCCCATCTATGGTTCACCTGGTGCCCCTCATGTTAATATCTTGTCAGAACCAAGAAATTCACTTGTGTGTATTAGCATTAACTGTACTCCAGCCTGTATTCCAATCTCCCCGTTCTGTCCCAGCATCTCACACGCCGTTCACCCATTCTGTCTCCTTAGTCTTAAAATATGACACTTCTTCATGGTCCTTGTTTTTCATGACCTTGACAGTTTTGGGGACTAGTCAGGTGTTTTGTTAAGATGTCCCCTAACCTGGGCTTGCCTGAGGTTACATGGGGGTTATAGGTCTTGGGGAAGAACAGAGTCGAGGTCTCTTATTGTCACTCCCATCAAGAGTCCTTGATGCTCCCCAGACATCACCCTGAGGGGGACTTTGATCTTGACCACCTGGCTAAGGTGGCAGCTGCCAGGCCTTCCCACAGTCAGGCTACTGCCCTCCCCTTCCCTGATCTGATCTTTGGAGTCCTGGAGTCCAGTCTACACTTCAGTGGGAGGGATTTATTTAGAAAGTAAATTTTCATATAGAAAAGTATAAAAAAGAAATGAGACGTGGCCTGTAATTGGACTTTGTAGGTACCTGCTGACATTTAAAAAGAATAATACAGACACATGGGTTCCCAAAAAAGTTGACTTGTATAGAATGTACTATTAAAACGGGTGTCTGGGTGGCTCAGTCAGTCACGCCTCTGACCCTTGACTTCAGCTCAGGTCATGATCCCATGATTCATTCATGAGATTGAGCCCCGCGCTGGGCTCTGGGCTGACAGCACAAAACCTGCCTTCTTTCCCTGTCTCCCCCCCCCCGCCCCTCCTCCCTTCTCTCAAAATACATAAACATTAAAAATAACTGTTAAAACAAAAAGTCTTCACTTAATAAAAAAAAGATGGGGCCATTCCAGCATGTATATACACAGGTACACGTGTCCACATACACACATTCGTACCCTGGAGCCTTGATTCTGAACCTGACTTAGCTGGGGCACCTTCCCTGTGGGCACACGTCTGGGGCCTCTCCGCTCTCCTGTGCCCCCAGGAGCCCCGCCCCTCCACAGCTAGTGACTGCCCCCTGCCCTGCCTGGGTCTTGTAGCCTGGTGAGAGCTGGGCAGTGAGGACAGTAACGGGGCGGGGGCGGCCCAGCTGTGCCGGTTACACTGAGGCCAGGCCCCGACGGCACCGCACGGCCGACAGATCCCGATTATGGCCGGGTGTAATGCCTTGTGCGGGGCCACAGCGCTGGGGGCACCCAGGACGCAGCCCCGACCGCTTCGCCCACACTCTGCGGAGAAGGTGCCCCCTCAGCCATTGCCCAGTTTCCCTGCAGCTGCCCTGCGTGTGGCCCCGGCCATACCGCCTTCCCCCACCCTGCCCCCTCTTTCTTCACTCTGCACCTGTGCCCTTAGCGGACTCCCAGCTCACTTGAGCCCCTCGAGGGGAAGCTGCTGGGGGGATGGCTCGGAGCTCAATAAAGATCCCCAGAAGCAACAAATGATTCCTGGCTGCTTTCTTGCCCCGCTGGCTCCCTGGGCGCCGGGTGCAAGCTGTGGGTGGGGGAGCCTCAAGGTGCTTCTTGCCTTGTCTGAGCTTGGAGATCCCTTGCTGTGTAGACTGGGCAGCACCTATGGAGGTGTGGGGGGGTATCTAAGGCCCCTGAGGGCTGCTGTATTGGTGGGGGCTGGGGACCCGGCCCAGGGGGCCCGGGGCGTCAGGAACGAGGGCTCCCAGTACCCACCAGGTGCCCGACTGGATAGTCCACGGCCTGGCCGGTCACCTCTGCGGCCTGTAGTCTACCCTGAATCCCTCTCCCGCATCCTCCGTACAGCCACGTGCAGGGTAGGGGTGGGCGCAGAGGGTCTGAGGGAAGACAGAGTCAAGGATGGGGCCCGCGTTCCGGCCTCTGTCCGTACGCGGGCAAGCAGTTCTGCTCCCAGGAGCCCACCCTGGCCACTGCAAGGGCCCCACAGCCAGGCTGGAAGGGGCCGCGGTCGCCAGGGAGGGGGCCACCCTGTCGTCCCACTTCCGCGTCACCCCCGCCTCGGACTGCCGTTAAGGCTGCCCCCGGCCATCTGCGCCCTCGCTGCTGTCGAGCTACCGGGCCTGGACGTCCTCGGGGCTTCCACAGGCCCCACCTTCCCCATCCGAGTCCCGGGGATCCCCGCCCAGCGCCNTCCCGGTCCCCCGCCCCCGCGCCGCCTCCAGCGGACACCGGCCCGCCCCACCCCTCGTGAGGTGCGCACAAGTGCCTTCCGAGCGGGGCGCAGGAAGAAAGGCGAGCGCAGGTTCACTGGGCGGGGCGCCCCGTTCCTCCCTTGTCCAGCCCGGGGCTCCGGGGAAGGAGAAAGGGACGACGGCAGAGGGGGCGCCGGAACGACGGGGAGCGCGGTCCCGCAGNGCGCTGAAAACGGCCTCCCGGCTGGATTGGGGGGCTGGATTGGGGGGCTGGATTGGGGGCTGGATTGGGTTGGGGCTGTCAGGGGGACTGTGGGTCTCCATGGCCCGCCTGGGTCCTGCCCTGGCGATGGGCTGTGAGGATGCCCTTGGATTTCAGCCCTGTCACTCTCCAGCACCAGGCCTGTTGCCGGAGCTCAGTTTTTCCATCTGTATAAAGGGCGCATGAAATTCTGCCTCCTGAACATCCCTGAGGATCATGTCACAACACTGGCTTTGTGGACACACTCTGATTGTGGAGAGGGCGCAGGGAAGCCGGGCTGGCCGCCCTGGTGTCCTGGGGACACGGTGGGGCAGCCCAGGTCACTTGCAGGCCCTCAGATGCCAGGCACCCTCCTCCCTGCTCAGTCCTCATTCTGTCCACGGGGACTTACAGTCTCTGCTGGCTTGTGAGCATAAGACAGGATAGGAGAGCCAGGGCCAACTTGGGGTGGGGTCTGCGTCTCCTCCTGGGGCCACCGTCCTCTCCCGAGCAGTCCCTGGCCCTGTCTACACTTGGAGGCACTGAGATGTGTGTGAGGCCCCCCCGGGGGTCAGTGAAGACGGGTAGGCATCTTTATGTGGCTCTGAGGGGAGATTCCTCTCTGGGAGGGGGGCTGGGTCAGAGCAGAGCCCTGGCTCATTCTGGGTGGGTTGGCCTGTCTGAACAGTGGGGGTGCTGGAGTGGGCGACCGTCCGGAGAGGGACCCCGTTTCTCCCATTGGGCTCCTCCTCCTGTCCCGTCACCGGCCCTGGGTGAACGCTGCGTGGCCAGGCCCCGGTGTGCTGACTTGTTTTTTCCCTTCTGGGTCCGTTGAAGGGGGCGCCCAGGCCACCTCCTAGGCAGCTCCTGGGACACACTCCTCCGGGGCGCCCTGGACTCCTTCAGAGGCTCCCTAGGCCCCCAGGCGGTGGTGGCCGGCTCCGTAAGTCCCGGGGGGAAGGAGGGACTCTTTGCTGGGGCCAGGACGGCCATGTTGTCATCCGTGTTTTAAATGAGAAATTTAGGCTCACAAGGCCCAGCCGGGGGTGTCCCAGGGGAGGGTCCCTAGCCCCGTGGGCCGTGGCTCTGGGATGCCCTGTCCCAAAGTCTTCTTTGTGATAATGGCGTGTGGCCCCAGAGGACACAGCTCCTGGACCAACTGACCGTTCCTGAGACTGGCAGCCCCAGACTTGGACAGACACCCCTCGTGCTGTTTCTCGAGGGTCTCGGGCACCTGTCTGCTTCAGCCTGCAGGTGCGGGGTGTCCTGACGCCCCAGGACCACGAAGCCCTGCGTAGCTTTTCTGGCCCCTGCTGGAGAGGTGGCTGCTGTTAGGCCTGGCTTGGTGCTGCCCATTCCCAGGGACTGGCCTGGGGACAGATGTGACAAGGAACAGTAATTCCACTAGCTGTTTGCGGAGCCATCCCCAGAGGGCTTTTGGGAGAGAGTCCTGCCCTCCCCTCCCCCNTTCACTCTCCGTAAAGGCAATGAATCCCGATCGCAGCCTAGCTCCATTTTACAGATGAACAGACTGCGATCAGGTGCCTGGCCCGAGTGCAGCGTGGGACCCCCATCGCCCTTGCTCCGCGTGGCGTGGGGGTGGTGAGGCCGGGAGGGCAGGGAGTCTTTGGGAGGGCCACCGAGCTGCAGGGGCAGGATGTGCTGTGCCCT
>NW_027529446.1:1096067-1098856 GCF_008692635.1 Crocuta crocuta | reverse complement strand
TGGCTGCTCCCTTCTCTCCCAACCTCCCGATCCGGACTGCTCCCCTGCCCCAGAGCCCCCAGCGCCGAGCACGCGATGAGCCCCGCACCTTCTGGGGTCTCAGGCTGCTTCCTGGCGAGAAGGACTCAGATCTGGAAGTGGAGCTTCTGGGTCAAGGTCTGATCCCCGGGGCACAGCTGAGATTCTCTGCCGGGCGTCCTGGGCACCTTGGGGGCTTCTGCAGCGTCCCTGGCCTTGGCCACTCAATCCCAAGAATCCCAGGAGCGTTCCCAGTTGCGACCAGTGACAAGTGTCTCCTGGGGGGGTTGCAAGGTCACCCCCCCAGGAGAGAGCCCCTGTTTTTCTCTAAAACCCTGTCTCCTTAGGCTTGAGGAGTGTTAGGTGGACATCCAGCCTGTGCAGGTACTGACGCAGCCCTTGTGCTCTGACGCTCTGGAACCTGGGGAGGGGGTGACAGCAGCCCGAGGGAGAAAGGCCTCTCAGCTGAGAGCACGGTCCGGTGGGGCAGGAAGGGGTGTGGCCCCGGGGAGGGGGCCACGCCCTGGCTTCGGGGGGATGGGGGCAAGGGCCCTGGGGCAGGAGTTCTGATGGAGACCGTGAGGTGGGGAGGGTCAGAGCAGGTGAAGGGTTCCATTTAATCCCAAGGGCAGGGTGGAGGGTGGGGAGGAAGGCAGGCCCGGCTTTGCAGAGGAAAATCCGTTTATGGAGCAGGGATTAGGGCCCGGGAGAGGGGTTGAGGAGGGCAGCTGTAGGGGCGGGAGAGGGGTGGGCCGACCCACAGACTGGGTCCCAAGTAAGAAGCCCCAGGACCCAGGGCGTGGGGGGTGGCTAGGCGGAACCCTAGCTTTTCTGACTGAGCAGCCCAGGGGGAGGCAGGGCGGCAGAGGAGGTATTCTTTGCTGAAGAGGCCCCCAGGGGAGAGGCAGGTGGGGAAACTGAGGCCAGGATGGGACATCCTGGATGAGGCATCGCCCTCCCAGGGCTGAGCACACAGCAGACCCCACCGTCTCCCCCTGGCAGATCTGTGAGCTCCTTTAAGGACAGGTGGGGCTCGGTAGACTGGTGGCGTCTGGGGGGCAGGGTAGGGCAGTGCCAGGGGCCGGAGGGGGTGGGTGTGGCCTGTGGGCTCCACCCAGCTCCATCCTCCAGCAGGCAGAGTGCGGAAAGCAGCTGGAGCAGACTTCAGGGGGTGCCCTAACGGGGGGGTTGCGGGAGGGCCGCCACCACTGCGGGGTGATAACCACCCCCCACCCAGGCTCCCTGATAAAGGTGCCCAGATGGCCCTGGAGCTGGCAAGTGATACCAGTTCCAGGAGCCGGCTGCAAGCCGAGGGAGGGCTGGAGGGCCGGCCCTCCCTGTCCCCTTGCTCAGACCTGTTCTCCTCATCACTCGTGCGGGGTGGGGAGGCTGTCCCGGTGTTAGCCCCTCATCCCCAGGCACCAGGAGCCCCCTGTGCCAAAGATGCCAGTCTGGGTGTGAAGTGCGCGATGGCGGTGTGGGTCTTCGAGGAGGAAGGGGCTGCAAGTGACTGGACCTTTAAATAAATGGTAGTGAAGCCCCTGCCTCGAGGTTAGGCCGCAGCCCGAGCTTGGTCGCCCAGCCTGTAGACTCTCCCCACAGATGCGTCAGGTGCCCACGGCCTGCCAGGCCGCGCCCTCAGCTTGGCAGTCAGGTGAGGGGGCAGATGTCACACCTTGGAGACGCTAAGCACAAGGTGAGCGAAGCTGAGAAAGGGGACAGCGGAGTGCACCCGCTGCCCGGTGCTGGGGTGACGCTGTGCAGAGAAGGGGCGGAGTGGCGGGGAGCCATTCCAGGCATCAGGACGGGGGATAGTTGGTGGGGCTGCAGAGAAGCCGCCGGAGGGTGGAGGGTCAAGGTAAACATTTCGGCCTTGACCCTGGATCGGGGAGTAGCTCTGGGAGGGCGGCGGGCAGAGCGGCGGGCAGAGCGCAGACTGGGCAGCTCGCTACAAGCTTATGGGCTACTGCACCAGGCCAGGCAAGAGCTGGGGGCTAGAGCCCCGCTGGGGTCTGGAGGTACTTTGAAGGGGTAACTGCTGGGATTTGCTGCCAGGTCCCACGCGGGCCAAGCTGAGGGGCTGGGATGGCCGGGCGGTGCGTCTGTGGCCACCACGCAGGGCCTGAAAGGGAAAGCTACAGGCGGAGTGGGGGCGGGGAGGCGGTAAGCCGTGGCTTTGGGGGCCAGGGGTGTTTAAAATCACAGAACCTGGGGCATCTTGGTGGCTCAGTCGTCCGACTCTTGATCTTGGCTCCGGTCATAATCTCACAGTTCCTGGGATGGAACCCGGGTCAGCCGGGTCAGGCTCTGCGCTGACAGCACGGAACCTGCTTGGGACTNCTGGGACAGCCTTTGCTCTGTCCTGTACCGGGTCTCAGGGCCCCTCGTTCTCCATTTTCCTGAGCTCGCATGGCACCCTGGTGGCTTCCACTGTCCCGAGGTCAGCGCAGCCCAAGTCAAAAGGTCATGTCCACGAGGGGCCCGCCCACCACATCTTCCTCCGGTCCCTGCTCCAGGCCGCTGTGGGGCCGCCGGGCATACCTGGGGTCCCCGCGTACCTGGGTCCCTCCAGCCCTGAGCTTCCTGATGGATCCCCCGCCCACCTCCTGGCTGGTGGGCTGTGGGAGGTGACAGGGCCTGGTATCTCGCAGGCATTCGCTCCACGTTGTGGGGGCGGGAAGCCTCCGCGCCCAGGTCCCCGCCACCCGCGTGTGCACGTGAGCTCCCCAGCAACTGGGTGTGCGGTGGGGCTGGCAGGCGTCCAGGCGACG
>NW_027529446.1:1095087-1095960 GCF_008692635.1 Crocuta crocuta | reverse complement strand
CCGAAATGGGGAAGTGAGCCAGCTGCGGGGCGCAGCCCCCCTCCCGCCCCGCCTGCGCCCTGCAAGATGGCGACAGGACTGCGCCCCTCCGAAGGGGCGCCGCTCCCCTCGCACCGGGTCTGGTCTAGAGCCAGCAGCCCCGCCTCCAAAACCCGGGCGCCCCTCCCCCAGACCGCGGCCCTCGGGAACTGTCAGATCCAAGCTTTCCGCCGTCCAGGTGGGGTGGGGGTCCCTTCCCAGGCGACTTGGAGCTGCGTGGTTCCGTAGAGGATGTCCTTGCTGAGATCCCTCCCTCTGCCTTCTGGATTGTTCCAGGGAAGGGTGCAGCCCCAGAGACTTGGGGTCCGCCAGGTCTTGGGCACAGTTGTGTAGCCTTTCCCGGGGGTAGGTGGGAAGCACACCTGGATTCACAGGCCCCTGGGGCACGTCCTGCCGCAGCCGTGAGCACGACCCACAGGTAACCCACAAGAAGTCTTCGCGGGGGCACCGCTGGACTCTACCTCCTCCTCTGGCGCTGGGGGTTGCCAGGAAGAAGGGACGGGGGAGGGGAGGTTTTGATCCAGCTCTTTCCTGGGCCCTGGGAGACGGCAGGAACCCCTCTGCCTCTTCTGACCCCTGCTCCACCCTGCCCCCCGCCCCCCCAAGCCGTTCTCCCCAGGACAGCCCCTTAACCTTCAGAGCGGAGATGCTCCTGGCCCACCCTGAGAGCTCACACCCTGTTCCCCCCATGGCCGCAGGTCTGTCCGTGGTCCTTCCTGCTGGCTCCCGGTTACCTCCGCGCTCCCCTGTCCATCCTGTTTGGGGGCCCTTTCTCTGATCCGAGGCCGTGCACCCTCTTCTGGGTGTGTGTTCCCTGAGACGAGGTCAGCCTGG
>NW_027529446.1:1094650-1095041 GCF_008692635.1 Crocuta crocuta | reverse complement strand
CTACGTGGAAGTTCCTCTCCCTTCCTACGTGGGGCTCCATCCAGTGCCACAAAGGGTGTCTGTGGCACAGCGGGGTGGGCACCACGGCTCGGTGTCCACACCCCACCACACACACCCTCCAGAACTCCTGGACGAAGCAACACCTGGGGAGTCCAGGGTCCGGGGTGCCGGGCGCGGGCACAGGGTGTAAGCTCCAGGATGCTTACCACCCCTTGATCTGGGGCGTGGCGGGGTCCGCGGTGGACCCTGTGTACAGATGGGGCCCTCGGCGCCCCCGGGTCAGCCGGGGACATGCGGACAGTACTCGCAGGGGGTCTGGCTGAAGGGTTCTGGGGGAGAGGCTCCAGACGAGGGGTGGGTGAGGGGTGGGTGGGGACTGGCGCTCAGGCCG
>NW_027529446.1:1093901-1094547 GCF_008692635.1 Crocuta crocuta | reverse complement strand
GGCCGCCGGGGGGCGGCCCGCCCCGCCCCTCCCCTCCCGGCTGTTCCGTGGGGGCGGGGTGAGACCAGTGGCCGTGGCCTCCAGGCCCTCCCCTTCCCGGCGGCGTTCTCAGTCTGGGCCTCCCTCTGCCGGCGTGTGGGCTGCAGGTGGCGCTAAGGGCCCTTCACGTGTTCTCTGCCTGTAGAGGGGCCGCAGGGTCAGTGGGCGGTTGCGCCACGGGAATCTGCCCAGACACCCCCACAGCGACTTTGCTGCGTCCGCGGGGATCATTCTCCAAAGGAGAGCGCTAACCAGAGCCCCCTGTGCGCTCCAGAGGGAGCGGAGGTGGCTGTGGGGGCCGCAGGGCCCATTCGCATGGGGAGAAGCCCCTGCAAAGCCCCCGCGTGCGTCCTGAGCAGGCGCGCACGTGTGTGCGGCTTGTGCACCGCGAGACCCAGCCGCGGCGGGGCGGGGGCAGCCTCTGCCGGGGCTGCTTTTAACGCACGGAAACTGCTCGCGGAATTGCTACAAGTTCATAGGAGGTACAGGGCAGGAATACTAACTAGGGATTCTGGAAATGAGCGGGGCTTCCCACTGCACACTTCCGCGTTTTAAATTCACAGCCGGGGTTCAGGCTCTAGCAGCAGGTGGAGGGGGAGACGAGTTG
>NW_027529446.1:1081357-1093814 GCF_008692635.1 Crocuta crocuta | reverse complement strand
TCCCACCCGCGCCCCCCGCCACTGACCGCGCTGCCTGTGCTCTGCCTCCTCTGCCCAGGTGAACGCCCCTTTGCCTGTGACTGGCCTGGCTGCGACAAGAAGTTCGCGCGCTCCGACGAGCTGGCGCGCCACCACCGGACGCACACCGGCGAGAAGCGCTTTCCCTGCCCGCTCTGCTCCAAGCGCTTCACCCGGAGCGACCACCTGNCTCACCCAGCGACTCGCTGCCCTGCAGCCTGGCGGGCAGCCCCGCGCCCAGCCCCGCGCCCAGCCCGGCCCCCTCTGGCCTGTAGGGCCCTAGTCCAGCCCGCCCTGCCGCACCCCTGCTGGGCCTGGGCCTGGAGCACCAGCAAAACGCCTGCTGTCCATAGCCCGGGGAGGGCCACGGAGCGACAGCCAGCGTCCCCGACACTGGGGGGTGGGGGGGAGGTGGCCCTCGGGAGGGGTGGCTGGGGCCCCGTGTCTGTAAATAGCCATGTTGGATAACTCTTCCTATGTGTTAAACGGGAACCCCAGGTGGGCAGCCGTCAGGCACTCCCCTCCCCCCATCACCTCCTCCCTGCTTTGGAGAGGGTGGGTCTGGGGGGAGCGGCCCAGGAAAGCGGCACATAACCAGTGCTCAGACTTGGCCCCCCAGCCCCCCTCTCCAGGTTGGGATGATGTGTGCAAAGAGCCATAGATGAACCAGGGGTTCCCGCGGCCCCACCCCCACCCGGCCCGGGGCCCCTCACCCCACTGAAAGCCATTGGAGACGTTCAGGGAACTGGGGTGCGGCCCCAGCCGCCCCCATCCGGGTACTCAATCTCAGGTGTCCACAGAGTCTGCCCTGCCGCCCAGCCCCCCCAGCAGTGGGGGCAGGGTGGGGAGGGGGGAGGCAGTAGGGTCCAGGTTTTGCTCCTAAAACTGGGGTAGGGAGGGAGAGAAAGGGGTTCTTCCAAAGAGCATTTGGACTCTCGTTGAGGCGAGGCGGGTGACACGGGCTGGGGCAGATGCCTGCTTATTTATTTTCCTGTCTCTGCTGGTAGGAAGGAGGGGGCGGGGAGCTGACCCCCTCTGGGCGGGTGTGTGAGTGTGTGAGGACTGCTCCCGCCAGGGTGGCAGCGTTGGCCTTCCACAGCATCATGTGACAATCAATCCCTCCTGTTTGGGACCATGACAGTCATTGAGCATCGGGCAGCCCTTCCCTGCAGGTCCCCTGGTCGCGTGGCCCCTGGACCAGAGGCTGAGGTCCTGCTTTGCAAGGGCAGGAAGCATGGGCTGACCCCTGAACCCCATGGGATAGCTAGCTTTTTTGGACCGGAGAGAATATTTTTTCAGGCGCCAATCCCTTTCTTGATCTGGGCCCCATGGGTGGTCCGTTGTCCTCAGGGGGTGTGGGTGTTGGGGAGGGAATGTCTGTGTGACCCGTACTTGGGGGGGGGTAAGCGGCACGGCCCCTCCCTGTGTCTGCCCACCGTGGCTTCGGCTGGATTTCATTTTGGGTGGGGGCTGAGGACGGCGCCCTAGAGCAGGAGAGGCCCCGGGGCCCCTGTCCGAAGACCCTGAAAGGGCCTGTTTCCCACCGTCGGTCACAGGAGGCTTGTGGCCCCCACGTGTGTTCCAGAACCTTTCTGTCTCCCCAGTGGGGGCTGGGGGGCTGGATGGCGTTGGTGTGGACTGGACCTGGCCTGGCAGCACGGGGGTGGGTGCCGGGGGTCCTGAGGACGAGGCCAGGGAAGCCCTTTGGAGCTGGGCTGGGAGGGGCCGTCTCGCCCAGTCTCTGGGCGCTCTTCGCAGGGCTGGTGCGTTTGTGCCCTTAACCCCCCCTTGCCAGCAGTGTCGGTGAGATGCCTTAGTCTGCGGGGGCAGAGGCGGGGTCCCTGTTCCTGTGTGTCTTCATGGACATTCTCCCGGTTGCCCCACCCCCGGCCGGTGCCTCTGCGGGACACGAACTGCAGGTCTGAGGGCCACTCATCCCTGGACCCTCTTCAGCGTCCAGGGGCCCGGGCCGACCTGGGCCCCTCCTCCCCCAAGGACCTGGAGGTCACTGGGACCTGGTTTCAGCCACTTCGCGGTGGCATCTCAAGGGGAGGGAGGGGGGAGGGCCCAAGGGACTCGTGCTTTCAGGTGGCGCCCCCCCCTTCCCGTCCTGCCTGGCCTTTTCCTTGTATTTAATTAAACAAGCCCTTTTTTAAACCCGACTCTGGTGCCTGTGTGGTCTTTCCCACCTCTGGCCTCCTAGCTGAGAACTCTGAGTCACTGTGTCCCCCTCGACAGGGTAGCCCCCGCGCTACCCGCGTCCTGCTGCAGAAAATGAGGCAGCGGGCTCGTGAATCCCGGGTCCTGGCGGCCGCAGAGTTAACGCCCCCTCAGCCCTTCGGCCTGGGGAGGGGGCTGCTCGAAGTAGAGCGCGCCGCCGTCCCGTGTCACCCACGCCCCGCGCAACTGCGTCCCCCTCCTTCCCGCTCCGTTACCCGGCAACCGAGGCGCGGTGACACTGCGCCCGGGGGCGTCCCGCGCCCGCCCCCTTCCGGCGCCGGGAGCTGGGCGGCAGGGCAGCCTGCGACGCTGGGGCTGCTCGTGGGCGTGACAGGGTTCCTCCCCAGATGGTCCCCCGTCCCTGCCGTCTCCGCTCCACCCCGCCCTCCGTGCCCCTCCAGGCCCCTGTGCCCGTGGGTCTGCCCACGTTCCGCACGCCGGCCACGTGCCAGCTCCCGACTGGAGGCGGCGGGCGGGGGTGGGGGCTTGGTGAGGGCTTGGCGCCCCCGGGAGCACTGAGAAGCCGATGAGGGTCTCGGACCCCTTCCCAAGACATAGACACCCAGATCCCAGCGATCTCCGGAGCCCCGAAGGCGGGTGTGGCTTGGGCGGGGAGCGCAGACCGTCCCCAAGGGCTCTCCGGAGTCCGGCCCCCGGGGAAGGCGGAGGCTGCGCCCTCTGGCGGCCGCCCCTGTCATTGCACCGCCGGCTTCCGCCCCGCCCTCCCCGGGGTCCTGCCCCGGCGGCCGCGCAGGTGGCCCCCACCTGAGCTCTCGCCCTTACTCGGCCTCCGCGTTGCGTCCCCCTAACTCCTGATTCGCTTTGTCCCGCTTTCTACTGGCTTCTGCCCCGCAGGCCCGCAGACAGTGCTCCCTAGACCCCTGTCCCACTGTCCAGCTCGAGCTGGCCTTCTGCCCCTTTGGGCAGAGTTCCCGGAATTTGGGGAACGCAGCCCCTGCCTCCAGTCACTTGGACACAATCGCACGTGCTCTGAACGGCTCGAAGATGTCCCCCATCTGCCTTCTGGACACTCCCTGGTCATGCGGCCTCGGGGACCCCTGCCCCTCCCCGATGCCCCACACCCCAGGCCCAGGTTTCCCTCTGGCTGTGCTCCTTGTACGCTCACATCCCCGTGTGCAGACGGCACTCCCTGGTCAACTCCAGGACCTCACGCCCAGCTGCAGACCCCGAATGTGCCCACGCGCACCCCCACGCTGCCCGGTCCTGTCGCCCCACTCCCACCCCGGGCATTGGCACTTGCCCTGGTGTGCAGGCCAAAATCCTTGACCTTGACTCAGTCTCACTACCATGTCCATTCCATCCAGAAATCTCCCCGGAGTTTTCAAAGTACATCCGAAATCTGCCTACTGTGCCCCGTCCTGGGCCTCCACCTAGTCCACCCCATCATCTCATCTCAGGCAGCCTCCTCCGCCCCGGTCCGCAGGGTCGCGCAGGCCCACGTCGCCCCGCCCCCATCCGGCCTCCCCTCCGTGGCCACCAGAGGGCGGCCGTGAGCCCCCGAGTCGGGTCCCGCCCGCTTCTGCCCGCAGCACTCGAGGCTCCCACCTCCCTCGGCAGTGTAACCGCCTAAGTCCTCGCTAAAGTCCCCAGGGCCCTGTACACGCTGCCCCGTTCCCTCCTCCGTGTTCCCCTCGTCCCCGCTCTGCTCCAGCCACACGGGCCTCCTCCCGGTGCCTCCAACACGCGGGCCTCGTGCTGCCCCCAGGGTCTTTGCACGGACTGCGCCCGCTGCCCGGAATGCCCGCCCCGCTCCTTAGAACGGCTCAAATCCCACCTTCCTCAGAGGACCACAGGACCCCCTCAGTCCCCTACCCCGTTCTACTCCCCCCACCCCGTAGCACTTGCATCGCGCTCTCCCATTTACTTATTTCCTATTGTCCATCGCCCCCGCTGAGAACACACTCCCACCAGGGCGGGGGTCTCGGCCTTGTTCACGGATGTTTCTAGCACTGTGTCTGGCATATAGTAGGTGCTCGGTGAATATTTGCTGGATGCGTGACGAAGGCCAGTGGGCGTGAACGGAGACCAGGTGGGCTCGCGTGGGGTGCCCTCGCCTCGCCTCACACTCCTTCAAGCCACCCTCAGGGGCCCGCCCTCTGTTCGCGGCGGTGACAGGTGTCGGGAGACCCCCGCGCCAGGGCCTCGGGTGGCTGAGGTGAGGAGGGCAGCAGCCTGGGAGGGGCCCCTCACGTGCTCACAGGGGTCCGTGGCCATCCCGAGCGGCAGGACCCGAGGGCGGCCAACTCTTCATAGAGAGGCTGGGAATGGCGGCTCGTAGGTTACGTCCCCCAGCAACCAATTTATATCATTTCAAAAACCAGTACAGCGCTCAAGAAACCGGGTCCCCAAACACGCACATTGAAAACAAGCACACGCACGTGCACAGCAGCACAGAGCACGACGCCCAGAGTCGCGGCAGCCAGGTGCCCTCAACAGGTGAACGGACACACACGTGCCCACCGCGCACGCGCAGTCACTCGGGTGCGTCCACCGCGCATGCCCACAGAGGACCGTGTCCACCGCGCATGCGCACGTCCCTCAGGTGCATCCACCGCGCACGCGCACGACCCTCGGGCCGCGAGCAGGAGCGAGGCGCCCACACCCGCCGCCTCGCGGGCGGACCCCGAACACACGACGCTCAGGGAGGGAACCAGACACGGGAGGCCGCGTGGGTGTGAGTCCGTGTGTGAGAAACGTCGAGAACAGGCTCCTCCACGACCAGGAAGGGGCTCGTGGGGGCCAGAGGCTGGGTGTGGGGGCCGGAGCTGGGGGAGGTGATGGCTGATGGGAATGGGGTTCCTTTTTAGGAATTACTGAGGTGATGGTTGCACAGAAAAGTGAATATACCAAATGCCCCTGAATTTTCACTTTTAAAAAATCAATTTTTTTTGTAAATTTGTTTAATGTTTATTTTGAGAGACAGAGAGAACAAGAATCCCAACAGGGCTCGAACTCACAAACTGCGAGATCATGACCTGAGCAGAAGTCGGATGCTTGGCCGACTGAGCCCCCCAGGCGCCCCTGAATCCTCACTTCTAAAACGATTAATTTGGGGGGAGGCACCTGGGGGGCTCAGCCGGTAGAGCATGTGATTCTTGATCTCAGGGTCATAAGTTCAAGCCCTATATGGGGTGTAGAGATTACTTACCAATAAAATCTTAAAAATAAAATAAAAGGGTTAGTTTTGTTAATGTGAATTTCCCCTAAATAAGAAAGGGGAAATCCACCGAGTGGAACCAAACAGGGCAGAATTTGTCCAGGAAGCCCCGTTGTCCCATCTGCCTCTGCCTGCATCTCTTGGTTTTGGTCACTAAGGTCTTATCCCACTTAGCACACATCAAATGCAGTTTTCTGCACCGCTTAGAACCAAGGACACATTCTTTCCTTCGACATTAACTGATCCATGTTACAGATAATGTGTTTAGGTTCTGTGTCCGGCTGGGTCCTGGGGTCACGGGCCCTGACGCTGACATCCCCTTCGTTTGATGAGAGGTGGAATGCAGGCAGATGAGAATAAAATTCCTACGCGGTCAGAAATAGAAAATGTGAGGCTGCCATGGCGGGAGATCCTCGGGGAAAAGTGTGATTGTCAACTGCATCCTTCATGGCTCCCCGCCCTCTGTGGCTCCCCATTGCCCTCCCGGCTCAGACAGCAAGGACCCTGACACACTCACAGCCTCAGGCTGCCTCTTGCCTGGACACTTGCTCAAGCAAGGGTCCCTGTGCTCAGAAGCCCCTGTAATATTCTATGTGCTCTTCCACTGTCCGCGCTTGCTGCATTTCACCAGGAGCTCTTGGTGATATGGCCAAAGGAGCAAAGGGTGTCTGCCCTCAGGGCCCGCTGATTAGCCACAAGACAGGCTCCGGACAAAACATCAGATCCCGTCCTCTGGAGAGTCCTCTCGGACCCTGTCCCTCCCACCTGCCCTCCATCACTGTACCTTTTAGCCAATTAATTCGTAATTGCGGTAAAAATACATCACATAACATGTTCCCTTGTAACCTTTTGTGAGTGTACAGCTCAGGGGCATTAAGCAAATGCACACTGTCATGCAGCTACCCCCACCATCCATCTCCAGAACATTCCATCTTCCCAGACTGAGACCCTGTCCCCATGAAACACTGACTTCCCATTCCCCGCCCACGACCCCCAGGCTCCCATCTACTCTCTGTTTCTGTGGACAGGACTCCTCTAGGGAGCCCCTGTGAGTGGGGTCATGCAGGACATGCATGTCCTTCTGTGTCTGGCTTCTGTCACTGCACACAGTGTCCACCGGGCCCATCCACGTGGTGGCAGGTGGCAGGACGTCCTTTCTTTTTCAGGCTGAATAATAACATTTCATTTCATGGATAAACCACGTTTTGCGTATCCACTCATCTGCTGATAGATACAGATCGCTCCCATCTCTTGGCTATTGTGAATCATGCTGCTCTGAACAGGGGGGCACAAACATGTCTTCAGGACCTTGCTTTCCATTCTTTTGGATATACAACCAGACGTGGGATTTCTGTATCATAGGGTAGCTCCATTTTGAACTTTTTGAGGAACCGCCATACTATTTTCCACCATGGTTGCACCATTTTATAAACCCACCAACATGCAATGGGTCAATCTCTTATATAGCTATATATATATAAATTTGAACTCAGGACCCTGAGATCAAGAATCGCTCGCTCCACGGACTGAATCAGCCAGGCGCCCCGTTGTTACAGTTTTTCATTAAGATGTTGGCCTAACCCTCCAGGGTCCAGGGAGCCTCCTCTCCCCCACCTCATCCCTCATTTGTCCAGGTCAAGGTAGCATCTAGGGTAGATCCTGGTATACAGCAGGCACGCAATTTTACGTGAACACACGAATGAATGAGAACAGGATTCCCGTAGGTCCGGGACAGGCGTCCAGGTGGGAGAAAGGAAGCACTCATTGACTCAAGCCAACGGTACTCCAGGCCGGAGGTAACCTTTAAGGGTAAATGGATCAGGTTCCCAGGCACGGGTAAGACGCGCCCGCAGGGCTCGCCTCGTCCAGCAGGGGGCATTTCAAGGCAACGTGCTCCTAAAACACAAATTAATACCAAATGCATGACAGCTGGTCTTGACGGACTTTTTTTTTTTTATTATCAGGCGCGCGGTAGACAGCCCAGGCGCCGTCGGGGCCTCGGGCTCAAGATGGCTCTGCTGCCGTCTCGCGGGGCCGGGCGGCGGCGCCGGCNACTTCCGGAGCCGCGGCGCCCGGGGCCCCGGCGCGCTGGTCGGCGGTGGAGCGGCGCCCCCGGCAGCAGGTAATGCCGGACCTGGGCTTGGCTCCCCGGCCTGGGGCTAGTCTCCACCGCCGGGACTTTGCCGGCTCCCCCGTTCTCGGCCCAGACCCGTCTCCAGACGCTGGTGGGCGTCATGTTCCCCTCCGGGCCCGGGACCACCCACCCCGGGGGGCCGGTGCGAATCGCGGGCTCCGTGGGAGCCTCCGTTTCCACGAGCGTACGGTGTAAACAGCGAGGGCGGAGTGAGGTCGCGCGGGCCGACGCTGAGCGCGGGGCTCGGGAAACGAGCGCGGCTAGCACTGGTCCGCAGGCCCGGGACGCCCCCTGCCTTTGCTCGCGCCCGGGCTCCTCGGCNGCCGCCACCCCCGCCGCGCCCCCAACCCCAGGTGCTTCCGGCAGCTCTTGCGTTCCCCCTCCGCGCCTCCCGTGGTGGCCGCTGCCGCCTCCAGTAGTCGAGCCTGCAGAGGGTCGAGTCCCGTGTCAGACGCGACTGGAGAGGGCGTAAGGCAAACCCGAGGGACTGGGTCGGGAGGGGGGGTAGGCTCCCCGGAAATTACCTTTTTTTGGTTGGGCAGAGAATGTTAGCGGACTGCACGTCGTATCCTCCCGGTGATTGTCCGTGTCATGGCAGTTTGGTGAGAGCTGGGAGGGCCTCTTGTAGGAGGTGTGGGGTTTCAGCCGAGATTTTAAGAACGGGGGAAAGAAGGACCTCACGGGGAAAGGCTTGGAGGGTCATTCCTTCTGAGGGAACCTCGGGCTCCCGCTGGTGATCTCTGCCCTTCAGGACGGGCTCTCCTTTTCCACCAGACCTGGACTCCCTCATTCGGCCTCAATTTCAAATTCCCTCCCTGTCTTTCCCCAGGAAAAATGATTTTTGTTTCAGAACCTTCGAAAGAGGAGTGCGCCGGCGGGGATTAAATAACAGGCCTGTTTTCCCATCTTGCCAAGTAAAGAATAGTAGAATTTTCTAATTTCTCACGTGAACGTGCTTAGCCCCCGGCATTTGCAGCTGACCGTTTGCAGCCAGCCAGATGCCAGCGTTCATTGTCCGGCTCCACACCTGTGCTGCGCTCGGGGCATTCGGGCCGCGCGAGCCACGGTGCGGCCGCCCGGAGCCTGCTGCGGAGAAGAAAAGACAGAGGCGCCCACTGGCACCTTAGCACCAGGTCGTCGGTCCTTGTGTCTCTGGCCGGGGGTGGGGGTGGGGGGGTCAGAGCTGGAGGCTCCTGGGAGGCAGCGCCGGCTCACGTGTTGAAGTGCAGTTTCTTGACCCCTCTGGTTACCTCTTGGTGTCGCGTGCGGTGCTCTGCCAAGAGCCCGCTGGGTTTTGGGTCCCTCTCGGTGAGCACAGGAGGGCAGGTCCGCTCCCTGTGCCACGGACCTTCTGACTTGGCCCCAGGTCTGCACGATGCCGTCCAGCCTCCTGTTCTGGGCTGTTGCCTTCTGTCCTCGCGTTCCTCTCGTGGTGAGTCACTTCGCAGGTTTCTCCCCGCGTCCTACACGGCCAGTTAGTTCCCCAGCGGGTCGTTCTCGGGGGCCTGTCTGGTGATGCTGCCCCGCTTGCACCTGTCCAGCCCGTCCCGCTGTGGGTCTGCGTTTTCCTTTTGCAGGACAGGGAGGGAAGGGGGAGGCCCGCTTTCCGGTAAGGCTGCCTCTCCTGCAGAGGGGCAGGGGCAGGTCCCGGCTCAGCCTCTTTCTTGCTGCGGAGCCTCTCTGATCCTCTGTCTCCTTCTCCGTGGCATGCCCCTGGGGTCGCTGCCCAGGGAGGAGGCCGGGGGAGAGCGTGTGCCCAGCCCTTTCGCTCCCTTTCAGCTTGCCCCTGCTCCCGAGTTTGACAAGCCCGGTTTCCTGGGGGCTGGGAGAGGCTGCGGGGGTCCAGGTGTGCAGGGGGAGGCGCTCTTGCAAGGGTGGGCTGGGCCAGCTTTGCTTGGACTCGCTTTTTTAAAAAATGTCTTTAACGTTTCTTATTTATTTCTGAGAGAGAGAGAGAGAGAGAGAGACCGTGTGAGCGGGGGAGGGTCAGAGAGAGAGGGAGACACAGAATCCGAAACAGGCTCCAGGCTCTGAGCTGTCAGCACAGAGCCCGAGGTGGGGCTGGAACTCACGAACTTTGAGATCATGATCTGAGCCGAATAGGATGTTTAGCTTAACCGAGTGAGCCACCCAGGAGCCCCTGGATTCATTTTTAAGCAACAGTGTTACTAAGGTGCTTGGTGGGAGCAGCCTGCAGGTGGGACATGGGGGTCCCTGTGAGGCCCGGCGCCTCCAGTCTTGGGCCAGTGGCTGCCTGAGACTTGGCACAGTCTGAGGCCCGTGAGGGGCCTGCGCAGGGGTTCTGTTCTTCCAGCCCTGTCCCTCCCAGCGTGGGCTTCAGGATCCCCGCCTCCAGACTTGGGTGTGGTATTGCCCAGTTTTGGCAGCACACACTCGGGCAGGGTCTCTGTTTAGGAGTCTCAACGGTAGGGATGGTTGTCCCCGTTTTACAGATGAGGAAACTGAAGCCCAGAGATGGGGAGCCATTCTTCCGCACACACGTGGCCGGTAAGTGGGGTATGGGATTACGTCTGGGCAGTCAGGCCCTTGCCCCCATGCGCCCCCTTCATCCAGTTTCTGCTGCCCAGCACCTGCGTGTCCCGCACGTGCCTGGGCACCCACTGTGTGTCAGGCTCCGCGCTCTGCCCTAGGGCTGGCAGGTCGCAGCGAGACCTGGGAGAGACACAGTCGTGACACCTGAGCACACAACCTGAAGACAGGCTGGAAGGCAGGAGCAGTCATGGCCGTGGCGGGGACGGCAGTGGTGGCTCTTGGGGCAGCCCTGCCCCTGGGTGTCACGTTAGGCCCTTGAAAGCCCTATATGGTCTGGAGCCCCAGGAGCGAGCGCCTCTTCTCTAGGGAAGGTCTGAGCCTGAAGAGGACGGGGCTGGAGCCAGAGAGAGCGAGCGCTTCCCGGCAGGGGGTGGGTTCTGTCTCCTCTGTGAGTGGGCAGAAGGGGCACAGCCTCACTAGCAGGCACCCCTGAGGCGTCGCCACGCCGCCCTCCGCTGCTTCCTCTGCGGTGGGGCGCCAGCAAGTGTCATGGGCGGCGATGTCCCCCAACCACAGAAGTGTGCTTCCCTGCGTCCGGGACGTCCTCAGTGAGCCTCAGCGCTGTGGCCAATTCTCTCCCCTGAGGCCATGAGAAACCCCAGTAAGGCGCCGTGGCCGGAGGCCAGGCCAGGCTGAGCAAGGACCCCGCAGCGTGTTCGCTCGCTGGGGCCACATGGGCTTGAGCTGGGGCCGGGCGGAGCCCTCAAACAGGTTGGAGGAATAGTAGACCCCCGTCCTGGGGGCTAGGGCTGCCCTGGGGAGTGTGCTGGGCACCCCGAGTCATGACGCCCCTACCCCAGTTGCAGCGACAACAGACGTCCCTAGCCGTCGCCCTGCATCCCTTGATGTAGCCTGATGCTCGCTGCAGCTGCTTTATTTTGTTTTTTTGAACCTCACTCCCTGCCCCTCCCAAGACGCCACACCCGCAGGGACCCAGCCGCACAGGCTTCCCAGAGGAGAAGCCATCCATGCTGCTTTTGTCTCCTGTTGCTGGTTTTATGTGAGGACAGGATTAGAGGAGAGACCTTGGGGTTTCCTGGGCACCAGGTCCACGCCCCGCCCCTCCTGTGCTTTCGGGGACGGAGTCCCAGCCAGCGAAGACCGCACGTTGCCTTTGTTTGAAGCACTTCTTTTCAGGACTTGGGGTAACTTTCATTTTAAAAACATCGGACGAGGGGCTCCTGGTTGACTTAGTCGGTTAAGCGTCCGACTTCGGCTAAGGTCATGACCTCACGGTTCGTGGGTTCGAGCCCCGTGTCGGGCTCTGTGCTGACAGCTCAGAGCCTGGAGCCTGTTTCAGTCTGTGACTCCCTCTCTCTCTGACCCTCCCCTGCTCACGCTGTCTCTCTCTCTCTCCTAAAAATAAATAAAAGAACTTAAAAAAAATAATTAGTTAAAATAAAAACATCGGACGATCCCGAAAAATCCAAAGAAACACATTGTGGAAATTGCCACAGGTCTGCACCTGGCAGCCTGCGTGCTCCCCCGGCCCGAGCGAGAGGAGGCCTGCTGGCCTTGCGTGTGGCGGGGACCCTGCTACGCTGGGTACAGCGGGTGTGGTCTTCCCAGACTCCACAGCCCTAGCAGCGGGGAAGCCGTCCTCGGACCATGTCCCCAGCTTTCTGCGCCTGGCAGCCCTCCAGATGGCCGAGGAGCCTTCACAAAGCCGCATAAAGCTGCCTATGGCCCTGTGACCCGCCCCCAGGGGACAAAGAGTGGTGTCTGGGGAGCTCCTGGCATCGAGTGGGCGGGGCCAGAGGGCAGTGCCCGAGCGCCCCTCCCCACGGGGCTCAGCAACCGGCCCCGGGCAGGGCTGGGGAAGAGGCGCCGCCCTGGATGCGGGCATTCTTGGCTTAGCTTTCCGTTAGAGGGCCGTCCGGCAGGGGCAGCCTGGCCTCCGGCTGGTCCGTGGTGCTGCCTCGGCCGCAGTCGTCCCTTCTGTGAAGCGGGTGATGACACGGGCCCTCAGCGGACAGCGCGGCAGGAACATCCTCCCCTCTGCAGGCCGAGTCACCTTTGCACAATAGTCATTGGGGCTGCCGAGCGGGTGCGCACGGGGGTCTTTCCACTCCCCTTGTGCCCTGGTGGTGGGCAGACCGGTCGGTGTGATGTGTGCGACAAGCAGCGGGACCCTAAGAAGGAAACAGCCAGCAGGGTGGAGGCGCGGGGCCGCCGCTCTCCTCCGCGGTAGCTGAGTCGCCAGAGTTTCTGCCGTTGGCTTGTGCCTTTTGCGGAAGCGGGCGCGTGTGCTTGCCGTGTGAGGGTCCCTGGCCGGGCGGCCCCCCGGGCGCTGCAGTTTTCTGTAAACGGCCTCGTGCATCCCCGGCCATGGGAGTGGCAGGCGGGTGTGAGGC
>NW_027529446.1:1071214-1081231 GCF_008692635.1 Crocuta crocuta | reverse complement strand
GAATATGGTAGGAGGCAGGTTTGGGGGGAGGGCAGCTCTGGGGGCGGGGCTTGGCCTGGACATGTGTGCACACGTGCAGGTGTACCTGAGTCTTGGGTGTCTTCTGTAAGCTCAGGAGCTGGCCCTGGACCCTCCAAGGGCTCTTCTGGATGGATCTGAATTCAGTACCTACCTGTGGACCGAGATGGAGTGCTGTGGAAGTGAAGGATGGCGTCCAGCAGCACAGATAGGGGTCGGGAGCCGGGGGGAGGAGAGAGCAGTTGACACTTGAGGTTTCAGGGACATTGGGCAGGTGTCCCCAAGCAAGTGGTTGCTGAACTGGGCTTTGAAGCATGAGTAGAAGTTTGCCTGGTAGCTGCAAGCAGGGGTGGGCATGGGGGTGGGGGATGGTAATCCAGGATTGGGGCTGGGAGACCATGCAGTGGAAGGCCTGGAATCTTCTGTCCGGTGGTTTGGGAGGACTGGGGCGGGGGAGGCTGCGTGCCAGCTTTGCTGCCATCCCCAGCAGCTACAGCAGGGGTCAGTGTTGTCACACTGATTTTCTTTTTTCTTTCTTTTTTTTTTTTTTTATAGTTTATTTTTGAGACAGAGAGAGACAGAGCATTAGAGAGGGAGACACAGACTCTGAAACAGGCTCCAGGCTCTGAGCTGTCAGCACAGAGCCCGACGCGGGGCTCAAACCCATGAACCGTGAGATCATGACCTGAGCCAAAGTCTGACACTTAACCGACTGAGCCACCCAGGTGCCCCCATCACACTGATTCTAACTGTCCTCCCGCACAGGCCGAGTCCACCCCCACAGACCGGGAGGTGGGCGTGGCTGCAGGGACAGGAAGGGGCAAGGCCTGGAAGGTAACGGAGGGCATGTCTGGGAAGCATGGGGACTGCATTCACTCCAGGCACATCCTGGTGAAGCTTGTCCCTCTGTGTCCTAGTTGATGGTCACACATCACAGTTGTTTGTCCTGGGAGACCTGTGTCCCCTTCTCCAGTGGAGTGTCCCAGAGAGCCCCTCAAAGAGCAGGAATGTGGGTGCTGTTTCAGGAGACAGGGCCCAAAAGCTCTGGGGCCCCCATCCCTACGCACCCATGTTCCAGCAGTGTGCTGGGTTCCTAGGGGAGAGCACAGGCCTGCCCGAGCAGCTGAGTCCCACCACTTCTGCAGGGACGATCTCGGAGGGCTGCCTGGAAGAGTCACTGAGACAGTCCATCAGGCTCTGGGCAGGAAGCTGTCCAAATATGAAGGTGGGGAGGTGGCTGGCCCACCTGAGGGATGAGGGAAACCTGCCCTCATCACTTCCCGCCAGCACCTTCTTGGGGGGTCAAATAATAGAAGCCACTGATGCTGATATGCGACCTTGCTGTGTGGGCTCTTAGGGGACATAGCCGGCTCCCCCCCCGTCTTGGCCCGACGTTCCAGGAATGACTGACAAGTGTGGCCTTCTTTCCCCCTCCCTGGCACATCCAGAGGACACTGTTCCGCGTGCCTAGGCCACCCAGGAGGTCCCTGGAGCCTGTCTTATGGAGGAAGGTGACCCCAGGAGCGTCCACCAGCCAGTGTGCTTGGGGGGTCACAGGGCCGGAATGAGAGAACTGCTGCAATTCTGTGTTTGGACCTGAAAGTGATCTGCTCAGTCGAGGCCTGGGGGTTGGCCGCAGGGACCCGTGCCCGTCATGGCCTGGCTGCGAGGGGAAGGGGCCTCAGAGAACGGGCCTCGGTCGGCCTCACCCCGGAGGCCCTGCCGTTGGCGCTGCAGCCCCTGTTCCTTTGTGGGCGCTGCTGTCCTGCATTTTTAGGCTCTTCAGGGATTTCCGGGTTCTCCTCGGGTTTCCTGTGCTGTGTGCTTCCCTGTGGTTTTGCAGCGCAGTTGAGCCGTGTCCTGTTCAGACCCCACGATTCCGCGTGGGCACTGCCGTCCTGCTCCCTAGGATCGGGCCTCGGGAAGGGCAGCCCAGCAGCAGTGTGACTGCTGATGCCCGGGGTGCCTGAGCGCCTGGCCTCCTGTCTGGGGCCCTGGCCTGAGCTCGCTTCTGGCCTGGGGGCCTTGGAGCTGAGGGGAGGGTGCAGGGGGCGTGGCAGAGGGCGGTGAGGGGGGGCCGACCGGTCTCACCAGCTGTCAGGGTTCTCTTCCTGCATGTCCCGGGTGCCACAGGCCTCTGCCCTCTGCTCCGGAGCGAGCGAGCGGCCCGGTGTTTCTCCCTGGGCTTCAGGCTCCTGCCCTGTCCAGTGGCGCACTCAGATGTCCAGGAGTGGGGTGCATGGGCATCCTCCCTGGGGGCTGGGTGGGCGGGGAGGCCCCGGGGGATAGAGACTCTGAGCCCCTCTCTACTCTGAGGGGAGTAGCGACAGCCAGCCCCTCTGAGGACGGGGGCTGCCCTGCCCCCTATGGGGGTGAGTGCTCAGAACTGCTCTGCCCCAGTTCACCCTCTATGCATTCCAGCCAAGCCAGGGCTGGCCATCAGTCAGTGTCCTTTCTACCATTGTGACCTTCTGGGGATGTCACCCCTTCCTGGGAGGCCTCGCCCCATGCAGCCCCAGAACGTGGGTGGGTTTAGTGTCTTCACTTAGGCTGCTCCACAGGTAGCCTGTGTGTCCTGCTTCTCTCTGGTGCTGTGGGGACTGTCTCCTGGCCCCGTGCAGGGTCAGCAGGCTGTGACCGCCACCGGGGCTGGAGGAGAGCCCCGCTGATGTCTTATCGGAGCTCGAAGCTGGGGTGGGACCACTGTGCACTGTGTGCTTGTCGTCTTTGGACCTTGGGCTGCGCCGAAGGAGGGGAGGGGTGATGGCCAGCCCTTCAGAAGGCAGCGCCAGCTCTCCTTTCTGGAGCAGGGAGAGGGCCCAGGCTTTGGGGTCAGATCTCTCTCCAGGGGTGGGGTGGGGTGGGGAGGGAGGCTGGCAGCTAGGCCGGCCAAGACTCGGGTTCCTTATCTGTGGAATGGGCTGACTTGGGAGGGCCCCGTCCATGCCTGCAGCGCCCCCTGAAGTTCACAGTGGGGCTCACTGACCTCCCCCTGTGGCGCCTCCGTGCTCAGCTGTCTTGTTGATTGCACGTGCGCGACAGGAGGGGCGGGAGTGTTTTCCGGAGGGAGGCACGGAGGCGGCCAGGATGGGTGTTCCTGGCAGGGGCGAGGCTCGGAGTGACTGGGGGTGACTGGCCTGTCCTGCTCTTTCGGCCCCTTTCCTCCACAGCGACCCTTGCCTCAGCCCCATTTGAGTTCTTGCCTTCGGTGACCCACAGCCCTGGAAAGCGGGGGTCTGGTTGGTGTCCACCGCGCGGGAAGCCCGTCCTCGAAGCGGGTGGTCAGAGAGTGTTGGACGCGATCGCCGGGAGAGCCGGCGGAGGGCAGCTCTGTCCTTCAGGGCAGGTCTGGTGGACATGTGGCCTCTGTGAGCACAGAACTGAGGCTCGGGTACCGTCAGGGGAAGACCCCCACCTAAGCTGGGGGTGGGAAGGGGCATTTGGTGACTTTTTCCTTTCCAAAAATCAGCCCAATTAATCTTGTTTATCAAGTGCATGATTTACCAGGGGCAAACCCCCAAAGGAACGTTCTTGGCATCCATCCAGATAGAGTCCCTGATGTTAGAAGGCGCCTCCCACGGTGCCCCGTGGGCCAGCCTCGCAAGGTGCTGCCTGCCCAGAGCCGCCTTATGTGCTTCCGCTGGCGGGTGGGCAGGCCCCCAGGGCCCCCTGCAGCGTGCCAAACATTCTCTTGGGGAGCTTCTCCAGTTCCCACAGGTTCTGCTGGGGGCCTGGCCCTCCGAAGCAGGGCAGGGCAGGGGCCAGGAACAGGGAGCTTCTGTGCTCCCCTCCCGGAAGCCTCAGGTGCCCTTGGCTGGGGCGCAGCAGGCGCCTGCCTGCAGGGACTGAGCTCTGGGCTCCCTGTGCTCACTTTTAAGCCCGCAAGGTTGTAACAACTCCTGGCAGTTATAACAGCTCCTGGCAGCTGCACTCAAGGCTTCTCGACGGAGCCCCTCAGGATGCTGACGAAGACTTACAGGAGGCCCCACAGGGGAGGCTCTTGGCCTTGACCTTAGGCCCACTGAGGGCGTTGGTTTTGCTTCATGGTTGGGGAGGCAGCCTCCAGCTGGGGCTGAAAACCCCTGTGTTGGCTGGGTGCCTGGCCTGGGCTCCGCCAGGGGCTGCACCCCCTACCGAGTCCACGATGCTGGGACCCCAAGTGCACTTCCCTCTTCCCAGTTTAGCGGCCAGGCTGCTTAGAGCCTAGAGAGGGTAGAGGGAGCAGGTGTGACTGCCCTCACGATGCCAGTGCAGGCTCCAAGGTGGAAAGCTAGACGGCCGCCCTCCTTGCCTCTCTGCCTCAGGTTCGCCAGAGCTAATGAGGTGGCCTCAGGCCCTTTGCGGGGCCTCCTCCCACCTCCCCCTTGGGGGAAAACCCTTCCTTCCAAAATGTAAAGTGGCTTCCTCACTTTGAAATGGGGCTGAGGGGTCCCTGGCTGACCTGCTTCTTGTCGGTAGCCCTTTCCCTGCTGAGGCTTAGAGAGGACCCTCGTCCATGCCTCCCTGACTGGCCCTTGGGGGAGGGGCACTTCCACTAGGTAGACCCTAACTCCTACCCCCCACCAGGGGCAGGACTCTTAGACGAAGGAGGGAGGGTGGGGAGTGAGGTAGGCTGGACTGGAGGCTCCTAAGGCCCTCAGTGGACGTGCCCAGTAAGTGTCCCCCAGCCTGTGGCTGGTCTGGGCGCTTGCGCTCTGCTGGCGGCCAGGACTTCTGGGGGGAGGAGGGGACACTGTCTTCTCTTTGTTCACGCAGGGGCCCTGAGGCTGGGCCAGGTCTCCCGTGGGTGCCTTTGGACTGGTTGTGGGTCATGTGGGCTGGGAGGGGGGCTGGTCCCTTCGCCTCTTGCCAGGGGTGGCTGTGTGCCCTGCCCCCAGTCTCCCCATGTCGTGCCCCTGGTTCTCAGCTGGGGGGGGGGGGGCGTGAAATGGCTGCTCCCCAGCCCCGACTCTGGTTTTGCCTCCCCGTCTGCGTCGGAAGCTTCGCTGAGCGCTTCCTTGCTTGTGAACACAACGTGGGACGTGGGCTCCAAGCTAAAACTGAACAACACACAGCAATCCCTTCCCTCCCTCGGGCCCTGGGCGGCCCTGTCCCCTGCAGCCCCTGGCGGCCCTGTCCCCTGCAAAACTCTCTCCCCCACAGGCAGGCAGGCACATGGTTTTCTTCCCACAGTCTCAGGGCTGCTGAGGCCCAGCACCGCTTCCTTATCCGGAGAGGCCAGAGGAGCAGCTAGGTCCCCCCTGGCTGCACCCAGGGGCAGGCAGGCCTGGCTCCTTCTCCGGGTTCCCGGGGAGAATTGCTGTTACTTGGTCAACCTCAAGGCATTGGATCTGTTGACATATTCTTCGAGATGGTATAGAATTATCTCTGATAAGGTTTTTAAAATTTTTATTTGAGTAAAGTTGATACACGCTGTTATGTTATTTTGAGGCCGTACGTGGGCTAGGTTTAAGTCTGTTCTTCGTTTTAGGTAGGGTTTCTAATGACCCATTGATTGACACGGCAGCCTGGAAGCTGGTGTCTGATCCATTTCTCAGAACGCTGGGCTTCATTTGCTGACATTTAATGGAGAATTCTGTACCTCTGTCCGTGAGGGAGTCTCTGGCGGGTTCTGTACTGATGCTGACATCGGCTGAGCTGCTCCTGTAGACTGTGTGTCCCCCTGGATCCTGGAAGGGAACCAGGATTATCTGTCCCACAGCCGCCCCAGGAGGTGGGGGTGGGGGCGGAGGCGTGACTGTTGGATAGAAATGTTAAAAGGACGTAAGGTGGGCGCATCTGGGTGGCTCCAGGCCTGTGACCCTGGCCTCAGGGCGGTGGGGTGCCATGCTGGCTCTCCACCCTACCTGGCATTCTCAGAATGTGATTTGAATGTAAATGCTTTTTTCTTTTATACACTGTGGGGCCAGAGGGCAGAGAACATTCTGCCTCCTTTCCCCTTGCAGGTGTGCGTGGGTGTCCTTTGTTGACGTGCTCCCTCAGCTGGGCCCCTCAGCAGCTCTCTGCTCTCCTGGCACAGGCATGGCCCCAGGGACTTACCTGCAGGGAGTGGGTTTGTGGGACAGAGCCCTAAAGGTGACACCTCTGGGTGGCCCGGGCCTGGGGAGCTCAGTGCGCTCCTGCCCTACGGGGGGCTGTGTCTGCACCCTGCCCGGCCGGCCGGCGCTCTGTCCCCAGGAGGCCCTGCGCTGCGGCTTTGGCGTGGGACAGGCCCGTGGTGATGCCGTTCTCGCCCCAGCTCCCGGAAATACTTGTCCATCTGTAAGGTCACCAGTCCCCCACCCCATGCCAGGAGGTCTGTGGACCAAGTGGCCACGCCGCCAGGGGCCCAATTCTGCCCCCTCAGCGGGACTGCCAGCGCGGCCCCCCCGCCGGCTTTGCAGGGGGCCCGGCCACAGTTGGTTCTGCTGCTCGGCTGCTTCCCTGCTCTTCCCCGTAGGCGTCGGGGGTGAGGCTCGCGGTGGGGCCGGGGCCTGACGCTGGCTCGCGTGCCTGCTTCGGGGGGCCTGCTCACTGCCGTTTTCTCCCGCTTCTGTTTCAGGGCTTGGATATGACCCGTACAACCCCGAGCTGCCCAAGCCCCCCGTGCAGAGGGAGAATGGTGCCCTGGGTGGAGGGGAAGAGCCCCGCTCGGACATCCTGGAGCTGGAGCTGGTCAATCAGGCCATCGAGGCTGTGCGCTCGGAGGTGGAGTTGGAGCAGCGGCGGTACCAGGAGCTCCTGGAGACGGCCCGCGAGCACAGCTCGGCCGAGGCCCCTGCCTTGGCGCCCCGAGGCCCCGCCACCGGCCCCGCCGCCGGCCTGGACGAGGACGCCTTCCCGCTGTCCTTCGATTACAACCCCGGCGGCCGCCCTGGCCTCTTAAGCCCCGATGCCGGCTACCAGCCCACTCCTCTGGCCGCCGCCGCCGAGGCCGGTGGCAAGTACTCACTGGCCGCTCTGGATCGGGTTCAGGGCCACGGCGGAGGTGCTGGCGGCGCCTTGGAGTACGTGCCCAAGGCTGTGAGCCAGCCCCAGCGGTACAGCCGCCCCGTCCCCAGCGGCAAGTACGTGGTGGACGACTCCAAGCCGTCCACAGACCTGGAGTATGACCCTCTGTCCAACTTCTCTGCCCGGCTGCTCAGCAGGGCCAGCTCCAAGGATGACAGGGCCCCCAAGCGGCCCCGGGGCTCCCGGGGTAGCGAGCCCTACACACCCGCCCTCAAGAAGCCCTGCGACCCCTTTGCCGGCTGCGACGCCAGGTTCTCAGACTCCGATGACGACGACGGCGCCCCTCCAGGTGACAGGCCAGCCGCCACGAGCCCCCCGCGAGCCCAGGCGGGCACCGAGAGCAAGGCCCCGGGGAAGCCAGCCTCCAAGGAGGGCCAAGGGACCGAGGAGGGGGGCCTGCGGGAGACCAAGGAGATGGCCGTGCAGTATGACGTGGAGGACCTGGGGCAGCCCCCCAGGGGTCCTGGTGGGGAGCTCACGGCCAAGCCTGGCTCCCCGGCCAGGGCCTCACAGGACCCCGGCGGCCCCAAGGAGGGGAAACCCAAGAAGAAGCGAAGTGGGGCCCTGCCAAACCCGGGCCGCAAGGATGGCGCCCGGAGGAAGGATCGGGGTAAAGATGGAGAGCAGGCGCGGCTGGCCAGGAAGCCCTGCGTGGACCGGCGGGGCCCCCAGGCCAGCAGCCCCCGGCACAGGGCCAGGCAGCCCGAAGGGACCAAGAAAAAGCCATCTTCGGCCACCCCGGTGGCCAGCTCAGGGAACAGCCGGCCCGACCGCGGGGGTGTCCACCAGCTGCCAAACAGGACGGGCGGGAAGACCCCGTCGGGGAAGCTGGCGGAGCGGAAGGCCCGCTCGCTGGACGAGGGTGCCTCCCGGGATGCCCCCAAGCTGCAGAAGCGGGCCCTGAGCCACGCTGACCTCTTTGGGGACGAGAGTGAGGATGAGGGTCCCGGCCCAGGGCCTGCGGCGCCCCCCGCCCTGCCCTGCCTCAGCTCCAGCTCCGACTCGGACTCGGACTCGGACCGANATGTGTGTCTGCGCATCTTCAACGAGTCCACCAGCGTCAAGACCGAGCACAGGGGCCGGCAGGCCCGGCAGGTGAGCCCTGCCCCTGGGCCGTGGCTGCCGCCGTGGGGGCCCCCCCTCCTCCCCCGTCCAGGAGACCCTGCCGGCCGCCTGCTGCCCCTGCGCCTCATCCAGAGACAGAGCTCAGGGCCCACCAGGCAGGGCCTGTGGCCACTGAGGCCCAAAACTCGGGAAACTGGTCAGGGTTGTGTGGGGGCAGCCCCCTCTCCCTCCCCTCCCNTTCCCCTCCTGCCACTCTTCCCCTCTTCTTCCCCCCCCTTCCCCTCCCTCCTTATTTCTCCACCTGCCTTCCTCTCTCCACTTTCCTCAGGCTGCTCCTCCCTCCTCTCCCCCATCCCTCCCTTTTCTCCCCCCCTTCCCACCTCTTTTCCAACCTTCCCTCCCCCCACTTCCTCTCCTCTCCTTCTCCTTTCAGTCTCCTCCCCCACCCCCCAAACTCCCCTGGCCTTTCTGGGTCAGTCATCTAGTGTGCCCACCTTGGCCACCAGGGTGCTTGCTTTGAACAAAGCCAGAGGGGCTAGTCCCTGCTCAGAAACCTGCGCCTTCCGTGAGGCTCCCGAGATCTGGGCCGGCTGCTTGGTCCCTTAGTGCTCTGCTTGCAGACCTTTGAGGTGTTGCTGTTCAGATTTCCCCCCTGTTCCCACAGTTCTGAGCTGCCCTGTATGAGCTGGCGAGGGAGGGGAGCAGGAGGCAGTGGTCTGGGCCTGAGACCACTTGGCCGAGGCCTGCGTCCCACTCGGGGCTGAGTGCGTCTGCTGGAGACGTGTGCAGGACTGGCCAGCGCCAGGGGCTTGGCCAGGGGGCCTGTCTCCCCATCGGGGAGCGGGTGGAGCGCGCCTCCCGGTCGGAGGCGAGGGCCCCACATCATATGTCAAGCCCTGGTAGCCCCTCCCTTGAGTGTGTCCGGCTTCCCACCTCTCGCTCTGTGTCCTGAGTTAACGTGTTGGCAGGGGGGAGGGGAGGGGAGCCGCCGCACCGGTGCGGGTGGCGAGATCTGAGGGAGGAACCTCAGGGATGACTGTGTTTCAGCCTCCCAAGGAAGAGCAGGTGGAAGGCCAGGGGCATTCGGGCCTCACCACACTGTTCCCTGGGCAGAAGAGGAGAATTTCTCATCTCTCCAAGCAAGGCAAGGAGGTAGGGGTCCCCTGCTGGGTCCTGAGTGGAGGCTGGTCGGGGCGAGAAAGCCCGTCTGCACAGACAAGACCCCTGTGTTCCCTGCCGGTGGGGTCCTCTGGCAGACACGTACCTGGCACTCCCTGGGTCGTGGCAGAGAGCTGCTTGGAGCCCGCTCTCCAGTCTCTGGTTCAGGGCTGGGGGGCGCGGGGCACGGAGGGGGCGCGGGGAGGAGCGCCTGCTGATCTTGGACTAGTGGCCCGACCTTGCAGAGCCTGGATCCCACCCCAGAGAGAGGAACAGTTACTAGTGGCATCGTGAAGGCTCTCCGCCCAGCACCTGGGAGCTCTGGTTGAATCCGCCACCAGACCCTTCCCCTGGCAAAGCTGAAGGCCAGAGAAAAGGAGTCAAGTGGGATTGGATTAGCGTGTCAATCCAATCAGGGGCCTAATGAGTCCCACCCACGCCGCGCCTATATCAGGGCCAAGGGCAGGGCCGAGGCATTCCGAGGCCAGAAGCCAGAGAGTAGGGCAGGCGGGGTGCCGGGGCAGCGGGGCAGCATGAGCACGTGGCGCTGGCTGCTTCCTGCCCGGGCGTCTGAAGGCTCGGAGGAGGGCGCTGGGGCAGCGTGCCTGGCCCCGGAGCCCCTGCCTTCCTGGCCCTGGCCTTACCGGCAGCCTTTTGCCCCGTGCGGCCTGCTCTGGGTGCTCCCGGCATACAGAGCCCCCCGGGAATTTGTCGTCACCCAGGCGGAGGCAGGGCGGAGAGCCCCGGCCCCCCCCGCCCGGCCCCCCACCGCCCAGGAGGTGAGCT
>NW_027529446.1:1068011-1071065 GCF_008692635.1 Crocuta crocuta | reverse complement strand
GGCCGAGAAGCCGTCCTCCGTCCACATCTCAGCCCCCGGCGAGAAGAGGAGGATCGCCCATGTCCCCAACCCCCGCCTGGCCGCAGGTAAGTCCCAGGGCACGGGGGCTCGCGGGCGGTGAGAGGGGCCCGCGGCCAGGCTCCGCCTCTGCCGGTGCCTCAGCGTGCTGGTGTGTAAGGTGGGGCTGAGGGTCCCCCCCGCCGGTAGCAGGAGGCTAACGCAGACCTGACACGGCGCCCAGTGGCTCTGCGCCGTCCCCAGCTCTGGACTCTGGTATCGGTAGCCAGGGATTGGTTGTGGGGGGTCCGCGGGGCGCCTTCATCCCTCCCCGTGTCCGTCTAACGGGCTCAGAGCGTCTATCTCTCTGGCTTCCTGCCTCCCCCCCTGCCCCCCCGCCCCGAGGCCCTGACCCAGGAATCTCCTGTTACTCCCACTCTGTCCCTGCCTGCCTGGTCTTCTTGTCCTGGCCTCCCCCGGGCTCCTGAGTGGGCACCGGGCTCTGGCCCGTGATGCCAGGAACGGGGAGCTGGCCTCAGGGCCGTCTGTGGGGCTGCACCCCTGGAGCCTCTCAGTGCTTGGTGGAATTGAGCCGGCTGATCTGGAGGCCCCTGGGGCTAGATTGCCTTCTGCTTTGAGGGTACTTTCCCCACTTGCCTTTGTCCGAACGTCGGGTCAGACCTCTGTGGTCCGACGGCAGGACGCCCAGTGGCACCTGAGCTGGCCAAGGTGAGGGAGCCCCTGGGTACCAGGCCACCCAGAGGGCTTGTTCAGATGCTGATTCAGCTTCTTTTGGGTCTCAGATGCCCCCTGCCATCTGACCAGCTCCGGGGGGGGGGTTGGGTGCTTCCTTGCTGCTGGTTGAAATGCCCCCTGGAGTTAGGGGGGCCTGAGGGGCGGGGCCCTGCGAGCTAGTCCACAGCAGCCCTCCCGGCCTTCTCCCTGCTCTAGGACATGTCCCGATTCTGCCCCTCGTCCTCCCCGGAGCTCCCAACTTAGAACTTGAGAGCGAGAGGGGCACCTGGGGGCTCAGTCGGTTAAGTGTCGGACTTCGGCTCGTCATGATCACACGGTTCGTGGGTTCAAGCCCCACGTTGGGCTCTGTGCTGACAGCTCAGAGCGGGAATCTGCTTCAGATTTTGTAACGCCTTCTCTCTCTGACCCTTCTCTGCTCATGCCGTCTCTATCCCTTTCTCAAAAACTTTAAAAAATTTTTCAAAAAAGAACTTGAGGGCAGGAGGTGTTGATGTGGGTCATCAGTAGGGTTTAGCTGCAGCGACAGGAGAGGACCCTGAACTGTGTGGACCCTGGGACACAGACTCTTGTAAAGCCAGCTACACGTGACCGGGTCACCTGGGCTGTTCTCCATGGCTCACTTGGGTCAGTTCTTGCTACAGTCATCACGTGGCCTGGTGGCCTTAGACACGGTGGCGACCTTCCTGAGCTGCAGGGGGCTCACCTGAAGCTCAGGGGTCCCGTCCAGTGCCTCGTGCTGGCTTCCTTTCCACACACGCCCTGGCGCTGCACAAAAAGCCCAGGCGTCAGTGAACCTAAGAGCTGTCTCCCTCCTCCTGACGGGCCCGTGTTTCCTGCCGACTCGGCAGAGGCCGGCCGGTCCTGGTATGGGCTGCGCCACGGCCAGCTTGTGGTGCCCTGGTCCTTCCACGAGGCTGGGGCCCTGCGTGCATTCTGGGCTCCCCTCCTCCGCTCCTGTTCCTTGATCGGGGCTGAGCCCGGGGGTGGGGCTGCCCGGAAGCCCCGTGCTCACGCGTGCGTACACCCGCACCGCCTTCTGCGCCCCGGCCGCCGCCCCAGAGCCCTTGGAAACAGCCCGGCAGGCGGGTGCCCTCCTCCCCAGGGAGGCGGGAGACTGTTTGGTTTGTGACCTCATCAAAGGGAGAGGCAGAACACAGGCAGTGGCGGGCAGGCCCGCTGGTCACAATGAGCGGGCCGGGGGCACCCTGTACCCTCTGGTCCTCAGCCCAGGAGCCAGGGCCTTTCCTCCCTCGTACGTCAATGCCTCGGAGTCGGGGGCCAGGACATGTGGCAGAGGCTTCCCACGTGCCCTGCCACTCGCCGGACCACCCCCGCGGCGACGCCGCCTGAGCCGGCCTCCGAAGCCCCACTTGTTTCCCCCTTCTCGATGGACTTGCCCGAAAGCAGATAGAGCCTAATGTCATTCCGCAGCCCGTGCCCCGCAGCCCGGCCCTTCCCCCTGTGCTCCGAGATGCACGTCCTGCTGACGCTGAACGACCGCGGCTGCTTGGTGCTCTGCAGCTCGGTCATGGGTGTGCTCTCTTCCTGCTCTCACGCCCCCTGCGCCCCGCCAGCCCCCACAGGTGCCAAGCGGACCCTCGCCGCCAGCAGCAGCCAGCCTCCCAATGGCCCCGAGCCGGGCAGCCAGCCCCTGAAGGCGCGCACGTTGTCGGGCATGGCGTCCAAGACCACCACCACCGTCACCCCCAAGCGCGTTGCCCACAGCCCGTCTTTACAGGTGAGTGCCCCTCCCCCGTCCCCTGGGGCGCCTGGCTCGCTGTCGCCCCCGGGTGCCCCTGGACGCGCCCTCAGAGCCTGCGTGCTCCTCCCCTTCCTACTCCCTCTGCTGCTTTTGTTAACAGACTCCCCTTGCCCAGGGCGCTTTCAGTTCACAGAGACGTGCCTTCCCCCGCCTCTCCCGCCTGCCCTCAGTTTCCCCTCTGGTTGACACTGCTGGGGCTCTGCTGGCCCCGATGAGCCAGGGACGAGCTGAGTCCCTGAAGCCCAGGGTTTCACCCATCCTGTGTGTGTGGCGTCCCGGGGGCTTCAGACCTCCATCAGGGTCCAGGCGGCGCGTGCGCCGTCTCTGATGGTCCGTGTCTTCTCTAGAGTTTAAAGAAGCCCATTATCCCCAAAGAGTTTGGGGGCAAAGTCCCCACCGTCATCCGCCAGCGGTATCTCAACCTGTTCATTGAGGAGTGTCTCAAATTCTGCTCTTCAAATCAGGAAGCCATAGAGAAGGTGCGTGACCCTGGGAGGTGGCCGCGGGCTGGTGGGGCGGGGGGTGGGGGGACGGACAGA
>NW_027529446.1:1056812-1057916 GCF_008692635.1 Crocuta crocuta | reverse complement strand
AGCGAGCTGGGACCGTCCACTCCCGGGGCCACGGGGCTGAGCGGTGTGTGTCCTCAGGCGCTGAACGAGGAGAAGGTGGCGTACGACCGCAGCCCCAGCAAGAACATCTACTTGAATGTTGCCGTGAACACTCTCAAGAAGCTTCGAGGCCTGGCCCCCAGCCCCACGCCGGGTCTCCACAGTAAATGGGGGGCGGAGGGGGGCGCGGCCAGGGTGTCCCATCTACAAGATTTGGGTCTGCGCCTCCAGCAGAGGCCGTGGGCTCCCCCGGCGTCCTGGGGCGGCTTCCCACCCGGGCTGTGGCAGCAGTTGGTGGGGGGAGGGGTCGGGGACAAAAGGCTGTAGGAAACGCTGGTGGCGGTGCGGGCAGCCAGGTCCCCTGTCGAAGACGGCTCGGCCCCGTGCCGTCCGGATAGTGAGCCGGGTGTTGGGGGCTGTGGGCCGCCAGCTAGTGGGCGGGGCCTACTCGAAGGCTCACGCCACCCGCCTGCTCGCGTCCCGTCCCCCCACGGCTCCTCCCGCAGCCCGACCCAGAAGAGTTGAGGTCCCGGGTCAGGCCTCTCCTGACCAGTGGAGAACAGGCCCGGGGACAGGGCAGTCCGGAGGGGTGGGGGTGCCCTGGGGAGGGACGGAGAACACCGAGTGTCATTTACCCTTCCCCCTTCCAGAAACCAGCGGCCGGAAGGTTGTGTCCCATGAGATGGTGCTGGGGGGCAAGTTGGCCACCAAAACCAGCTTCTCACTCAGCCGCCCGAGTAGCCCCCGCGTGGAGGATCTGAAAGGTGAGCCCCCCGGGCCGCCCGGGGCTCAGCAGTGGCCTCTGTGGCCATGCTTCCACCCCCCTCCCCACGGCCGTCCCGGCCTCCCTGTGGGCTGACCACCTGTCCCCCCCGTTCCCAGGGGCCGCCTTGTACGGTCGCCTCAAGGAATACCTGCTCACCGAGGACCAGCTCAAGGAAAACGGCTACCCCTTCCCGCACCCCGAGCGGCCTGGGGGAGCTGTCCTCTTCACGGCCGACGACAAGAAGCCGAAGGACTGTGAGTGGCCTTCGGCACCAGCTGTGCTGGAGGATGGGCAGGAAGGGGGTGGTTCTGGGAGGGCCT
>NW_027529446.1:1054915-1056278 GCF_008692635.1 Crocuta crocuta | reverse complement strand
GGTCTCCGGGGCCCGGGAACGAGGTGCAGCCCGGCCGGCCCCCGGTCCCCCGTTTCTGTCTTTCATCGGTCTGCCCCTGACCCCGACGGTGGCCTTGCAAAGAAGGGGGCATTCCCTGGAGAGCGCCCTCCACCGGCCTGGCCCCTCAAGCCTGCCGCCCTCACCCGCCCTCACCCCTCCTTCCCTCCCCTCTCCGCCCTCACCCGCCCTCAGCCCTCCTTCCCTCAAGGATGGCAGGAAGGAAAACCTCGAAGGCTTTGTGAAAACTTTCGACAAGGAGCTCGTGGAAGATGCTCACCCGGGCGTTTATGCCCTTGACTGTGAAATGGTGAGTTGGCCGCGGCGCGTGTTCTGTTCTATTCCCTCCGCCCACGGCTCTGAGCCAGCGGGGGTCGTGGGGTAAAGAGCAGGTAGAGGGCAGAGCTGTGAGTGGTGGGGTCCCGACCTCCCTTGTGCGCCGGGCCGTGTCTGGGGTCTCGAGGCACATCCTGAGGCCTTGCCGGCGGCTTCTGAGAGAGGGTCCCCCACCCCTCCCCCGGCCAAGTAGCCGGACTGGCTTCCGCCTGCACCGTGCGCTCTGTGACACGCCCGGACTCACTCGCACTGGAAGGCTGACCAGGGGGCTCTTGGGGCTCAGGGCGCCCCGGCTTCAGGCCCCCCCCAGGGCGGGGCGCATGGTCACGGGCCCTCTTGGCTCCGCAGTCCTACACCACGTACGGCCTCGAGCTGACGCGGGTCACGGTGGTGGACACGGACATGCAGGTGGTCTACGACACCTTTGTGAAGCCGGACAACGAGATCGTTGACTACAACACCAGGTATGGCCGCACCCCCCCTCCAGCCCCGCCGGGGTGGGCACCCCTCATCCCTCCCTCGCTGCCCTCAGGCCCCCGCTCTGCCCACGCCAGGTTTTCAGGGGTCACTGAGGCGGACCTCGTGGACACGACCATCTCGCTCCGGGACGTCCAGGCCGTCCTCCTGAGCATGTTCAGCGCCGACACTGTCCTCATTGGACACAGCCTGGAGAGCGACCTGCTGGCCTTGAAGGTACTGCCTGCCCCCCGAGTACAGCTCACCAGGGGCCCCGGGCCTGGTGCCCGCCGTGGGGGGCAGGGTCGGGGGGGTCTGAGCCCCGGTACCTTTCTGCCCTGGCCCTCCCGGGGCCCTGAGGCCTCTCCCCGGGAGAGGCCGGGGCAGAAAGGTACCGGGGCTCAGTCTCTCCCCGGCCGCCCGCCCACAGGTCATTCACAGCACCGTGGTGGACACGTCTGTGCTCTTCCCGCACCGCCTGGGCCTCCCCTACAAGCGCTCCCTGCGGAACCTCATGGCCGACTACCTCAGACAGATCATCCAGGACAATGGT
>NW_027529446.1:1054649-1054842 GCF_008692635.1 Crocuta crocuta | reverse complement strand
TTCCTGCTCATTCCCGGATGGGACCGGGACAGACCCCACCCCGCACCCAGAGGGCCCTGCGCAGTCCTGGGCAGCCAGGCCTCCCGCCCCTGCCCCTTCTCTTGCCGGGCAGGCTTTTCACGGGTGTGTTTGAGACAGGGGTTGTCTTTTTTTATTTTGTATTGTTATTTTTATTATTTGTAATTTAAACCTG
>NW_027529446.1:1054111-1054366 GCF_008692635.1 Crocuta crocuta | reverse complement strand
CCCAACCAGAGGCAGGAACAGAATAAATGTTTGTATGGATTTTAGATCTTGTGGCATCTGGTGGTGGTCTTGGTGCCCCCACGGTCAGGGTCTGCCCCTAATTGAAGTGGAAATAGAACCGTGTTCATCTTCCTGGAAACCGTCTCCTGCAGTCCTCAGGCCCATCTCGCTTCTGGCCCCCTTGGGGCGCTGTGACGGTGGAGATGGTGACTCAGTCCTGGGAGGAGCTGGCTTGCCTGGTTGCCGAGCTAACCT
>NW_027529446.1:1052131-1053984 GCF_008692635.1 Crocuta crocuta | reverse complement strand
CCCCCGGGGGGCGGGGGGGGGGGGGACGCGCCCCGGAGAGCCACCGTGCCCTGTCTGTCTGAGGAGCCAACGCGGACGGGGAGGGTGGCCGCTTGTCTGCCTGCTGAGTGCCAGTCGGCTGCTCCCAGGGCGTGCACAGAGCTCAGTGATGGACCGGGACCTGTGCTTCTTGGGGGTGGAAGGGCCAGCGCTGTTGAGGTCTCCACCATTCGTCTATTTAAGATGCAAAGTGAAGCCAGAAATAAGCCCGTGGAGAGGCAGGTGGGGAAGCGCAGACGTGCTGGAAGGAGGGCCTTCAGATGGAGGAGGGCCCTTGCTAGTCTGTCACCTTGCAGCCTCCCAGGCTGAGGACATGGCAGCCTCTACCCTGGAGTACCCCGGGCCAGCGCTGCCGAAGACTGGGTGCCCTCCAGATCCTGAGGGGCCCTCACTGGGGAGTGGCGACTGGTCTCCCCGAGGCTGTTTTCACCATTTGACTTTATCTCCCCGCTCTTCTGTAAACAGTAATTTCCTAACTGGATGCCACAGGGCCATTGCTATTTCTGTGTGGTGTCTGTCCCTTCCCCAGAACATAATGAGCCCCCAGGGAGGCCCAGAGGAGGGGTGCACGCTTTCAGCTGGCCAAGATGCACCCAAGGCTGCAGAGAGGGAATGGGGACCCCTGGCTCTCATTAACCCCTGGATCCTGGCACAGTGTTTGTTGAGTGAACGAGTAAGAGATTTACCAGTCCCATACCCCATACCCTCTGCCCACTCTCAAAGGCCGAGGAGGGTGTGCAGACCAGGCTTCCTAAGAAAAGTGAGTAGGCAGGTTGCTGCTCTGATGGGGGGGGGGGCAGTTGTCACATCCTGTGTGCACCCCATCTCTTCCTCATCACCCAACATTGCTCATAGGTGATGCTATGAAGGGCCCCAGCGCCAGGCAGAGAGGGGAGGCTGGGCATGGAGTCCAGTGCAGGACGGGGCGGAGGGTGGTGACAGTGTGAAAGTGCCCAGAACCAACTATCTTCCTAATTTCCACACTTCCGACAGGGTTTCTAAGAGTGAAAATACGAAAGCACTCAATCATCTCTTGTGTCTGCCCAAGTCTGCCCCTCCCTGAGTCCCCGCTCCTGGGGACCCTAGCTCCAGCAGTCCCTCCCACACACCCTCCCACCCTGGCTCAAGCCCCTGCCCAGCCTCGCGGGCGTGACAGCCCACCCCTGTCGCCTTCAGGAAGGCCCCCCGGAGCCCGGGTCACCCGCTGGGTGGGCTCACACCAGGCCAGAACCTTGTGGGCTTCCTCTAACAGCCTCCCTTTGCCTCCCCCCCACCAAGCACCCAACACTGCACCGGAGCTTAGAAGGTGCTCTTTAACAGGTGCCAGAGGAGTGAGTGAAAACCCAGGACTTAGCTCAGACCTGTGATTACCTGTGCGTCCTTCCTGTGTCCCTAGCCCCACTCTGGCCCCGTCCAACCTCGGCCAGGACCAATCCACTCTACTGAGGGTCTTCTTTACAAGGTTCCTCCACTAAATTATGGCCAATTAGTATCCGGGCCGTATAGAGGCGCTCTATCCTGCCCTGCGGTGCAAGGTCCCGCGCACTGGTCTTCCCCAGCCCCAGCCTGTCCCGATCTTGACAGCCCTCAGCTCCTTGCAAAGACCCAACCCTCGACCTAGGCCTGCCCCCTCCAGACGACCCCCAAGCCACCATCTCTGCCAGGTCACCCAGGTCCTCTCCGCCAAGTCTCCGTCCCGCCCCGCCCCACCTTGACTTTTGTCTTGGTTCCGCCCCGTGAAGCCCCGCCCAGGCCCCACCTCCAACTGGGAGCTGTCTGCAAGACCCCAACCGCCCAGCTCCCGATCCCGCGGG
>NW_027529446.1:1049264-1050644 GCF_008692635.1 Crocuta crocuta | reverse complement strand
AGCGGGGCGTCCCTGGAGGTTCTCGCGGAGCAGAGTCCAGTGGGGGTGCCGGAGCGCCCGGGGTCCCGTGGATCAGGATCCCCCGTCCAGGGAGGCCCCGCCGTCTGGGCCGCCGCCGCTGCGGGATGCTCCAGACTTCTGGTNAGCGGGGCGTCCCTGGAGGTTCTCGCGGAGCAGAGTCCAGTGGGGGTGCCGGAGCGCCCGGGGTCCCGTGGATCAGGATCCCCCGTCCAGGGAGGCCCCGCCGTCTGGGCCGCCGCCGCTGCGGGATGCTCCAGACTTCTGGTGAGCTGAGGGTGGGGGGGAAGGGGAAGCCAGCGCTGGTGGGGGGCGTCTTCCTGCCCCGCAAATAAACGTGGGGTGGATTCTGTCCGCCTCAGCTTTCCTCCGGCCCCATCTCCCCTCCGCTGGGTCTCCCAGGTTCTGAGTCCCACTGGCTAAGCCTCGCTCACTCTGAGCCTCACTTTTCCTCATCTGGTGAATGGGCACTGGCCGCACTCAGGCTCCTGGGAACAGCAGAACTGATTCGGAGCCAGGTCCTCCCACTCGGGGCCTGGGGACACCGTTGACTCAGATGCCAGCCGTTTTGCTCTGAGAGGTTCTGAGTTCAGCAGGCGGCCCAGACAGGGAGAGAAGCAGAGGAGAAAGGGGGAGCAGCACTGGGATGGGGGACGCCCCGGGGGGAGGGGGAGCCCAGAGGGGGCAGCTGAGGCAGCGCGGACGGTCTGAGAAGTACGAGCTGAGAGCAGAAGGGTGAGGACATACTGACCGCGCGTGCGGGAGCCCCCAGGTGGACGGAACCGCCAGTCGAGTGCTGGGAGAGGGGAGCTGCTGGGTGCGGGGGCTGCGCTGGGTGCCCTGGGAAGACTCCCATTCCTGGCACGGAAGGGCAAGGGTCAAGCATGACCTCCATGGTGGGACGGTTCCAGGCCCCATGGAAGGTCTGGTGTCTGCCTGCCTCCCCGCGGTCATGGTCGGCTACCCAGAGACCACGCGCAGACCTCTCGGAGTAGCTTGGCCCTCGTGTGCGCCCTTTGAGATGGAACATAAAACCCTGGGGTCCCAGTTAGTCAGTCAGCAAACACTGCTTGAGCGCCTCAGTGGGCCGGCTGTGCCGGGCAGGGCCTGGGGGGAGGGGTGGCGGGAGGACTGGGAGGAGTCGGGTGCGGGTGCCCCGCGAGAGGGGATGGCGGCTGGTGGGGCGCGGCGGCCGGAGGTGGAGTTGGGCTGTAGCGGGGGGATGGGCCAGCTTGGGAGCGGCTGGGCGTGAGGCCGTTGCAGGTTTGGGGGTCGGCCCGGCCCCACCCGGCCCAAGGAGGGCCAGGGAGGGGCACGGCCAGTGGCTGGAACGTCAGAGCCCTGAGATGGGGCAGAGAGGCG
>NW_027529446.1:1046952-1049184 GCF_008692635.1 Crocuta crocuta | reverse complement strand
AGGAGCATGGGCAGCCTCTCCTACCAAGAAGACCTGGAGGAGGAGAAGAACTCAGGTGCGCGTCCTGGGTCTGGGCGAAGGGGCGTCACCGGGTGCAGTGGCTGAGGTGGGGGGACCCAGGAGGCCCGGCGTGGGGTTCTCGCTGCCTGACGGTCCCAAGTCCAGTGACTTGCTAGACTCAGGATTCTGGGCCTGTAGCCTGGGACACCTCGGAGCCCGTTACTGGGCCTCAGTTTACCGCTCTGTAGGAGGAATGGCTGTGAAGGGGTCTCCCGGAGCCTGTTCTCTTCTTAGCCTAGGCCCTGGCCCAGGGGGCGGGGCACGGGCCGTGCCCCTCGGGCTGACTGTGCGCACAGGGCCGCCGGGCTGTCCTGTTTGTTTACCAGCTCCCTGGCCGTGAGCTGAGGGTCCCCTGTGCTGGGGCCCCCCGGGGCCCCTCCGTCCTCCTCTGGGGTGTCGTTAGCCTGTGTTTGCTGCCCTGCTCAATGCCCCGCTCTCTCCGGCTCCAGCGTTCACCTGGGAGGTGAAAGCCAACAGCAGAGACTACAACAGCCAGTTCAAGGAGAAGGCTTTTCTGTGCTGGCAGAGGAGGAAGTATAAGGTGGGCCCCCGAGTCTCTGCCCCCTCCTGTCCCGCAGCACCCGCCCTGAACCTCAGTCCCCAGGACNCCAGTTTGAGTTAAATGAATATGAAACCTTTAAAGTGCAACGTGTCCCCAGGGCTCCGCCTGAAACCCCTGGTGTGCACCTGGCTTTGCTCACGGCTCTGCTCCCTGAGTCTGCGCCCAGGACCAGCTCAGTCAATGCTGGCAACAGCCAGAAGGCGGGACGGGGCGGGCGTGGGGCCTCCTGGCCTCGGCAGCAATCCCGCGCCGACTGTCGTTCCAGAGCAATGTCATCCACACGGCCAAGTACAGCGTCTTCTCCTTCTTGCCCCTGAACCTGTACGAGCAGTTCCACCGCGTGTCCAACCTCTACTTCCTTCTTATCATCATTCTCCAGGTGCGGAGGGGTCAGCACCTGCTCACACTGCTTCCTCCGCGGAGCTCTCCCTGACCACCCTCTGCCCCCACGGCTCTGTAGACCCAGGGCACGGTTTCACTGTGCATTTGTCTGTGTGGTGTGCGGGTCAGGGCCTGTCTGCACGCGCTCATTGCTGGGTCCCCGCAGCACAGCCCAGGGCCTGGCACCGAGGAGGGCTCGATGCGTGATGAATTATGGGAGGCGCATGCGTGGCTTCTTCAGGGGCAGAAGGGCACGCCCTCCCCCCCACCCCTGCAGGATGGGCGGCTTCAGACCAGCCCTCCAAGCCGACCCCAGAGGCAAGGGGGAAGCAGGGGTCACAAGCATGATCTCAGGGCCCGCGGGAGCCCTTCCCACTGCCTGGGTGGTCTGGGCCGGGCAGGAGGGGGCAGGCGTCCAGCCTGGACACCGTCCTCTCTCAGTGGGCGGGCAGTTTCCAGGGCACCCCGACCCTTACCCAGCATCTCATTCTGTTCTGAGTAAAGATCCAGTAAACGTTAATTGAGCACCTGCTGTGTGCTGGGCACTGGGGACCCAGCGGTGGCCCTGACACCTGTTTTCAGGTGCCTCGGGGGCTGGCAGGGGTGACATCAGACCATGGGATAGGGACCAGTGATGGAGACAGGGACTCCCCACCCAGACCAGTCTGCGGGTCCCTGGAGGAGGCGACAGTGGAGCTCACACCTAAAGGGAGCAGGGCTACTGGAGGGGAACCGTGAAAGTGAAGGCCCTGAGAACAAGCGTGGGGCTAGGAGGGCTTCCTGGAGGAGGTGAAATGGGAGCTGGGCATGGAAGGGAAAGGAGGAGCTTGCTGGGGAGAAGTTCCAGGCCGGGAGAGGGGCCGGAGGGACAGGAGGGTGACTGTCCCAAGGTCTGGGGGGAGAGGGGGCCAGCGCTGGGCCGAGGTGGTCAGCGGGTGGACACAGGGTGCTAGGCTGCGAGGCTGGGTGGGGCGGGCGGGAGGGCAGGGGGAGGTGGGCAGGGTGGTGCCTGGGGGCGGCCGGCATGACCCGCCCTCCGTGGCAGGGCCTCCCCGAGATCTCCACGCTGCCCTGGTTCACTCTTTTCGTCCCCCTCGTCTGCCTCATCGTCATCCGGGCCACCCGAGACCTGGTGGAGGACATCGTAAGCGTGGCTGGGGTGCTTGCGCGGAGCGCTGGCTGGGTCCCCGGAGCCCGGGGTGGGGGCGCAGTGTGGCACTCACCCTGGC
>NW_027529446.1:1046571-1046928 GCF_008692635.1 Crocuta crocuta | reverse complement strand
CAGAGGTGGCGCCGGGGCCCGGCCGGGGGGCGCCCCCTGACCCACCCCCCTGTCAGCCCAGGGGCGACACAGAAGCGACAGCATCATCAACAACAGGCCTTGCCAGATCCTGGTGGGGAAGAGGTGAGGCTGAGGGGCCCTGGGTGGGGGTGGGGGTGGGGGGTCCGNGGGGCCGTGCTCCCCGGGAGGGGCGGCAAAGCCTGGCCCCTCCCTCCTGCCCCCGCCCCCATCTATGCAGGTTCCTGTGGAAGAAGTGGGAGAACCTGTATGTGGGAGACGTGGTCTGTCTGCACAAAGACAACATCGTCCCGGTGAGCGGGTGGCTGACTGCGGGGGGGGGGCCCTGCTGCTCGCTTT
>NW_027529446.1:1044346-1046441 GCF_008692635.1 Crocuta crocuta | reverse complement strand
GCTCGCTTTCCTCCTGCCCCCCCCCAGCAACGCTGTTACCCCACCCCCACCCCAGGCCGACTTGCTCTTGCTGGCCAGCACGGAGCCCAGCAGCCTGTGCTACGTGGAGACCGCGGACATTGACGGGTGAGCGGTGGGCCGTCGCTAGGGGTTTTGGGGGGGAGGCGGCTCAGGACGCAAGACCTTCCCCAGCGGCCAAAGAGCCGGGCACCAGGCCTACGCGGACATTACGGCCGCCCGCCCCAGGAACGGTTGGGGGTGGCTGGCAGCCCTCGGGCCCAGAGCCCTGGCGGCCGCCCCGAATGTGAGGAGGCCTGGGGCGTGGCCTCGGCCCTGCGGCAAAAACGCTGTGTGTCCTCGGGCAAGGCCCTCGCCCTCTCTGGGCCTCAGCCTTCTGGATGGCAGTCTACACACAGTAGGTGCTTAGTGAGCATGTCCGAGGGACTCTGGGAGGGGCTGCGGTGCCTTACCCGGGTCCTGTCCGGACCCACCTGTCCCCTGCTCCCCGCCTCCGCACCAGGGAGACCAACCTGAAGTTCCGGCAAGCCCCGCCGGTCACCCACCACGAGCTGACCAGCGTAAGGAAGATGGCGTCCTTCCAAGGTGAGGGGCAGCAAGCAGGGGGCCGGCGGACCCGTCTGCCCCCTGTGGGCCTCCATCTGCCCCTCTGTGTAGTGGGTGCACAAGTTCCCCACCTCGCCGGGGTCTGGTGATGGCAACACAGTGTCTCGGGGGTGTTGGGGGTCGGGATAGCTTTTAAGAGGGGAACTTGTCCCGAGGCTGTTTCACGTCCCCTCCATCGGCATAACTTTGGGGACCTGCTCTGTTGTTAGGGCACGCGGGGCAGCATTTCACCGGGCTTTACATTATGAAACGTGGCTGCTTCCAATGAAACATTTGAAACCACAGCCTCGCACACGGGCTCGCGATTTGCCTGCACGGCGGCCAAGGGGGCCCTTTGTTTCTTCCTATCTTGTTGCAAAGGCGGTTACTCTAACCGGCTCGGGAGCAGAGTGTGTGTCCTGAGCCACCGCCCTGTGCTGCTGACGCCCACCGCTGGCTGCATGTCTGATACCTGGGGAAATCCCGCCCCGGCTGCCCGAGCAGTGCTGCAGGGCATGACCCCATTTTTCAGAGGAGGAGACTGTGGTTCAGAGAGGTGGCTGAAGCCGTGGGCTTGCTCCCTGCCGGGGCCCCAGGCCGTACCCCGTGGCCATGTCAACCCTGCGCTGGTCCAGTCTCTGACCCTGCGTTCATTTCCTCAAATATAAGCAGGGCTGCTGGTGGGAAGGCCCTCTCCCACCACCTTCTGGAAACCAAAGTGCCTGCGTTTGTCCCCTGTGGCTTCAGGGTACTGGATGTCGGTGTCCCTTCCTCCTTTCCCTCCTCACACATTTATCGAGACCCTGCTGTGGGGCCCTGGGGCCTCCGTGTCACCAAACCGGGGCTGGGACCTCCCCCACAGGGCGCACATTGATGACGCCAGCACACGGCCATCCTGGGGTCTTTTTTTTTTTTTTCAAATTTATTTCTAGGAGAGAGAGAGAGACAGCGTGAGCAGGGGAGGGTCAGAGAGAGAGGGAGTCACAGACTGAAACAGGCTCCAGGCTCTGGGCTGGCAGTCAGCACAGAGCCCGACGCGGGGCTCGAACCCACGAACCGCGAGATCATGACCTAAGCGAAAGTCGGACGCTTAACCGACTAAGCCACCCAAGCGCCCCCATCCTGGGATCTTAATGGCGAGGAAGGGGGCTCAGGGAGGGAGGGCTTCTCTGAGGAGGTGTGAGTCTGATTGCCGGAAACAGCGCACCCAAGGCCCCTGCGGCTGGAGAGGCCCAGCTCTTCCAAGAGGGGGCTGTCTGNCAAGGTGGTGTGCGAGGAGCCCAACAGCCGGATGCACCACTTTGTGGGGTGCCTGGAGTGGAAGGGCAGGAAGCACCTCCTGGACAGCGGCAACGTGCTCCTCCGCGGCTGCAAGGTCCGGAACACGGACACCTGCTACGGGCTGGTCATCTACACCGGTGCGGCCACCGGGCCCCCCGGGAGCTGTCCTGGGGCGGGGGTGGGGGTGGCGAGGAGGGGGGGCGGAGGAGCA
>NW_027529446.1:1041404-1044307 GCF_008692635.1 Crocuta crocuta | reverse complement strand
GCACCCCGCAGGTTTTGACACCAAGATCATGAAGAACTGCGGCACGATCCACCTGAAGAGAACCAAGACAGACCGTCTGCTGAACAGGCTGGTGGCCCTGGTGAGGCGCCCGGGCCCCGCCTCCTCCGGGCCTCAGTCTCCCTCCTGCACAAAAACACGTGAGGCCTGACCCTCCCGCAGGTCTGCAGGCCAGAGGACCTTTTATTAAGATAGCGGCCAAGTAATAAGGTCCTCGTGAAATAAATTCTGACCTCGACGCTTCCCAGACCCGCAGGAGATCATGAAACGCATGCCTGCCCTCCACCAACATGTCACAGGCTGTAACTTTTTGCCCAATTAGTTTTATCTTTTTTGAAGTTGTTGTAATAATGATTTAAACAACAGCCGCTGGGGCAACCAGGAGCCTGCAGGTTCCCCTCCCCGTGGCCAGGGGAGNGCCCCCGTGGGTGAGTCCCTGGGGTGCCCCGTGCTGCCCAGGGTCGCCCGCATGCCCCACCACTTCCTTCCAGATCTTCCTGTCCCTGGTGCTGATCTCCGTGGCGTTGAGCTTGGGCTTCTGGTTCAAGGTGAAGGAGTTCAAGGCCAAGCACCACTACGTGTCCCCCAGGCACGTGCAGAGCGTGGCCACTGAGACCTTCCTCATCTTCTGGGGCTTCTTCATCCTGCTCAGCGTCATGGTGCCCATGGCCATGTTCATCATGTGAGGCCCTGGCCATCTCCCCGCACCCCACCTACCCCCTCCTGTCCTTCCCTCAGAAGTTGGGGGGGTGGTGGGCAGGGCCGTGACCCGGCCTGTGTCGCAGGGTCGAGTTCATCTACCTGGGCAACAGCATCTTCATCAACTGGGACGTGCAGATGTACCACGAGCCGCAGGACGTGCCCGCCAGGGCCCGGAGCACCAGCCTCAACGACCAGCTGGGCCAGGTGGAGTATGTCTTCTCGGACAAGACGGGCACGCTCACCCAGAACATCATGACCTTCAAGAAGTGCTGCATCGGCGGCAGCATCTACGGTGGGTCCCGCCCCGCCTCCACGCAGGCCCCGTGGCCGCCGACCCCACGCCCTGTGGCCCCACCAGACTTGCCACAGAACCGCGGCCCCGGCCGACGTCACCCGCAAAGCGACACCGTGGGCTTCCCGGGTCGCAGGGCCTCGGTCGAGAGCCGGGTCGGCGTCGCCCGGTGACGGCAGCCGCTGCCTGCGGTCGCTGCGTCGGGAGTGTTAGCGCCTACACGTCCTGCCAGGATGTTCTTTGGTGTCACAGACAGACTTTTCCTTGTGGCCATCGAATTTGCAATTTTTTTTCTCTTTAATTTTTTTTAGTTTGTGTATTTTTTTTTCAATATTTTTATGTATTTCTAGGAGAGAGACAGCGCAAGCAGGGGAGGGTCAGAGAGAGAGGGAGACACAGACTCTGAAACAGGCTCCAGGCTCCGAGCTGGCAGTCAGCACAGAGCCCGACGCGGGGCTCGAACCCACGAACCGCGAGATCATGACCTGAGCGAAAGTCAGATGCTTAACCGACTAAGCCACCCAGGCGCCCCTAGTTTGTGTATTTTTGAGAAGCAGGAGAGAGAGAACAGTGGGGAGGGGCAGAGAGAGAGGTAGAGAGAGAGAATCCCAGGCAGGCTCAGCACTGTCAGTGCAGAGCCCGACGCGGGGCTCGAACTCACGACCTATGAGATCATGACCTGTGCCGATATCGAGACACAGACGCTTCACTGACTGGGCCGCCACGCAGTTTGGAGTCTCATTAACATTTTCATGTGGCGCAAGATGATCTTCTTTCCATTTTTGCCCAAACACTTAGAAACGTGAAAAGCATTTTTTAAAAACACTTATTTATTTTTGGGAGAGCGAAAGCAGGGGAGGGGCAGAGAGGGGGGCCAGAGGACCCGAAGTGGGTTCTGCGCCGCCAGAGGGGTTTGAACTCACAAGCCGCGGGGGCGTGACCTGAGCTGAAGTCCGCCGGTCAGCCGGACCCCCCAGGTGCCCCCGGAACGTGAGAACCATTCTTGGCTCACGGGCCACAGCAAACATGGTGGGGCAGGGTCCTCTCTGTCATTATAAAGTGGGGGACGTGGTTTCGGCCAGGGAGTGACAGAGGCCCCCCCGGGTAGTAACGGGGAGATGGGAATGGGCCCGCGCCCTCTGGTAAAGCCCACCCCCCCCCGCAGCCACGGTCTGCAGGGCGATAGGGAGCAGTGGGGTCTGTGGCGGGCAGCATGTACCCCAGGCCAGGTCTTCTGATGTTTCTAGAAGGGCTGTGGGCCCAGGTTTGCGTGCGTGTGCACGCATGATATCACCCCGACCTTTCAAGGCAGCCAGGCCCGCGCATGTTGTAGAAAGACACCATGAAGCTCAGACGAAACGCAGGGGGCTGGGCTGCGACACCCCCAGAAGCCACGGCTGCTCCTTTCTCTCCTTCACACAGAAGGCAGAGCCTAGGCCGGGGGTCCTCGGTCGTTGGGGTGTTGGTCCAGAGCGCCGGCCCACTTGTCTGGTTGTCTGGCCCTGTCCAGTGGCCCCGGGGACAGCCTGTGGGGGGCGGGGGGGGCGCTGCGGGGACCCCCTTGGGTCGGGGCAGCTGAGGCCTGAAGCCCGGTCTTTCCCCAGGCCCAGAGGAGGAGGAGGCCCCGTGTGAGGTGAGCCCCGGCCGCCCTGCAGCACAGGACGGGGGTGGGGGTGGGGGCGGGCAGCGCCACCCAGAGCCCGCCTGCCCCCCCGCCCAACCCCCCAGGAGAACCCCGACCTCTGGAACAAGTTTGCCGACGAGAAGTTGCTGTACCGCAACGCGGGGCTGCTGCGCACCGTGCGCGACAACAAGGACGAGACGGTGCGGGAGTTCTGGCGGCTGCTGGCCATCTGCCACACGGTGATGGTGCAGGAGAAGGATCGTGAGC
>NW_027529446.1:1038326-1041084 GCF_008692635.1 Crocuta crocuta | reverse complement strand
CGCGCCCCCCCCCCCAGCCCCACCTCTTCTGGGCCTCGGGGTGTCCGGGGCCGAGGCTCTAGACCTGTTATTGCTGGGAGGGGGAGGCCCTGCGGACCGGGGTCCGGGCACCTACCTTCCTTCACTGGGCTTAGAGGCTCTGCCAGCCCTGGAGACCACCATCCGCAAACGTCTGGTCTCGTCCGCGCTATGGGGATGGGTGGCAGGTCCAAGCGCTCAGGGGACGCACCCGCCCAGCCGTGGTCCCCTCCCCTGGCAGACCAGCTCGTGTACCAGGCAGCCTCCCCGGACGAGGAGGCGCTGGTCACGGCAGCCCGGAACTTCGGCTATGTGTTCCTGGGGCGCACGCAGGAGAGCATCACGGTGGTGGAGCTGGGGGAGGAGCGGGTGTACCAGGTCCTGGCCATGATGGACTTCAACAGCGTCCGCAAGCGCATGTCAGTGCTGGGTGAGTGCCCTGCCCCGCGTGGGGGCCGGGCGGGCAGGGGCGAGCGTGCGGGCAGCCTGGCCTCTCCCCCTGCAGTCCGAAACCCCGAGGGCTCCATCTACCTCTACACCAAAGGCGCCGACGTGGTCATCTTTGAGCGCCTGGACAAGAAAGGCACGACGGAGTGGACCACGGAGGAGGCCTTGGCTGTGAGTCCCTGTGGGAGGAGAGGCTGCTGTGGGGGGCGGGGGAGAGGGGGCAGAGGAGGACAGCTGCAGAGAAATGGGGGGACCCAGGCAGGCCATGTACTGTCGTCCAGGTTGTGTGCGGTACAGACGTTCCAAAGCCCAGGGATCAGAGGCAGGGGCTGCAGGGGTCCTGACTGGGGCGGGGTCTGGCAGGGCTGTGCTGAGGGGTCTTGAGGAATAGTTAGAAGCTGCCACGCAAAGTCAAAGCAAAGGGAGGGTGTTCTTGGCAAGAGGAAGGGCAGGTCCAGAGGTGTGGAGGCAGGACAGAGCTGGGCCCGGGGAGGGGGGCCAGGTTCGGGGAGCCCACACAGGGGGTGGGCTGGAGGAGGGTCAGGGCGGCAGAGTGGCCCACCCACGCGGCCCCCAGTCCTTTGCCGAGGAGACCCTGAGGACCCTGTGCCTGGCCTACAAGAGGGTGGATGAGGACGCGTACGGGGAGTGGCGCCAGCGGCACCGGGAGGCCAGCCTCCTGCTGCAGAACCGGGCCCAGGCCCTGCACCGGCTNCGGCCCCGCCCCCCACCCCCACCCCCAGCTGCTGGGAGCCACAGCCATTGAGGACAGACTCCAGGACGGCGTCTGCGACACCATCAAGTGTCTCAAGCAGGGGAACGTCAAAGTGTGGGTACTCACAGGGGATAAGCAAGGTGGGTCCCAGAGCGGCCATGCCCAGCGCAGGGACAAGGGGGGGTGGGAGACAGGGCATCACCTGCCCAGACAGGCCGCCGCCCTCCAGGCCACGTCGTCCGGGAAGGGAGAAATGGGAACAGTTCATGCTGGGGTCCCGCCCACACCTCCTTCGGGAGGCCGGGCGCCCTGCGGACCCTTCCTGAGTGTCCGGTGTCCCCTGTGTGGGAGGTGGGCGGAGCCGGGCTCAGGGCAGGCCCTGGGGGTTACCCACTGACTCGGGGCAACGTGGCCGAGACTGCTGGTCCTTTGGTCCTGGAGCCCCGAATCTCCACTGCCCGCGGGGCCGCATTAGGACTCACGCGGGCACCAGGCACGTACGCACAAAATATTTACAATGACGTTTTGCAGCTGCGTTGGGATCAAGACAATATCCCAATATCCTGGTTGGATGATACTCATGTCTTTTCTTGATTTTAAAAGAAATTAAGTCATTCGTGTGGGTTCCAGGAAGTGCCTGGGGTCTAGGCATGCTACGCCTCATGACCCCTTGGCCCCGGCCCTCGCGCTCCCTCGTCCAGGAGCCCAGCCCAGGCCAGCACACCGAGGCCCGTGCTCAGAGCGGCAGCCAAAACCTCAGGGCTCGCCGGCCCGAGTCACGTGCCTGCGGACCCACTCCCCGTGGCGGGGGGAGGAGCATGCAGATGTAATTGTGGGGGGCCAGGTCCACGCGGCAGGGGGCTGAGCTGGGCTGGTTTGCAGAGACCGCGGTGAACATTGGCTTTGCNGTCAAGGTGGCCATGGTCATCAGCGGGGAGTTCCTGGTCAGTGTCCGCTCGGGGCCCACGGCAGCGCCGCTGGTGCTGGGGAGGGGGCTGGGAGGACCGCCAGCCGTGGGCGCTGCTGGAAGAGGCGAGGCGGAAGGGGCCAGAGCAACGGAGGGTCGTGGTCAAGTCCAGCCTGGCTTCGGGACGCCAGCGCAGGCGCAGGGGCGAGCGGAGCTTGCCCGGAGCAGAGGGGTGCAGGCCTAGTGATGCCCCCCATCCCCCCCAGGACCAGCTGCTGCTGTCTCTGCGCAAGGAGCCGCGCGCGCTGGTCCAGGACGTGGACATGGACATGGACGTGGAGCAGCTCTGGCAGGAGCCCGGCAAGCAGACGGACTTCCTGCGCGCCCACAGGGCGTCCCTGGTGTGGCGGACCCTCGGGATCCAGCTGAGGGGCACCGGGCTGCCGCCGCAGGTCAAGGACCCCAACACCCGCGAGAGCCCCGAGGTGCAGCGCGAGCGGGCCTTCGTGGAGCTGGCCTCCCAGTGCCAGGCGGTCATCTGCTGCCGCGTGACGCCCAAGCAGAAGGCTCTGATCGTGGCGCTGGTCAAGAAGTACCAGCGTGTGGTGACCCTGGCCGTCGGGGACGGCGCCAACGACGTCAACATGATCAAGAGTGCGTGGCGGGCAGCC
>NW_027529446.1:1033748-1038223 GCF_008692635.1 Crocuta crocuta | reverse complement strand
CGGCGTGGGGCTGGCGGGCCAGGAGGGCATGCAGGCCGTTCAGAACAGCGACTACGCGCTGGCGCAGTTCTGCTTCCTGAAGCGCCTGCTGCTGGTGCACGGCCGCTGGTCCTACATGCGGGTGTGCAAGTTCCTGCGCTACTTCGTCTACAAGACGCTGGCCAGCATGATGGTGCAGGTCTGGTTCGCTTTCTACAGCGGCTTCACCGCCCAGGTGCGCTGGGGGCGGCGGCCACGCGGGGGCGCTGCGGGGCGTCCCGGGGCGCTGGGTCCCCCCTGAGGCTACAGGGAGGGTTAGGGTTAGGGTTACGCGTGCCCTGCGGGGGAGGAGGGTTCGTGCCCAGCTCTGTGCCCAACATTTTCCGGGATACTTGGCAAATTGGAGCTTTGAAGCAAGGTGGGGGGGCCGGGGCAGATGCTCCAATGTCTCCTTTCTCGGGGAGAAGAGAACTTGAGCCACAGAGGCCTTAGGAGTCTGGGTCCCTGACTCTAGGCTGCATCTTGGTGAAGATTAGATGTGCTCCCTGGAGCTGCAGAAGGCGATTTTCCCTGCCTGTGAGGACATTGTCTCTAAATAGATGGCCGTGAGGGGGACCGAGCTCCCTGTCACCAAAACCCCAGCATTTGAGAGGGAGCTTTCGGGGGCACCATAGATAAATGTATATTGTTTGACCGCTTTACTTTTTTGTTTACATATATTTCTTAGAAGTTTCTGTAACTGGAGTTTTCTTAATTTGCTTTTGGGATTACTCATTGCGGGTGTGTGGACATGAGCTTTGCTGAGTCCGCGGACTGGCTCTAGCGGCTTCCTTGTGGGTCCCCTGGGATTTTCTGCATGTAGGATTATGTCCTCTGCAAGGGAGAGAGTTTTACTTCTTCCTTTTCTTTTCAAATAAATTTTTAATGCTTATTTGTTTTTGCTCACAGAGCGTGAGCAGGGGAGGGTCAGAGAGAGAGGGAGACACAGAATCCAAAGCAGGCTCCAGGCTCTGAGCTGTCAGCACAGAGCCCGACATGGGTCTCGAACTCACGAACTGTGAGATCGTGTCCTGAGCCTAAGTCGGATGCTCAACCGACTGAGCCACCCAGGCGCCCCTTTCCACATTTGTTAACTGGGAGAACTGTTTCTTCTCCTCTATTTATTTATTCAGTATTGATCCCTATCCGTGCACACCGGTGGATGATACTTTATTGTGTATGTTGTTGCTCACGTGTCTCCAGTCTGTCCTTTTGACATGCACCTGCTCTTCTCTGAGAACCCCCCCCGCCCCCCAACTTTCTGGTGCTACAAGAGCTCCCACGCTCCTTTTGTACTTTCCCTGCCTGGACCCTGGAATCAGCCATTTCCATAAGGAGCCCCAGTTCTTGGTAGTTAGACACCAAGATCTAAGTGCTTGGTGTGCTCATCGGTACTGGGATGCTACAGGATTACTCTCTCAGTTGACAAGAGCTAGGCGTGTATCCATCTGTCTTTGTGTATATTAAAACAGCTAGTTCACAGCAATATGTCTGATTCCAGCGCCATAGAACCAGGCTCAGCTTAGCCTCACTTTTGCGATTCTTTTCTCCCCAACATTCGTTCAGTACCAGCATACACATAAAGTGGTTTGGGGAACTGAAGCCTTTCTTTTGTCACCTGGATTGGATTTGTCATTAGACAGGCTACTTATCCACGAGGGCTCTTCCACACAGTGAACCCCCCAACCAAAAACGACCAGAAAACACATTCTCTAGCCATTTTTCCTCCCGTAGTATTGCATTGAAGCCACTAAAACAAGGACTCAAAGGTGAAGTTTCGAAATCATCAGACCATGCTTTTTCTCTCCACCTTTTCTCTCCCGGCTTTTATCAAGCCTCATGTAACCCAACCCTGGTCTTCGCACCAACCTTCATTATAGCTTGACTTTCCAGCTTATCTGGGACCCTCCCTGGGGGGTCCAGCTAGTCCGGGTGGGTCTTCTCAGATAAAGAAACGGTGCTGATTCTGGCCATTGGCGTCTGAAGGCTGACCACGCTCTCACTCCCGCCCCCTCCCTGCCAGCCTCTGTATGAAGGCTGGTTCCTGGCGCTCTTCAACCTGTTATACAGCACACTCCCGGTTCTCTACATCGGTCTCTTCGAGCAGGTGAGCAAGTCAGGGGCTCGCCTTGCCTCCTCCTTTCCTGTAGATGCTCCTGTCTCCGCCTTACATTTCTCCCCCAGGGGGCCCGGAGCATGCGCGGCGGGGGGGTGGGGGGGTCCCGCCTCCCACTCCCCACCTGGTCCCAAGCCCTGGCTCCTCCCCCCGTGCCCCGCCCCCAGGACGTGAGTGCCGAGCGGAGTCTGGAGCTGCCCCAGCTGTACATCGTGGGCCAGAAGGACGAGCTCTTTAACTACTGGGTCTTTCTCCAGGCCCTTGCCCATGGCATGGCCACCTCCCTGGTCAACTTCTTCGTGACCCTGTGGGTCAGCCACGACTCGGCTGGGCCTGCCAGCTTCAGTGACTATCAGTCTTTCTCTGTGGTCGTGGCCCTGTCCGGCCTGCTGTCCATCACCATGGAGGTAGGCAGGGCCACCGGCCTGTCTCCCCGCAGTGGGGCCTTGGACGTGAGCCACTGAGATCTCACGGCTCAGTTGACCCCGCCAAGGACCTTAGCAGGTGCCGTTCGTGGGCCCTGGGGACCCAGCCCCACCCACCTCCACGGAGTCCTGCATCCTGGCCCCGCCCCGGCTTAATCTTCTGTCCCTGCTCAGGTGGTCCTCATCATCAAGTACTGGACGGTCCTGTCTGTGCTGGCCATCTTCCTCAGCCTCTGCTTCTACGTGGTCATAACTTGGGCCTGCCAGAGCTTCTGGCTCTTCCAAATCTCCCCCGAGACCTTCCCGTTTCTGTGTGAGCCCCCAGCAGGGAACAGGGTGGCGGGCCCCGGAGACGGGTGCTCTGTGTCCGAAGTCCACTTCCCCCCCTTGTGAGCCTGTGTCTTCTCAGCTGTGTGTGTGTGTGTGTGTGTGTGTGTGAGAGAGTCTGTGTCTTTTCGGAATGTGCACAGAGGTGTCCTGGGGGTGGAGGGAGGGGAGGCTGGTGGGGAGGCAGGAAGAGGGGCCACCAAGCAGGCTCCGGGGAGGCTCCACCCCCACGGGCTGTGATCCTGCGTTGTTGCCAGATGCTGACCGCAACGTGCTGTCCCACCCCTCCATCCTGCTGGTGGTCCTGCTGAATGTGTCACTGAACACCCTGCCCACGCTGGCCCTGCGTGTCATTTACCAAGCCCTCAGGAAGCCGCGCCCCAGGGTGAGGGGCTGGGGTCCCCATTGCACATTCCTGGGACCCCAGCAGCCAGAACCTGCACCGGGAGCAGAAACCCCTGGACACGCAGGGCTGGGGGTGGGGGTGGGAATGGAGACCCAGACACACAGCCAGTGGCTTCAGGGGGACCAAATAACAGGCGCCAGGCTCCCCAGGGGAAAAGCACCCTTCCGAGGGCAGAGCCGGCCCGGAGCTCCCACGAGGCCAACTGGACTTCTGCCCCCAGATGAAGGGTTTGGGGTGGAGATGACGGAGCAACTTGGAAATGGTTTAGGGAAGAGAAGGGATGTAGAAACCACCCTGGGGTCCATCTGTGGATGAAGCATAAACACAGTGTTTATGTTAGGACATCCCGCCACCACGTGGACGGACCCAGAGGACACTGTGCGCAGTGACAGAAGCCAGACACAGAAGGACACGTCCTGCGTGACCCCACTCCCAGGGCGTCCTTGGAGGCGTCCCGTCCACAGAGACAGAGAGTAGATGGTGGGAGCCAGGGGTGGGGCGGGGGGTGGAGAGTCAGTGTTTCATGGGGACAGAGTCCTAGTTCAGGGAGATAGAAGGTTCTGGAGACGGATGGTGGGGGCGGCTGCACCAGTGTGAGTGTGCTTGACGCCGCTGAGCTGTGCACTTGGCAGTGGTTAAATCGGTACATCTTGCGTTATGTGCATTCTGCTACCGTGAAGAGAACGTGTGAGCAGGAACCAGGGGCTCACACAAGCAGAACCTGCCAGGGCAGCTGCGGCTGGGCCGGGCCCCGGAGCTCACTGTGACCAAGACAGGGCCCTAGACCNCCCGCGGGACACCTGGCTGTCCCAGGCTCGCCGCTCCCGGCTGTGCCACCAGGGGGCACTCGAGGCGCCGGGTGGCTGGTCCAGGGTTCGGGGCCAGGCGCTGAGTCTGACGGGTGGGTCCGGAGTCGGCCTCGGAGGGGCTCTAACGGCTCCGCTCCGGGAGGGAAGGGCCCTGGCAGCCCCTCCGGTGACCCCGGCCTTCCTCTCCGCGGTGCAGGAGGTGGAGGAGCCCCCGAGCGAGATCGTGACCGTGGAGACGGCGCCCTACTTGCGCCGGGAGTCGCGCAGGCGGCGCTCCAGCTACGCCTTCTCCCACCGCGAGGGCTACGCGGGACTCATCACTCAGGGCACGATCCTGCGCCGCGGGCCGGGGGCCGACAGCGACAGGCTGGCGG
>NW_027529446.1:1033278-1033663 GCF_008692635.1 Crocuta crocuta | reverse complement strand
CCGCCCGACGAAGAACTGCCCCTGAGCACCAGGTCGTCCCCCTGGCACCCCAAGATGCCCTTCCCGGGGAGGAAGGGGCGTGTGCACCGGGACGAGGTGTTCCTGCAGGACGAGCAGCCCGGCCCCTCGGTGCGGCCCTTCCTGGCGGCCGAGGCGCGGCCTTCGGTCCGCAGACCCCCGGCTTCCCCCGCGGGCGAGCCGCGGCCGTCGGGGGGCGCGCGGTCTCCGGGGAGGCAGCCCGCGCCCCTGGAGGAGGAGACGGCCCCGTGGAAGGTCCCGCCGTCGTCCTGGCGGGACCGGCCGTCCAGCGGGCAGCTGTTTCTCCAGGCCCCCGGGGAGGACCCGGCGCCGCGTGCCAGTGAGCCCCCGCCCCCCGCGGCGCAGA
>NW_027529446.1:1031796-1032718 GCF_008692635.1 Crocuta crocuta | reverse complement strand
GCCCTCGGGGGGCAGGGGTGCTGGGCTGCCCCCAGGGGAAGAGGCGGTTGGGTGGGGGGCCGGCCCGCAGACACAGACGGCCTCCCCTCCCGCGCCCCGCGCCTCCCCTGCCACGGACACACACGTCCAGGTGAGTGAGTACAAAATAATTTATTGGAGAAAAACAAAACAACAAATCCAGCACAGCAGTGGTTAACAATGACCGAGATTTTTTTTTTTTTAACTTTTAAGCCTGTCACCTGAGGGTGGGAGGGAGAGGGCCTCTGTTCCCTCTAGCGTCCGGGGTGGGGGGGACTTTGGATGACCCAAGTGGTGCCCCCACCCAGAGCAGCCCCAGTGTCTAGTCTTGCTTAAAAACTCAGGGTCACGTGGTCTCTTGGCCCTCCCTCACCCCCGGCTGAAGGGAAGGCCCCCAAAGACCAGCCCTGGGTGGGGGGGCTGCCAGGGCCGCGGTGGGGAGCCCCGGGCCCAGGGACGGGCGTGGTTCACTCTGCTGTTGGAGAAAGGGACTTGGCCACGTTCCAGCCGGCGCCGGGCGGGGTGGGAGGGGCCCTGGGCTGTGCCCGCCCCCGCCCTCTAATCCCGAGCCTTGCGTCCTGGGTGCACCTCCCTGCGGCCACCCCGAGGCCCCGGCCCGCCCGTCTCGGAAGGTGGGCTCTGCCCTGGTGCGAGCTCAGCAGAAGCGGAGTCACAGGCAGGGATTCTGCCCCAGAGCCCGCTTTCACAATTGGGGGGGGGCGCTCTGTTCTCTAGGGTCCTGACGTGGGCTGGGGGGGGTTCCACAGATGTGCACCCCCCTCCCCACACACCCCAGGCCAGACGGAAGGGCCGAGGAGCCCGAGGGTGCGGGAGGGGCCCTGCTGGGGGCCTCCCTGGGGGCAGCGGGTGTCTCCGGAGGGCCCCTCAGATGTCCGAAGTTGGG
>NW_027529446.1:1031186-1031670 GCF_008692635.1 Crocuta crocuta | reverse complement strand
GGTCCCCCCCGCCCGCCCCACCCTGGGCGACAAGACTCGAATTGGCTGATTGTCTCTCTCCTCTGAACAAGACACTTGGGAATTCATGCTAGCGTGAAACCAGCCAGGTTGGGGGAGGGGGTCCGAGGTGGCAGAGACACCCACCTGCACCCAAGACCCAGGGGCACGAGGCCCAGGACCCCCCAGCCGGCTGGCACGGGCAGGCGGCATGTGGGCAGCGGGAGGTGGGCACCGGGGTCTGGGGGTCCGCTGCCTNAACTCAGATTCCATTGTCTTTTTTTTTTCATTTTTCTTCCTTTTTTTTTCTTAAATTACATTTGAACACAGAACACATAGAATAATAAATACTCTTATAAGACATGACTCCAGAAAACGAGAAACAGAACACGCCAGAGAACAGAAAGGTACACGCTCTCTCTTCCTGCCTTTCCTGAAGGACTCGTTTGAATAAGAAATCTGTAAACGCCGGTCCGCGCGTCCGCCT
>NW_027529446.1:1030615-1030936 GCF_008692635.1 Crocuta crocuta | reverse complement strand
GTCCCCGCGTCCGCCTCCCGCCCGCGCCGCCCTTGCCCTTGGCCTCGGCCTCCGACCGCCGCTCTCACCGCCCTGACATTCAATATGTCTCCCACGGAACTCTTCAAAGAAACGACATACCATCGTCTGCAAAATTATAATTTAACGGTATAAAGCTTCAAGTCACGTATTCCAAAAACTAGCTAAGGATTTTTTTTTTATCACATAAACTATACATTAAATATTTTGAGGTATTTCAGAGAAAATTGTCAAAGGCTCGAAGGAGCTGTGCTGGATGCGTCATTCCCTGCGTGGAGAATGGTCTTGGTGATGACAGCTGGG
>NW_027529446.1:1028434-1029924 GCF_008692635.1 Crocuta crocuta | reverse complement strand
GGGGGGGGGGGGGGGGCGCTACTGCCAGAGCTGGTGTGTGTGTGCGTGTGTGCGTGTGCGTGTGTGTGTTTGAAAGGGACTCCGGGGATGCTTCTGTGACCAGGGCTGGTGGGGCTTGACCCGATCTGACCACAGGTCACCACAGCGAGAAAGTTCCACACTTTACAACAGGGGACAACACAGAGACCTCTGGCCTCTGACCCTTGGCCTCAGCACAGGCGTCAGGGAGCCCTGTCCCCCATAAGCAGGCGGTCCGTCCAGTGGGGCCCAGGTGACAGCGGGGGAGGAAGGAAGGGGCCACATCCACCCGGACTCCGGGGCCCAGCGCCACCACAGAAAGGGCACTGGTGTGGGGTGTGTGTGTGTGTGTGCGTGTGTGTGCGTGCGTGTCTGGGGGGGCTGCTGAGCGGGGACAGGGACTCCTAGGATTCTGCCCCAACACCCAGGGGTTCTAGAAGCATCACTCAGATCGGTTGCTTAAAAAGCCGGGAGAATAGCGAGTCGATAAGGACAAGAGAACATTTCACACACATCTTTGGTTCCAGAAAAAGGCACTCATCGACCTCAGTATCCTCTCTCCCTCCTCTCTCTCTCTCTCTCTCCATTTCCCTTCTCTCTCTCTCTCTCTCTCTCTCTCTCTCTCTCTCTCTAGCTGCTAGGGAGCGGGGCACCTGGAGGGCACACCCGGCCCCGGGCGGGGAGTTCCAGCGTCCAGCACAGGTCCTTGGGGGGAAATCTTTGGTATCAGGCGTGATTTATCCAATCACAGACAAGAACGTTTGAGTGAGGTAGCCTTTACCTGGGGAGGGGGCGTTTCACTAGAAAAGTCTTTTGCATTCTCGAGGGGGGGAGGGGTGACTACCTCCCTGGGAGGCAGTGGAGGAGCCGGGTTTGGGGGGTGAGGTTCCTTCTAGCCTCCAGATCTCGAACCGTGGGGAGGGGGGGTTCTCGGGATCCAGCTGCCGGCCAGCCTTGGAGGTCACCTGGAGGTCACCAGGAAGGGAAGAGAGACAAGCTGGGGGGGAGGGGGAGGTGCTCATCTTCATTTCTGACCTTCCTTCCGCCTTGTCAATTTTTTTTTTTTTTTTNTCCATTTTTTTTTTTTTTATGGCAAAAAAAGGAGCAAGCAGATCCCACCTTCTTCAGCACGTTCTGATCTCCTTGGAGAGAGAGTCACGAGCTGGGGCTCGCCCCCAGCCTCCCCTGTAGGCCCAGCGCCGCACCCCTGAGCGCTGGGAGGTGGTGCTGAGTTCCAGAAGGTTCCACACAGGCTCCCGCGCGCTCTGTGCCGGTCTCTCCTCCGTGGAATCTGGGTTNCGGCCGCTTGTTCTCCTTGAAGATGGCGATGAGCGTGCGCCGCTGCAGGTCGGTGAACACCAGCCGCTGCTTCTTGGGCTGCAGCGCGCGTTCCTTCTGCTGCTCTTGCTCCTTGCGCTTGCACGCTGCGCGTCCGCGGGGCGGGGCCAGAGACGGGGGGCGGGGTCAGCGCG
>NW_027529446.1:1024416-1027918 GCF_008692635.1 Crocuta crocuta | reverse complement strand
GGACACAAGCCCAGTGCGGGGAGGGGGGGGAGGGGGCAGGGCTCGGACCCCACCCCCGCCCGGAGAGTACAGCCAGTGGGGGAAACGACCTGAAAAGACCACAGGTGAGCTGTGGCTCAGTGTAGACTGAGCGGAAGAAGCCTTACTGACTAGGTCCTCCCGCGTGTCACAATCGCCGATGACCTCCCCGGGAATGATGGGGCATCAGGCCTCAGATGGGAGGGAACAGTCTGTGCCCCCCTCCCTCCCCGGGCAGCCTAGGGACCCTGGGTCACCAGGCTGACGCTGATACCTAAGCACCCCCTCTGCCAGGAGTCGCTGAGGCCCAGACTCGGCCTCCCTCAAGTGGCCTCGGGATCCTCTGGGGCAGGGAGGACCAGTGGGGGGGGGGCAGGTGTGCAGGCCGGACACCCCCCACCCCCCACCCCCGGTTCAGAGCAGGGAGAAGTCTGCGGAGGCTGCCCATGCCCGTGGCTGGTGGTTGCGCGCAAAGGGGGTGGTGGAGCAGGACTCAGAGCCCAGCTCCAAAGTGGACCCTCCCCTCCATGCGGCGGGGCCAGTGCGTGGAAGGGAAGAGCAGGGAAGAGCGCATTGGCCAGCGATCGCTCCCTCCCTCCAGGGGCCGCAGCACAGAGGTCCGAATCTCAGTTTCTCCGCCACATACCAGTCAGGGGCTGCGGGAGGGGGAGGGCCACCCGGCCTGCTTCCCTCACCCCTGCAACTGTCACCTGTCACCTCGGTAAGTGTCCGCACCGGGCGCAGGCTACCCCTGCAGGCTATCGCTGGCGGCCTGCTGGGACCACGCGCCAAACTGGCTTTTTTTTTTTTTTTTGGTTCCGGAACAGTCTGAACCAGATGGCCTGCCGGATCAATGTCCACACACGTCTGCAAAAATAAATAAATGTTCCCTGTGCCGTGGCTCATTCACACCTCTCCCCTCCCTCTCTCCCTCTGACCTGAAATGCACAGCGCTTCTAATGGGCTGTTGCAGGTTTTATGATTAAGTGAGGGTGAGGTTTGGAGATTGCTGGACAGCTTAGAAAAGCTTCTGATGAGAGAGAGGGGGTCGGGATGAGCGAGAAAACCAGGAGGGGCGCTGGCGATGCTCTCGGGGGTGAGGCCACAGGACTGTATCCATGCAACAAGAACAGGATGCTGTTCAATAAAAAGGACAACGAGAAGGGAAGACGGTGCTCTTAGAATTTAATACCGAAGCGCTGGAATAAAATCAGCGCGAGGATTGGAGCGCAGTTTCGAAGCGCGCGTCTCTGGTATCTCTGGAAGTAGAAGAACGCAGATGCCGAGATGGGAAGCGGGAGAAGGATGATCGGAAAGGAGGGTGAACTGCGCGGGCCTGTTGTCTGATCAGGACACAGTCCCGGAGGAAGAGATTCCCAAGTAAATAGTGAATAAAAAATCCACACTGAAGCACATGTGAGTGAGTCCTGGTTAAAAGAGCCTGTGAGGGGCGCCTGGGTGGCTCAGTCGGTTGAGCATCCGACTTTGCTCAGGTCATGATCTCACGGTTCGTGGGTTCGAGCCCCACGTCGGCTCTGTGCTGACTGCTCAGAGCCTGGGGCCTGTTTCGGATTCTGTGTCTCCCTCTCTTTCTGACCCTCCCCTGCTCACGCTCTCTCTCTCTCTCAGAAATTAAAAAAAAAAAAACATTTAAAAAAATAAAAGAGCCCATGAAGTTCTCAGCTCAATGGATGAGAAAAGATACTCCCGACGCTCATCCTTGTGAAATTTCTGAGGCTCGGAACAAAGAGAAGACAGTAAAAGCTCCCAAAGAGGAAATACAGACATCACGGAAGGGAGCGAGTCCGAGTGGTTTGGGGCTTCTCAAAACCTAGGAGATGGTGAAGCAATGCCTTCAAAATTCGGAGGGAAATTGTCTTCAGCTGGAATTGTATGCCCAGCTGAACACCAAACAGGAGGGTAGAATGAAGACATAGTCAAAGTCTCTGAAAGTTGACTTCTGTGCACTCTTTCTCAGAAAGCTCCTGGAGGAGGAGTCTCGCCAAAATGAGGAGGTAAATTAAAGAAGGAAAGTGTGAGGGCGCCTGGGTGGCTCAGTCGTTTAAGCGGTTAAGCTCCGGACTTGGCTCCGGTCAGGATCTCACAGTTGACACCTGGGGCTTTGTGCTGTCAGCTGGAGCCTGCTTTGGCTCCTCTGTCCCCCTCCCTCTCTGCCCCATCCCCTGCTCACTCTCTCAAAAATAAGTAAATGTTAAATATTTTTTCCTTAAAAAGGAAAATGTGATTCAACTGACAGGAAAAGGAGAGGGTCCCCCAGAAGATGAGGGGAGAGCCTAGAAGACTGTGGAACAAAGGCACCCAGGACATGGAGGGCAGCCCCATCCAGCACCCAGGGAAGTGGAAAGTGAACATAACCTAATATGTGTAGAAAATCCTATTGAGTTGGTTTGCATTTTGTTGGGGATGTGGGAAGAACTCATGACTGGCAACTACTAACTCCTGGAAAAACAAACAGTTGTACAAGAAAGGAAATGCAATCCTAGTACTCTATGTGGCTCAGCTGTGGACGATATTCACAGAAATCACAATAATGTAAAGCTGAATGTTGATTTAGGCAAAAGACTGTAGCTGTAGCTGTACTGAGAAGCTGGCAGAGGGAAAGGCTGTGGTGTGGGTATGGAGAGACGGTGAGGGCAGGTGAACAGGCACCAGGCAGCCCTTTGTGTATAGAAGACAAGAGCGAGAACATCTGTTCCTATCTTGTCTGCATGATGAAGAGCTGGAAGGGTGTTCAAGGAACAGTCCCAGCTCCTTGGAACTTGGCCACCCTGTGAGGGTCAAGGCAGGGGCCAGGTCCTCCATTCTTTCAAAGAGAAAGCTGGGTCTCTGGCATCAAGTTCAGGGTAAGAGTCAGAACTCAGCCTCAGGCCCTTACATTTCAAAAGAGGCCCTTCTTGCCCACCTGCTGGAATCTTCAATTCATTAATTATCCACTTAGCAGTTTACTCACAAACTCATCACACATTCACAGAAGGGAGAGAGATGCAAATGCTCCTCAGAAAGCTCACAGAGGGGGCCTGGCTGCTCAGCTGGTAGAGGATGCGACTCTCTTGAACTCCAGACGCACACGGGGCGCAAAGCGGACCTCAGCAAGCAGGCTCATTACGTGCCAGGAGCCTTACACGCGTCCTATCCTTTCATCCTTATCGTCATTCCGTAAGGGATTATTCTCCTTATTTATTCAGAGAAGGCAAGCCACTTGCCCCAGGTGGCCCAGCAAGGCCCAGNGGGCCGGGCCAAGCAGAGTCATGAAAAAACTTCCCGTTTTGTCGATCACAGCAAAAAGAGGCTCCCCTCTCCCCCCTTCCCAGTGTTCAATCTAATTACAGCTCCTCACGGCCCCAATCGATCTGGGCTCCAGTCAGAGCTGTTTACCAGGAGCAGCTTTTGTCCGGCGTCCCTCCCCCCTTCCCTCCCCGTGGCCCCCAAGCCCAGCCCAGAAACTTGGAGGTGGGAGTGCAGG
>NW_027529446.1:1024104-1024280 GCF_008692635.1 Crocuta crocuta | reverse complement strand
GGGGCTAACCCACCGAGCCAGCCGCCAGCCTCCTCCTGCGATGCCGCTGCTGTGGCCACCTCTCCCACGGGGACCCACTGGGGACTGGGGACCGCCACGGGGCTTTCACCTCCATCACCTCCTCCCCCATCACCTCCTCCTTCACCCGCATCCCTTCCTCCCACATCCCCTCCCCT
>NW_027529446.1:1020770-1023692 GCF_008692635.1 Crocuta crocuta | reverse complement strand
CATGACCTCCCCCATCTGCCCCCCCACTGCACCCCTCCCGGCTCCATCACCTCCCCCTCCATCACGTCACCACCCTCCCCTCCACCTGCAGCAGCTCCTTCGCGCCACCTGTCAGGACCCCTCCTGCGTCCACAGCCACCTCACTTTTCCTTCCGTGGCCGCGTCCCTCCCGCCTCCTGCCGGCTCTGCCCGCGCCCTCACCTCCTCCAATCTCCCGAGCCCGTCACAAGGGCCACCTCATATGCAGCCGGCACCAGGGGCCCCCCGCCTGCAGTGGGGGGGCAGGGAGTGGCCCCAGACACAGACCCTCCCCACGAGCCGTGGTCACGAGGAAGAAGGGGGGGCGTGGCTGGGGGCTGGGCCAGCAGACTTGCCCCGGGACCCTGGGCAGCCCAGTCCCCGGACCGTCTCAGGCTCCTCCTTCCAACAGTTTTCAGGGCGCAGCTGCTGTCTCCCCCCCTCGCTCGGCCCCTCCCTCCCCCACCCTGTTACCGCTCTCTTCTCATCTCCTCCACTGCCCACCCTTTGCTTTTCTTCACTTGTCCGTAGCGTTACAGTGATTCGCCCACTGTATCCACGGGCCCCTCAGATGCGGGTTTGGGTCAGCTCTCCGTGGTTCCAGGGACTGAGAAACCGACACTAAGAACACTGATTTGAGATGCTCTGATCTTAGAAGGTCTGGTGCTGTTTGGAGCCCAGGAGCAAAGGAGGCTGAACCAGGGGGGCCTCTCATTTCACACCCCCTGGGGCTTCTGCCTGCCTCCCGCCGTGCCAGGAGGTGTGGGGTCAGCAGAGCACACCTGCTGGGGCCCCTCCCTCGGCCAGGAGGGCACTCAAACCCCGCATCGTCGCACGAGTCCTGTCGGCCCTCTGCCTAGTTTCTTCTTTCTGCCTTGCCCGGCCATGGGAAGAGATGTAGCCAGAAAAGCTTGACTACCATGGTGGGGCTGAGAAGAGGTTCCCGGCTCCCATCTGGGGGTCCCAGGGAGGAGCCCCTCTGGGCTCCTCTTATTACATGGCCATGAAGATCCCCCCCCAGGTCAGTCTGACCTCTCCTGAAATCTTCCAGGAGAGGGTAGGGGCGGAGAAACTGAGCTGAGGGGGAGGGAGTTGGGCTGCCCCAGCCAGAGCACTCCTACACATCCGTCAGGGACCCCAGCAGCACTGACCCTTCTGCTCGGAAACCCCTCTCTTCACCCCCAGCCGAACCCGGTGTGCTCCCCGAGTCCCCTCTGTTCCCCAGCACAGAGTAGGTCCACAGGGAGGGGGGACAGCCGGCCGGGTGTGTTCGTCCAAGGACTGACGCCCCTTGTGACCCTCCGTGTGAGTGGGGGGGCAGGGAGGGGCTCAGCCCAGACCTGAGCACTCTGCCCAGGGAGAAGCGGCCGGCTCCTGCCCTGGGGGGCCAGTGGGCCCCCCCCAGGGGCACCCTCAGCTGTGCTGGGGTCAGGGAGGGGCACCTGGGGCCCCAGACTCAGTCACCCCTCAGTGGATGGGAGAGAGGAGGGTCTACAGGGGAAGGAGCAGGGATCACCCTCGTCATCTTCTGATACCTACACTGTTCCTCTCCCCCCTCCCCCTCCTCTCCCTCCTCCCCCCTTCCAGATCCCTTCCTCCCTCTGCCTTCTCCCCCTCTTCCCTTCCCCTTCTCCCCTTCCCCCGCCCCCCCCAGAGCCCCGGTGGGGTGTGGGTGAGTGGGGCACAGTGGGTGTCCTGAGCCATCCCTGACCACGCACGCACCCGTCTACCCCCCACATCCTGTTGGGGGTGCCCCATGGGGGGGCTCCCACAATTCCTGGCTGGGGGGAGGGCTATGTGTGGCCGAGGCACGGTGGGTGGGCTCTTGGTAGCGTGGTGTGCTTTGCTATAGTTAGGGGGTGTCCGTACACAATCAGACCACAGTGGGGGGGCACGTGAGTGACCGGGACACCCTTGACCTTAGCGAGAGCCATCAGAGTGACAGGCAGGGATGTGGGCGGTGGTTCGGGTATCTGGAGGGGTGGGGGGCGAGTCCCAGACAGCGTGGCTGGGTCAGTGGGCCTCAAGGAACACCCAGGGGACGACAGACATCAGCGTGACAGTTGCTTGCAGCAGGTCACGGCCACGGGGGTGTAGGGGACACGGTGTGCATGTAAGGAGGGTGCAAAGTGAAAGACGGGGGGGGCGCCATGTGACGTGGCTGGGCGGCAGCAAATGAGATGGCACCCGGGGAACCTCACTCTGTCCTAGTGGCTGGGACCCAGCCCGGGGACCATGCAGAGGCTCAGGCCGGCCCCTGTCTGCCTGCCCAGTCCAGGCCGCCAGTCCCAGCCAGTGGGGACAGCAGGCCTCGCTCGGCTCCATGCGGCCAGTGGCCTTGAACACTCTGTGGACATGGGTGTCCTGGTTTATGGAGTGAGCGCAGCGACTGTGATCGTGATGTCCTCAGTTGGTGGCAGGAGCAGTCCCTCTGCGCTCAGGAGGGACTATGCGGCAGGCTCTGCGCGAGTGTGAGACCCTGGCCCCTTTCCTCCCCGCCTGCCCGCCTCACAGGGTCGTCAAGCAGCCACTGTGCGCCCGGTGCTGCCGGGGACGGCCTCCTCGTGGGGACGCCTCCTCGTGGGGACGCCTCCCTAATCCTCACCCGGAAGACGCGTCTTTCGAGTAACCCCAGTGCATACCGGAAAGCCAGGGCTGACCTGGTCCAGAACAGGGCGCTGGCTCTGAGTGGGAGGGATGGACGTGGCTGTGGGGGGAGATGTGAGCCCAGCTGGGTTCTAGGGGGCCTCCCTGGTGCAGGGGGATGGAGCTGGGTGGGCAGGGTGCTCTTGGATGGGAAGAGGGGGTGTTCAGTGAAGCCAAGAAGAGAAACCGAGCCAGAGCAGCACCTGAAGGGCTGGGCTTGACGGGAGAGGATGGTGGCTCCGGAACCCAGCACAGGGG
>NW_027529446.1:1017032-1020550 GCF_008692635.1 Crocuta crocuta | reverse complement strand
CCCCCCCCCCCCCCCCGCCCCTCTGTGTCTGTCTGTGCACAGCTCAGCCGCTCAGTGCTCCCTCCCCTGCGCCACGTGTCTGCACTGCACCTCCTGCCCACCGGGGCGCAGGGTGGGGGTGTGGAGCGGAGCTGGAGCCCGCGGCCCGCTCCGCTCCCCTCCGGCACCTCCACCTCCTGCGCTCAGCTCAGGCTTCGCGGAGCAGACAATTCAATACGGAGCCTGGTCTCCGGCTGGGATGACGACCCGTTTCCTTGGCAACGCGTCCCACCCCAGCCACCAGCTGCCTTGGTGCCCCCCCGCCCCGTGGCCTCCCAGCCCAGAGATGGTGGATGACTTGCCCAAGGTCACACAGCGAGTCCCTGAGGGGCCCTGGAACACGGACGCGACCCTTCTTATCTGCACCCCACCCCTGAGGGAGCCAGCAAGGGGCTGAGCCAGGACCCTCAGAGGCCTCCGCGGCCGCACTCTCCGCCCCGATTCCCCTTCCCCTCCCCCGTCTGCCCAGGCTCCCCTCCCCTCCAGGTCTCTGAACGCACCTTGGCCAGCGCCCAGCCTTCCGGAGAGGCCTCGCCTCCCTCCCTCCCCGCCGCTCCCCCCAGATGGGATTTTAATGGGCACATTTTCAAATTAAGTCTGAACCTTTCAAAGACTTATCAGGCCCTCTGGGCCGCCCTCTGGGGCCCCATCTGGAGCAGGCCCCACTGCCTGGGGTCGGGGAACTGGGGTGCCTGGGGCAGCTGCCCTGTGACCTTCAGCCCTGGGGACTCTCCCGTCCCCATCCCGCAGCCTCATGCGGGGCGGGTTGTGCGCACACACCAACCTTATGGAGCTTTTCATTTTGAAAACATGAAGAAGTCGTGGCGCAGCGGTTGGAAATGGATTTGAAAAAGATGACGGGAAAGGAACCACTGATAAGAAAAAGGAGAGAGTCGCCAACCCAGAAGGGGGGGGAGGACGAGACCCAGCGCTTCAGCGATTAGGAAACTAATCAACACATCAGCCCACACGGCACCGTCCTGACTCCATGGTTTCACCGGCGCCCCGCGCGGTTGGGTGACCGCCAACCACCTGGACCAGCCTGACTGTCCCCGGGCGAGGAGGCCAGAGAAAGGGGACTGACCAGAGAATAGGGCGCAGCCAGAAAAATGACCACTCTCTTTCCTGATATGGAATGTTCTGGATGTCATGGGGGCATAAGCAAGACAGAACCGGGCTTTCCAGTGTGTGTGCGCGCGCGTGTGTGTGCGTGTGTGTGTGTGTGCGCGCACGTGGTTTAAAGAGGAAAAGGAACATAAGAATGAGCACTTGTAGCAGCAGGATTGGGTGTAACCTCTCTGGAAGGAGAAAGAAGCCGGTTTGCAGAAGGGGGAATGGAAGATGCCTCTTGTCCCGTATAAATCAGGAGCCAGGCAAATGCGTCCACTACTGAAAATAGTAATACGGCATTTTTGAGAAGGCGGCGCAGAGGGGGGTGGAGGGTCGGAGCACTGGGTTTGTGGTCGCACCCAGAAGTGTTGTTTTTAATCTATTCGTGCGCCCCCCCTGGGCTGGGGATTCAAGTCTGCGGTTGAGGAAACAGGTGAAGCGCGCAGGGGGAGGCGACTGGTCCATGTCAGGCCTGAGACAACGCCACCCCCTCCCCGGCTTTCCCTGAGTGCCCCCCAGCCCCAGGGAGCCCCCCTGCCCCAGGGAGCCCCCCCAGCCCCAGGGAGCCCCCCAGCCCCAGGGGGCCCCCCCAGCCCCAGGGAGCCCCCCTGCCCCAGGGAGCCCCCCCAGCCCCAGGGAGCCCCCNACAAGGCCCGGAGTGCAGAGCCCAGCGCTCCCCAGCCATGGCCGACCTAGGATGTGTGCAATGCAGGGGTCCCGGGCTCCTTACGTCCGGTCTGGGTGCCCACATCCCCCCAGGCTGCAGACGGTGAGCTCACTGCTGGCTCCCTTCTGTTTAGGAGATCCCCACGCCCCGCCAAGGACAGATGTGCCCAACGCGACACATGGAGGCTGGCTTCCCAGGCAATGCGGGGAGGCGGGCGGGTGTTCACCTGGTGGGGGAAATTGAGGCCCTGACGCCTCCTGGGCGCTTGTGGTCTCACCGGGCTTTTGGAGAAGCGGGGTCCCCTGCTGTCCCCCATTCACGCTCCCTGAAGCGTCACTGTAGACGGATGCGACCCTCTCTCAACCCCCAACCACCAGGGAGTAGAGCAGACTTAGTCACTGTCTGGAGGCGACAGGGACGCGCTGGGGGCGCGTGGGTCACTCCCAGTGGCCAGCACGGGTGTCTCGGAGAGAGAGCTCCCTTGCCCTGTGCCGCCTCGAATAGGCCCGATCCGAGCTGGGAGCCAGATGGGCAGCTTGTCTTTCTGTGAATGTGCATGTCTACACCTGCGTGCGCAGCCGGCTCACTCGCCTGTCTCCCGCGCGCGCCTCCTGCAGGCCCCCTCGGAGGCCTGTGCCGGTCAGGACTCGGCTCGTCCCGGCTTCTGTCTGCTGCGAACCTCTCCCTTGGATCTCAGGGCCCCCACTCCCCACATCCGTCCACACAGCAAGAGTCCACAGGCCGGAGGGTTAGGTTTCCCAGCCTCATCTGCGCCTACACCTATTTGGCAGAGGGGAAACTGAGGCCACAGGAGCCCCAGACCACCCCTGTCCGGTGGGTCTCCTGGGCAGCCCCTGGCCTGGCCTCTCCCCTCCCCCACCAGCGCTGCCTTCTTATTGATCAAGGGCCATATTTAATTAAAAACTTGATTCAAACCAGCTTGGGCTCTCCGGTGAAGCTGGACGCGGGGCTTCCCTCCCCCAGCCTTTGTCCGCGAGGCTCCAGAGCCTGAGGTCGGGGCATCCGCCCGCACCTGAGGCAGGGAGCCTCCTCTGCATGCAGGGGCTGCAGGGGGCGGGCGTGGCGGGATGCCAAGCAGAGGGCGTTGACCTCTCAAGTGATGGTAAAATGCCCACTCCAGCATTGAAGNAGAAGTGTATCAGTGTATCACTCACACTAGAGTGGTGATGGCTGATAGGGAAGAAGCACAGGAACGGGGGAGCAGTTATGGCCAGATCTGGGATTTCGGGCTAAGGGGCCTTCAGAAGAAAGGCGTCGACACCCGGCTCCGGGCCCTCACTCTGCCGTCGTCTCTGTGCTTAACTGTGACGTGGGGTGACTGCCCTGTCTTGCCAGGCTGGGCCTGGGGCTCGGGGAGGCCTGGAGACCAGGCGCAGGCTTGCCCCAAGGGCTGCGTGGTCAGGAGGCCAGAGGCAGGGACCCCGGTGGCTGCCGGACGGAAGGACGCTGGGACCCGGCGCCCGCACACCCTCCCCGGGGGGCTCATGCGGGCCCAGGACCCTGTCACCCCAGAGCAGCCTGAAGGAGAAGTGCGGCCCCCTGTCCACCCACCCGAGGGGCATCCAAGCTGCTTATCAAATGGAACTTGCCGTGACCTCGAGGGACAACCCGCGGGCCCGGGCCTCAGTCCACGGAAGCCTCTCCCAGCCTTTGCCCCTCCAGGCCACCTGCAGGAATGTAC
>NW_027529446.1:1015702-1016921 GCF_008692635.1 Crocuta crocuta | reverse complement strand
CAGAAATGTCCCCCCCCCCCCCGCAGGAGGTGGGAGCCCAGGCGTCACAAGCTTTCAGCCCCTCCAGGCTCAGCGGACCAGGGGCTGCAGACCCCTCCCCAGCCCCGTTCACTGCTGGGGAAGCAGCTCGAACTGTGTGTGGCCTTGGCAATTGCCTTTCTTTCTCTCTGCCTCGACTTGCCGGTCTGTAAAGTGGGCGCAGTAACTACATCCAGCTTCAATGGTCATTCTGGATGATTCCATGTCTCATGCCTGGAGGCTGAGCCGAGGAGATGGGGAGGGCTTCAGGCACCCCAGCCAGCCCCCTCCCCATCTCTCCTCTACCTCTCAGTCTGCATGGTGGGGGCTCAGAATCACTGAATCCGGGCAGGCTCCTGGGGCTCTCCCAGCCAAGTCCTGTGCTGTGGAAGGAGGGCCTGGTTTGGGGGGGGGGGAAACAGGGTCACCCTGGGCATCTTGCAGAGCTCACAATCCCAGACAGACTCTCCCCATGCACCCCTGTGGGGGTCCCCTGCAGACCACTCCCACACTCCCTGCCCACTCTCCTACATCTCCCAGATCACAGGCTGCCGTGGGGGCCCCCTGAAGATGAGAAGAAGTGGGCATGGGGGCGATCAGGCAATGTGGCCTGGGGTGCGGGGTCTGCGAATGCACTGGGGGGCTCCCTAGGGGGCGGCTGATAAAAAAGCCTCAAGAAGCACCTCTTAGGCAGCATCTTATTGTGTCCATTTCTCAGATGAGCAAACTGAGCTTCAGGCCCTCACCCCACCAGTCTGCGGGCAGCCCCGGTCTCAAAGAGATGTGGAGCCCGTGGGGTTCAAGGTGAGCTTTTCACAGAAGGTGTAGGGGTCCTGGGGGGAGGGTCCTGGAGGGGGTCCTTATGGAAGCTGCACAGCCGCCCCTTCCAGTAGGACTCGGTTGGACCACTGGACCTTCTGGGCTGGGTCCCTTCCTGCTCAGACTCCGCCCACACCTGGTCTGCGATGCGCGCNATCAGCCACTTGGTTCCAGAAATGGGTCCCTTCCTGCCTCAGTTTCCCCCACGCTGTCCCCACTCCCAGCCCTCAGGGATTTGCAGAAGTGAGGCAAGGAGAGTGACCTTCTTCCAATCGCCTCTGTCTGATATTTATTTTATATATTTTTTCTGATCAGTTACAAAACATACTTTTCCTCCAGAGTTGCAATTTAAACAATATTTGAAGAAGGCAAAAGCTACCGA
>NW_027529446.1:1014802-1015641 GCF_008692635.1 Crocuta crocuta | reverse complement strand
CAGCCGAGAGTCCCCTCCCCCCAGCCCCCAGTCCCTCTCCCACAATTACTAGAACCTGGGGGGCTTCTAAGAGGAGGAAGCTCCCGAGCCTCATGCGCCCAGGACCCTTGCGCAGGCTGGGAAGCTGGGGCCCCGGGAGCAGTAGGGTCAGGGCGACTAGCGGGCCCCAGAATCTCAGAATGTCAGACCCAGAACCTGGCTCCCCCAGTGCACACACATTTTACAGATGGGTAAACTGAGGCACCCAGAGCAGGCCGGCATAGGGCAGTGAGGTGGGCCCTGAGGGCCACCCAGCCAGATTCCTTTGCTGCTTTGCAGAAACAAAGAAGTGGCCGCCCCTTGCCCCCTGGGCTCCAGATCTGGGAAGGAGAGAGGTGGGGAGTCAGGAGGGTGGGCAGGGGGGCACCCAGGCCAAGGGGACCCCCTCAGCTGCCCTGGGGGGCTCTCCACTCTGCTTTTCAGTATTTTTCCCTTCTCTGCCTCTCCGCCTCCCCCCCCCCTTTGTCTTTTTCTCCGCTTCTGCTTTGGTTTCTCTTTCTCTCACTATCTTTGTCTCTGTCTCTTTCTCTTTCTGTCTTCCCAGGTTGGTGATTTTTCTCCCCTGGGCGGTTTCTGTCTCTCTGTCTCTCCCTATCTCTGCCTCTCCGTCCGTCTCTGCGTGTGTCGTCCCTCCTGGAGCCCAGCGCAGGCGGTCACCCGGGGGGCGCAGCCCCGGGAGAGGCGGGCGGGAGGCCGGGCGCAGAGCGAGGGCTGGGCGGTGCGTCCTCCCGCGGGGTCGGCCTTGCGCGGGGCGTGGGGAGCGGGTGGGGGCCCCTGGAGCCGCTCCGGGCCGGCGGGGG
>NW_027529446.1:1013092-1014776 GCF_008692635.1 Crocuta crocuta | reverse complement strand
GGGCGCAGTGTTTGGGAGGGGGACGCGCCCCGCTGCCTCCCCGTAAGCGCCACGATTTGCCGCCACTTAACCGCTTTTCATTTGCGCAGCGACCGGAACTAAAGGCCTCTCGGCCGGTGCCTAATTACCCCTCTCCCCCGGCCGGCCCCCCTCTAACTCCCAGGTCCAGCCCCGTGGTGTANACCCGAGCGCCCTGCCCGAGGCTCGCCCCGCGCACCCGGGCAGCCTGGAGTCTGACTTTCACTTCCCCAGAGGGGAAATCTGCGGGAGGCGGCTGCTCCCCGCCTGCTGTTGGGGGCGCGGGAAGGGAAGGCCCCAGGCGCTAGCTGGGGCCACTCAGCCCGCAGCAGCGTCCCCCCACCCAGACCCTGGGGGGGGACTTCGCGCCCGTGGTCTGCGGCTCTGGGGCGCCCTGGCCCCCCGCTGGGGGTGGGGCGGGGCCGAAATGCGCGCCGAAGGACGTGACGGGCCCTTTATCACAGGGGTGCGGGGAGGAGAGTGGCGAGTGGTATGTGGTCTTTGGGGGACGCGCTGTCGGCCGCCCTGGCCCTGAAATACACGTGCTGGGGAGGAGGTGTGTCCGCTACAAGGTGGCCGGTGTGGCCCATGTGTCAAGTGCCGCACGTCCACCCGTCTCCACGAGCCCACGTAGTACCTGACACCTTAGGGCATGCTTTTTGCCACCCGATGTCACCTACGCTGCCCGCAGCAGGGCGCGCCTGTGTCCCCTGTGAGCACACCCGCGTCCCTGCATGTGGGTCGCCGAGCAGGACACAGCAGGGTTTGCCTCACACAAGCCGTCTAGGTCCCTAACACCGCTTCTAACAGGTCACAACGACCTCCCCGCGCACTGGGTCATGAAGGAGACTGTCTTCTCACGCCCCAAAGCGGGGACTCTAAGAAGCCTGTGGGAGGCTCAGACACCTGACTGCAGCAGGGGGAAACTGAGGCCACGTGTCAGTGCAGGCTCCCCGGGCTGTCCAGTAGGCCTGGGGGCCGGGAGGGACAAACAGAAGCCCCGGGGCTCGGGCAGCCCTCCGCCCTTCTCCCCAGCCCCCTCCTCCCCGCTCCCCTGCTCCTGGGGCGCCTCGTCTGAGAGCCAGCCCACTCCAGCTCCACTTGCCCCTGTGCGCAGAGAAGCGATCGATCCCTCGCCGTCCGAGGCGGCTATTGTCCCCGCGGCGGCCCCCTCCCCCTGCGGCCAGGGAAGGACCCCCCCAGGTCAGGCCCTTCCCCAGACAGTGGCCGGGCCTCTCCTGCACCCCACAGACACACAGGAGAAGGGGTCCCGGCCAGGCCACCTCGCTGGGGGCAGATGTGGCCCCAGCTGTTGTCAGCTGGGAGGGAGGAGGGAGTGTGGTCCCCAGGGGGGCGGGGGGCTGAGAGTCAGTGTGAGCGAGAGGGACAGAAAGAGAGAGCAGCGGAGAGGAGGAGAAAGAACGAGGAGCAAGCGAAAAATAAACAGAAGCCAGTTTGCCCCGACAGACAGACGCAGAAATGAGGGAAACAAAACGGAAAAGCAAGGCCGGCAGGGGGGCGCACCGAGCCAGAAGCGACCGCGCAGGGCGGGCGGCCGGCCGGGGTGTGAAGGCCTCCGGGCCGCGCGGGCGAGGGTCCCCCGGGCCGCCCCTCCCCCGCCCGTTCTCGGGTGACCTTTGCCAGCGGCCGGAGAGGGGGGGGGGGG
>NW_027529446.1:1012448-1013004 GCF_008692635.1 Crocuta crocuta | reverse complement strand
GCCTGCCCTCCGCCTGCAGCTGGAGGCGCAGCCAGGGGTTTTCGCGAGGCGGCGAGCGGCACCCCCAGCCGAGAGCAGCGGCGCGGCCGGGGCTCGGCACCCCCCCTCCGCACCCACCACACACACAATGAGAAACCCCGCAGGCAGCTTCGGGGATCCTCCCCAAGGTGTGAAAGGGACCAGGGACCCCTCCCCGTTCCCGGGCTGCTGGGGGAGGGCGGGGGGAGGCGGCACAGTCCCCTCTTCCCTTTCGGCGGCCGTACGAAAGGGCAGGGGCACAGACCACACTCCAGCCCCCCCGCAGGGGAGTCCCGGGCCGGGCCGGGCCGCGCTCCTACCTGCGAGGCGCAGCGCCGACATGCGCTGGAATTCGGGCTCCTGCAGCCATTTCCACATCCTGCGGAAGGTCTCCCGGCCGGACTTGAGCTTGCTCCACGGCTTGGGGTTGCGCAGCAGGTCGGAGAGCGTGCCCTGCGAGCGACACAGGATGCGCTGCGCGAAGATGGCCTGCGGGATGCTGTAGCGCTTCAGCTCGGCGGTGATGCGCTGCGCCACC
>NW_027529446.1:1009650-1012303 GCF_008692635.1 Crocuta crocuta | reverse complement strand
CCTCCGCGCCCGCCCGCCCCCCCTCCTCACCCGGGGGCCGCCGTCCGCGGGCACAACCGGCCGGGCTTCCGAGGACAGACCCCGCCGAGGAGGGGCTGGGGGCCTCGTCCCTACGTCTCTTATTCTGTGTCTGTCCCCAGGGGGTCACGAAGGTTACTTTCTTGCCTGACGCCCCCAAATCTATCTCCAGGAAGCTCTTAGGAATGTGGCGGGGCGGGGGCCTGGACCCCCCCATCTCCGCACTGGCGGCACACAGACCCCATGAGGTAGCTCCCAGTCCCAGCTAGGCCTCCCCTGTCCCAGCACTGGACAGGCAGTGCAGCCTGCTTCCCATCTCTCTTCGCGGAGTCGTGCGGGGTCCTCAGGCTGAGTCCCAAGTGTCTGATCTGCTTCCACATGGGGGCACCGCGGGCCTCAGTTTCCCTAGCTGCACAGTGCAGCACCTGCCTTCAGGGGAGCCAAAGGCGCCTCCCACATGCACGTTCTGGTTCCCTCCACCTCCAGTAGGGCAGCGGCCTGGGGGTGACCCCTGAAGAGCCCTGTCCTTTTCCAGAGCAGGCAGGCTGGGACAGGTCCTCTCTGCTTCCCAAGAAGCCCCTGCTTCAAACTCCTCCCTCCCCCCAGGGTTTCCCCTTCGGGTGCGTGTGGGGGGCCAAGGTGCTTCTTTCCTCACCACCAGGAGACAGTTGAGGCCCAGGGACCCTTGGGAACTGGGGGAAATGGGGAGCCTCCCACACTCAGAGAGCTGTTCCCTTCCATGGCCCCTCCAGCGGCTAAGACGCAGGTCCCGGACGGGTCACCCCTCCCACAGCCCAAAGGGCGCCCCTGTCCCGAGGCCGGAGTGGAGAGGGAATCCCCAAGCCAACCCCACCCCTTCCTCCTTCCCCAGAACACCGGCCCCACTGGGTAACCTTTGGGGGGAAAGCTACTGAGGCCTCTCCTGGAGCCCCCGAGGCACCCCCATCTCACGGGGGGGGGTGTGTGAGCTGCCAGCGGAGGGAAGGCCCGAGCAGGGGGCCGTTGGTCCACGCAGACCACTGGCCGCCCGTCCTGGCGCCTTCAGCAGCATTCCCCACGCCTGTGGGTGACACCCAGCTGGGCGCCTGTGCCGGGACCCTCTCCGTGTCTGTTTTCCCGTCCGTCATGGGGACGAGAGTGCGTCCAGGCAGTTCCAGCCTTGAGCCACAGGCACGACTGCAGTGACTCCCATCATGGCAGAGGGAGGGGGTGCTGTCTCTAAGCACAGGGGAGTTTGGGGGCCTGCACCACCTGGCTGGGGGGGGCAGACAGTAGAAGGGCTGATCCAAGTCCTGGGGTGGGATGGGGCTCATGCAGATCCTGTCGGTGCTTTGTGCTTGGGACTCAGCCTTTTGTAGCTGCCTCCTGGCTACCAAGCACACACTCTCCTTACCCGCTCCTGAGGGGAGTCAGGCCACCACTGTCCCCGTCCCTCAGGCCCGAGGTAGACAGAGGGCCTTGGCACGGCTCCCTTGGTGTGAACACCTGTCCAAATGCAGACACTTCCCCAGGTCCGGGTCCATGGCGTATATATAATTCCAGGTTATATATTATTACACCCATCTTCCAGGTGGGAAAACCGAGGTGGGGGAGGGGCAGGTCCAGACAATGTCCCCGTCCCCAGGGCAGATTCTGAGTCTGGGAGGTGGGTTCTGGCTGGGCCGAGCCCCAGCCAGAGCCCCCCAATCCCACCCTCCAACAATCACAGATAATTAAAAATAGTCGTAGGATCTAAAAATCAATCAGCCTCCATAAAATGACCGGATCCCAGGCCCAAGAAGCACGGATCAGGCAGGGCTGGGGTTCATGGGTGAGCAAACAAAGGTGGAAGGAAGCACCCCCAGATGTCCCCCTGGGGCGCTGGCGGGGTGGGGGGTCCAGATCTAGCAGCTTTTTGCTTTCTTCTTAATATATTTTCTCCAGCTCGATTATCACTTGATTTTAATAACAAGCCTGTGTGGCTTTTCTAACGAAGAAAGCGTCCATCTTGAAAGAAAACCTGCCAGCCTGCGGCTTCGAGACGGAGCCCCCTCCGCACTGAGGTCCCGGGACACCCTGGGCGCCGAGCCCCGCGCAAGCAGCCCCTGCCTCCTGTGTGCCCGCCTGGACTTGGACTCCCTCCCAGAACAGGGGTCTCTGCAGAGGCTGCTCTCCTACTGGGAGAATGAACAAAAATTTGNGGGCCGGGAAGGGGTGGGCTGGAGGGGGGCAGGGAGAGCCCCTTCTTCCTCCTAGCGGGGCCTTGGCCACGGCGCGAAAGCTCGGCCTCAGGATTCCCCACAGGGAAATTGGAGTTCGACTCCCGGACCCCACGTCCGTGCGCGCTGGGCTGCTCCCGGCCGATGCCCACCCTCTCTGTGCCAAGCTGGGACCTCCTACCTACCCCGGGAGCCCAGCCACCCGCATGGCTTCAGCCNTTGCCCCCCCCCCCCTCCTCTGGTTCTGGCTCCTCCACCCGCAGCTAAAAACGTGCGGAGGGTATACCTGCCGGGTCCCCTTTCCGGCCTCCCCCGGGTCGGTCCTCGGTTCGCCGCTCAGTTTGCGATTCGATTTGTCCCCACGGAAATGAAAGTCACCGGCGGCCGCGCACCCCTAGTTTTATTAGAGCAAGGTTTTCAGACACAGCGGTGACCCT
>NW_027529446.1:1009373-1009578 GCF_008692635.1 Crocuta crocuta | reverse complement strand
AGGCATTTATTTAGATTTGGGGGGGAGGGCGCTAGGCTCTTCCGGCCTGGCGGGGATCCCAGCGGGGCCGTGCGCACGGCGCCCCGAGGTCCCGCTTTCGGACGTTGGGCGCGGGGACCTTCCGAGGGGCCGAAGCCGGGGCGCCACGACGTTGGGGCTTCGCCCCTGGCGGGCCAGACGTCCTGAGCTGCTCGCCCGCGGTCGG
>NW_027529446.1:1007796-1008507 GCF_008692635.1 Crocuta crocuta | reverse complement strand
TCGGGGGTTCCAGGGACGCAGGTGGAGGAGGAAATCGCACCCCCAGCGCCCCCACCAACACCACACCCAGGGGTGGGTGGTCGAGGCTCGGCCAGGGCAGACCCCGGAGGGCGCCCGGGCAGCCATCTCACGCCGCCTGCGCCTCAGTTTCCCCACCTGTAGAGTGACCCGCAGGGCGGCTCGCTCTCCTCCCTCCCCCCCTGCTTTCGGTTCCGCTGCGCCCGGGCCGGGCTGGGGGGCGGCGGCCTGGGTCGCCCGGGCGGTAAATACGATGAGGCCCAGGTGGAGACGCGCCAGCCGCGGCCGGGTCGCGAGTGGCCCACGTTGGCCCAGGCCCTGTCCCCTCGGCTTTGCGCGATGACCTGGTGAGGAAACCATGAGTCTGCCCAGAAGGGAGCAGTCGGGGAAACTGAGNCGGGCGCAGCGAAACCCGCGTCAGGCGCCCGGCTCCAGAGGGGCCCCAGCGCCACCCCCGCGGAGGGCCGGGCCCTCAGCAGCCCAGCGAGACCCCGCCCCTTCGCAGCCCCCGGCTTCCTCTGTTCCTTCCCCGAAAGGAGGTTCCTTGGACAATTAAAAATGTAATATATATATTTAATCCACAATGCTCTCCGCCTTGCACAAAGGTGTGGGGGGTCCTGGAGCCCGGGGTCGCACGAGGCGTGGCACCTGGCTTGTGGAGGCTGGGGGCGGGGGGGGCCCGGCCGGGGGAGG
>NW_027529446.1:1006483-1007297 GCF_008692635.1 Crocuta crocuta | reverse complement strand
CGCAACGGCTCTGCGGAGCCCAGCGACCGGCCTGGGCACCCCGGAGTGTGCGCCCGGGGACCCCCCAGGTCGCGACTTGGAGGCCGGGAACACAGGCCTGGGAGGGCGCCCACTTTCCTGCCGCGGAGTCGGAGGCCCCAGGCGGAGCGAGGACTACACCCCTCCTGCCCAGGGCGACCCGGCGGCATCCGGCTGCAGAGCCTCGCCCTGACCTGGCGCCCCATTAACGCGCCATTTATCTGAACACATGGCACCCTTTCCGCTTGGCCAGGAAGTAGGGGGAGGCGGAGACTCCGCACCACCATCCTGCAGGGCTGACGGCCCCCTCCCCCTCCCTGGGTGTGAGCTCCCCTCCCCCCAGAGACCTCTCCAAGAGATGGGGGGGGTTGGGACTGGGGCGAGAGGGGCTGGCCCGCCAGGCAGAACCTACCAGTCACGGCTGGAGGAAGGGACCTGGGCCAGTCACTTGATTTAAACAAATGTGCCAATGCAGCGCCCACCCCAGAGCTGGGTCTCATCCGGCCCTTCCCGGGTGGCCCTCGTGCTTGGGGACGGGAAGACAGCCTGCACAGTCCTTCTGGCTCCTGAGTGAGGGATGAGGACAGGGTGCTTCCCCCACACCGGACCTTAATGCTGAGTTTTGTGGGATGTGTAGGAGTTCGTCAGGTAGATGAGTCAAGGGCTGAAAGACCCTAATTACGTGGGAAAGGAAGGACCGGGCAGGAGGCTGGCCTCACCCAGTCCCCCGAGTCCGGGCCTTCATTAAGGAAATATTTGTTGAATGAGTCAATGAGATAAAGCTGGGAATGGAGTG
>NW_027529446.1:1005055-1006284 GCF_008692635.1 Crocuta crocuta | reverse complement strand
GGGGGGTGGGCAGAGCCAAGCCTTGAATGCCAGGCTGGGGGCCAAGCAGTGCAGGGCCAGGTAGCCTTTAGAACAAGTCCTTCCAGGGGCACCTGGGTGGCTCAGTCGGTTAAGCATCGGTTATGATCTCATGGTTCATGGGTTTGAGCCCCGCGTCGGGCTCTGTGCTGATGGCTCGGAGTCTGGAGCCTGTCTTCAGATTCTGTGTCTCCCTCTCTCTGCCCCTGCCCCTCCCCTGCTCACGGTGTGTGTGTGTGTGTGTGTGTGTGTGTGTGTGTGTGTGTGTCAGAAATAAATGAAACACACAAAAAAATTTTAGAACAAGACCCTCCAGACCCCATCCTAGATGGTTGGGGTGGAATGACAGCCCCCCACGCCATGTGCTGGGGGGCAGAGCTGTCTACTCCTGAGCCCAGCAGGTGAGTCGCTGTGCGAGGCGAGGGGACTGCTCTTCATTCAGTCTACAGCCACCACATTCTCCTCCCTGCCCAGGGGGTGAGGGGTCCCAGACCCCCCCCAGAGTCAGAAACCCACCGCCTGCCCCCACCCCATTATGCCTTCTGCAAGCTGGGGGTGGGTGGGTGGTATACGAGGCATCTCCTCTAATTGTACCCATTTTGCAGATGAGGAAACAGGCACAGGGAACCAGCCCCAGGTCCTCGGAGCTGGGCGGCCTGGCACTGGGCCCCAGCAGGCTGCCAGTGCGTAGGTGTCGTGCGGACACACTGCTGTGTCCAGCTGGAGTCCCAGCTGACCTTGTGCGGCCTGGGCTGCGGCCACACAGCACAGGTGTCTGAACTAGTCCTTCTGATAACCCCGGGAGCTGGTGGCCCCCCAGCCTGCATTTGTGGGAGGCGGTGGGGGGAGACCAGAAGAGGCCGTCTGCCTGCACTTGCCGGGGTCCCCTCTCCTGGGGCCTGTGACCCAGCAGCCAGGGGACGGGCGCTCGCAGCCTGGGTAAAGGTGTGGGGGGATCCGCCGGCCTCCTGGGTCCTCCCCTGCCTCCCACCAGCCGGTTAATCATTAAAGGCACCCAGAAGGGGAAGGGTCAACCGGGCTCCTCCCGGAAAAGGTCATGGCCGCCCCGACCTCAAACACTGGAGCCTGACCCTTGGGAGAGCCCCAGGCTGTAGGGAAGCAGAGCCCCATGGCCTGCAGGGGCTTGGCCTCAGTTTCCCCCACTGGCAAGGGAGGGAGTCTTGATGCTCTTGCCTTGCCCCTCCCACTCG
>NW_027529446.1:1000465-1004884 GCF_008692635.1 Crocuta crocuta | reverse complement strand
TCTAACAGCTGTAACTGCTGGTTAGCCCTCCTCCCTAACGAGCACCCAGGCCCCTTGGAGCAGTCCCAGCGGCTCCCCCTGTAATTGCCTCCGTAATAAATCCCCGCACTTTGGCGGGTAGAAACCGCTGGGCTTACCTCTCTTCCTCCCCCTCGCTTTTAGAAACACAAACACAACACAACATTTCTATTATTACTGAACTCCCTGTGCGTCGAGGTAAGGAGACAGGCCCTTCCCAGGCAGCCTCTCCTGGGACTCGGCGAGAAGCAGAACTTCCTCCCGTCCCTGCCTCCCCTCACCCCTGCCTGGAGGGGAGAGGCCTGAGGGCAGGGCTCAGGCACAGACGTGAGAAGCCAGAGGTACATTCTCCTGCACCCAGGTCCCTCAGGGGGTCCCCTGGTGGGCTGCTCAGTGGGGGGCCGCGGCTCCCGGGGGGGTCCAGGGGGGGTTTGGGGAGGGCTTAGGGAGGGCTGAGGGCCACCTGGTTGACTCCTCGCTTGTTTTCTAGCTAAGAGAAGCCTCCAGAGCTGCCACCTCTCAGCTGCTTGGAAAAATCAAAGGCCTTCAGATCTCAGATGCAAAGAAAACGCTGGGGGGCGGGTAGAGCTGAGGGGTGGCTTCCTGCGGGTGTGGGGAGACCGAGTCTCACCCTGGCTCTTTTGTGGGGCTGCTGACCGCTGCCCTCTGGGGTTCCAGCCTCACGTGGGCGCCTTGCTGCCCAGGGATGGAGGGGAACATCAGCGAGTGCCTTTTCTGTGCCACAGCCTTCAGCCCCGCAAGATCAAGGTCAAGTTCCAACCCCAGCATCCCCTTACGCATGTCACCGATGCATTCGGAGGCTCAGGCGCCCGTCTGTGGGACGGACACGGAACCCACACAGTGCAGACCCGAGTGCACCTGTAGGTGCTCAGACGATGCTTGTGACAGGTGCGGGCGCTGGGCCCTGTCCTCGCCCCACGCGGAGTGAGTGAAGACAGGTGGGGTGCGGCGGGGAGGGCGGCAAGTGCAGACCCCCCAACAGGAGCAGAGTGAGAGCCTGGGATTCCAGCTGGGCCCGGGAGGTGGGGGGAGGGAGGAGAGAGCGAGGTGTGGGGAGGGGGTCTCCCTTGTCCCTCCAGGCCGTGCAGCTCGCGGAGCCACTGCCCATGGGACCCTCTGAGCCAGACGCCCGCTTCCTGGGAGGGTCTGGACGGCGGCAGCTGGGCCCGGGAGGTGTTTGGTCGGCCTTGCTTCCCGGGTTTGTTCCGGAGTCCCTGCTCTGCTCCTGTGCACAGACCCCAGAGATCTGACTCCCCTTAAGGGGGGCCCACGTGAGGGGGCTCTGAGAGAGAGCGGCGGGGGCAAGCGAGGCAGAGTGAAGCATCCTGGGAGTCTCCCAGGGCCGGGTGCGAGTTGCTCGGCCTCAGCTGAGCTCCCTGCTTGCTCACCAACCTGGCAGGTGGGCAAGGCCAGGGCGATTGTTCCCGTTTTGTGCATTAGCAAACTGAGGCCCCAGCTCTCTGGCTACCTTGACAATTACAGATGTGGGGTGTGAACCCAGGCCCCTGCTGACGGGACCCTAATAACGCACCCAATTTGTTGTGCCTCCGTCTCCCCATCTGCAAAATGGGGATCATGTTGAGTTATTGTGAACTGATGCAAGTTGAGTGCACGGACCAGGCCCCAGTGCATGGTAGGCGCTCACCCATGTTAGCCATTGTGCTAATGCAAACTCGGGCCGGGCCAGGCCGCAGAGAGCACGGCTCGGCTGGGGGATGGGAGTCTGAGGACAGCACCCCAAGGGGGCTCCGTGCTGATGCCGCCCTGTCCTGTAAGATCTCCTCTGCTCCCCGCACCGCGGGCTCCCCTGCGGGCTGCCTGATGTCTGTCTCCGAGCCTGGAAGCCACAAAGAGGCTTCCGGTGTCCCCTCACCCGCCAAGGCCAGGTGGCGCGCAGTAGGAACACAGCTGGACGCGCAGCGTGAGGAAGCAGCGCCGTGGGCCCTCCTCTTCCCCTTGGGGGGCTCCGGGAGGGGTGCTGGGCCAAGCCGGGCTCTGGTCCAATGGCCGGAGGGGTCCTGGGCAGGCCTGGTATGTGGACTCCACGTGGCTCCAGCCACTGAGGTTCCCTGAGGCAGCACTTCCGTCCTGCCCGCAGATCGATGTGCAGGTGGAGGCACATTTGTAGATGATTATTTATGCCGAGGGCGGCCCGGCAGCCCAGCTCTGGGTTCAGGAGCAGGGGAGGAGGTCGCTGCTGTGTGGTCTTCCTGCTGGTTGATTCAGCCTCTGCTCAGAGGTCGCTTTGTCCCTGTGTGTTTTAATTTAAGGTGTTTGGTGCGTATAGCCCACGCTCTCAAACCGCATCGTCTGGAATCGGGCCCAATTTCTGTCCAGACCCTAATCCGTTTCTTTGCTGGGTTCTCATGTTAGTACTCAAAACTGCTCTGTGCAGCACTGCCCTGGCCGCATCAGGGAGGGCTTTGTGGACTGGAGTGAGAGAATGCATGTAAAGCCCTCGGAACAGAGCTCAAACGCTGTCCTTCTCAGTCGGTCTGGAGTCCAGAAAGTTGGGGGGGGGGGTTGCAAAGAGGCAAGGCAGCCAGAGGAACAAAAACAGAAATGAGGTTGAGAGAAGCTGTAGCTGACAGGCAAGTTAGTCCACAAAACTCACATCAGGTGGTTCTAAGCCCTTGCCACAGGGGGGCCACAGTTTTGGCTCTGAGCTCCCCAGCAGGCAATGCAAGAAGAGAAACACTTGCGGGTATGGCAGGTATCTACGTATCTATGGCCATTCACACTTTTGTAGCCATCAAGTCATGGGTCATGAGCCACGGTCACGTGTGGTGAGCACAAGACAAACGGTCCCCGTGCCTGTAGCTGCTGGTGTGTCCTGCGTTGTCTCCTCCTCTTAGTGTGACTCCGTGACAGCCAGGGAGATACGGCGATAGTGAGAGACCTCTCTCCCATGATTGTGTTGTGTTATACAAGACCCTGTCCTGGCCTTGAAGAAGCCAGCTGCCATGTGGTTAGGGGTCCCCAGAGGCCCGCGCGCTGGTTCCTGCGGCTCCCCTGCCCCCCGCTGAAGCCGTGACTTCAGTCCTCCAGCCACAAGGACTTGAGTTCCGCCAACAACAGGCTGAGCTTGGAAAAGGGCCTTGAACCCTGGGAAGGGTTTCAGCCAAGCTGGCACTCTGACCATCGCCTGCACGGAAACTGAGACAGGACACACACGCTGGAAGCTGGTAGATGCGTGGCCCTCGGCACACAGCGGTGGGCAAGGACACGCGGGCAACACGCTCTTCCTTCCTGCGTTGTCATCTGCCGCCGCTGAGCGAAGGCCTCCTTAACCAACCACACAGGTGTGCATTATTGACACTTAACATTTATTGAGCATCTACTGTGTGCCGGGCTCTGTATTAAGCTGTTGACCTGAGCTTTCAAGGTTCATCTGTTCTCCCAGTTGCAGGAACCTGAGGTGCTCAGAGACTGAGGCCCGGGGGTGTAAGTGAGCTCCCCAGAGCCCACAGAGCGAGTGGGGGGCTTGAGGCTGTTCGGCTCCAGTGCGCCCTTGGCCTGCCCCTGCTGGTTGGCTCATGTCTGCATCTCACCCACCTGCTGAATCAGTGTCCCCAGATGTGAGGGACGGGCTGGCTGGGCTCCAGTGAGCCTTCCAGGGGATCCCAGGGCATGCTCACGCCGAGAACCACTGAGAGAGCAGATTCTGCTATTTCATGCCTTAGGGCCTTTGCACAAGCCGTTCCCTCCAGAGGAAAGCTGAGCTCCGCCCTGTCCTCTTAGCAGAGGCCACTCTCCCAGGTCTTCCAGGTCCCATTTGGTGTCACCACCTCAGGGAAGCCCTCTGGCCCCTGTACTCAACCAGCCCCTCGCTCTGTCATGGTCTCACACTTCAATGCCTCTTTCATGAGAGCCTTGCTACAATTTGCAGTGATCTGTTTTTTCCTGGACTTTTTTGCTTAGCACCCTTCTCTCCCAGCAGACCGCGAACTCCAAGGAGGCACCAGCTGGGGCTGCCCAAGTGGTGGCTGTGACCCCGGCCCCGGCCTGGCACATAGTAGGTGCATAGTGACTGGGTGATGCGCAAGCGAGCGGACGGATGGATGGACATCCCTGTCTTCCTGCTTCTCAATCGCCATGAGAGAAAGGAAGGCAAATTTCAAACAACTTGAAATGTATCTCAGCCTGGAGCCGCCAGAAACCCCAGCTCCCCGGGCAGCGCGCATCGACCCACGGCGGGGCGGTGAGTGTCTGGCTTTGTGGAAGCGGAGGTGGGGGGCTTGGGGAGGGAGGGGCTGCGCCAGCCCGCTCTGCAGCAATCAACACCCCTCCCCTCTCTGCAGACACTGGGGCAGCCAAGTGAGGGTCTGCCGGTGGGGGCTGTGCGGGGTGGGGGTGCAGCTTCTGCTGCAGGCAGGGGGG
>NW_027529446.1:993047-1000423 GCF_008692635.1 Crocuta crocuta | reverse complement strand
GATCGCCCCCACCCGCTCCTCGTCCTGGCTGCTGAGCCCCCTGCAGGCCTCCAGCAGTCAGCCTGGCCCCCAGTCCACCTCCATCCTCCCGCGGGAGGGGCCTCTGGATTCCTCCCAGGTGGGGCATGCTCTCCCACCTCCCCGCCTGTGCTTCTGATCTCCTGTGCGTGGGCTTGCCCCCAGGAAACTCCTACTCTACCTGCAGGGCCCCGTTCCAATGCTCTCTACACCTTCCCCCCCCCTTCCAGGTAGAACCCTTGCTGCCCTTCCCCACCCCCAGCCCCAGCGCCTTCACTCTTCAGCCATGGGGCTCTCTCTTCAGCTCACGCAGTGTCCGCTGTCCCCCCCAGGCCTGGGCCTCTAGGACCCCAGAGAGCTGGCCAGAGCTGGCCCTCTGCGACCTTGGCATCGCCCCGCATGGTGGAGCAGCGTTTGGATAATGAACAGGGCTCATTTTCACGGGTAGCAGTCCCCCACCCCCCCACTGGAGGGCTCCTCTCCTCCCCGGCTCCCCCTGTCCAGTAGGCCCTTAGGCCTGGAGAGGAGATTCTGGAGTCTGGCTGGGAGGGAGGGGCAGAGCCACATTCTTCTCAGGTCTCGGTTTCCCTCAAGGGGTTGGGGGTCAGATTTGACATTTTAGAACCATTTATCGCCTCGTTCATTCAGCCAACACCGAGCCCCTTCTGTGTGAAGACTGCCTGGCTCTCGATGCTGAGAAAACCAATGGCCAGCGACCAGGAGCTCATGGTTTGCAAACAGCGTTGACGCCTGCTGCGCCCCCATCCTCGCCACCTCCTGGGGGCCAGGCCTTGTTTTCACTTTACTGAGGACACTGAGGCCCAGGAGGCAGCGGGGTCTCTCTAGGGAACATCTCTCGCGGGGGCCCGAGGCCCGGAGAAGGGCGGGGCGCTGTTCTTGGTGCTGAACCCACAACTGGGGGCNGGGGGGGGCGCTGTTCTTGGTGCTGAAGCCAGAATTGGGCTTCCCTTCCAGCTTGGCCGTCTGAGTTCCCTCCCTTGCCACGGGGCTCACACCCCATGACCAACCTCCCTGGGCAGGTCATCACCTCTGCCTCCTGAGACGCTCACTCCAGCCCTGTTAGTCTCCTCCCTCCCCTGCCCTATGGCTTCTGTGCTCTCACCCTATTCTGCCCGGCCCCCCCCTCGAAGGGGCCCAGTCCTGGCGCCACAGGGCTTGGGAGCACCTGAGCTGATCCCTGCCTCTTCCTCCACGGAGCGAATGGACAGATGAAAGTCTCGGCATCTGGACACTACTGTGCGACCCCACATGTACCCCAGCCCCACTTCAAAGCATGCGATGATCAGGGCTGCTGGAACAGCAGCCTGGGCTCGAGGGGTCTGTGAGGATTTCCTGGGGGAAGTGGTCCCACCAGGACCTGGACAGGTAGGAACCTGCTCACCCCACCCCCCACCAACCCTTGAGCCGAGCTTGGAAGGCTGAGGAGGGGGCAGCGTCTCGTCTAGCAGGGGAGGAGAGAGCAGAGCTCATTAGAGGAGGGGATAGGGCACACAGCTTCGGCGGGGATGGGGGAGGTACTGACAAGAGAGAATATTTTATCGAGGCGGCTGCGATCTCTCTTCCAAGGCCAGCGGCCCCTCAGATATTGAGTATCCCTGTCGATGCCAGTAGCTGTAAGTGGAGGGGAAAAATCGCTTAATGGGCTGCTTGAGCCTCTCTCAGGTGGGTGGGTGCCCGGTGGCTGAGAAAAGAAGGTGGCGCTGGACCCTTAAAGGGCCTCTGCTCCCCTCCCCCTTGGCTTGGGGGCTCAGGGAGGGGGCTCCAGACGGCTGCTAAGAACCCTTCAAGCTGTGATCCTATTTGCCGAGTTCCTGCTGCATACAGCTGTGTGTCTCCACTTGGTTTAATCTCATGTGCAATTTCTCAAAGGATCTTTACTGCACCTACTGAGTACCAGGCTCCAAATGGAACAGGGAGCAGATCTCACAGGGGGACCCAGAGTCACAGGGGCTGAGGGTGGGGCTGGGGGCTGCATAGGGGGCCTGGGGGCTTCCCTGAGAAGGGGCCATTTGCCCCAAAAGCCATCAGTGGAGCAGGCATTAAGTAAAGAGAAGTGGGAACCGCATGTGCCAAGGCTTGGGCTGGGGTTATGAGGGGCTGCATCAGGCAGCACCTAAAGGAGCAGCTGCCAGGACAGGGGTTGAAGCAGGGGTGGGACATGGTTATGTGTGTGTGTGTGTGTTTTAATGAAAACAAGCACTATTTTCAGGAGAAGCTGGTGATACTATTTTCATTTATAGAAAGGGAACTGAGTCGTAGATGTGAGCTGCCCCCACTTCCTTTCTGCTCAAAGCTGTTGAGGCAGGAGGGCAGAAGACCACGGGGCAGGGGCCTCAGACACCGTCATCTGTGCTGGAGACAGACAGGAGGGCCGGGGTTCTGCTGTCACAGCCAAGTTCAGGAAAGCTGGGTCACAAAACAGGGATCTCTACACTTTTTGTTGCATTTTCTGTTTTTGGGCAAGTAGTATGTGCACAGGGGAGCAAAATTTTAAAAACAACCTCAACAATCATACAGGGAAAAATAAGCCCCCCCCCTCCGCTCACCCCTCCTGTTCCACCTCATTCCCATCTGCATAGCAACCTCTGTTCTGAGGTCTCTTTGTACCTGTAAAAATACGAGTGCGCTCACACAGACAGACCACATTTCCATTCTCGAAAGTGAACATTCTCCACATACTTTTTGGCACCTTTTTCTTCTTAATAGACTCTTCCTTTTAGAATAGTTTTATTAAAGTGTTTTAAAATGTTTATTTACCTTTGAGGGAGATAGAGAGACACAGTACAAACAGCAGAGGGGCAGAGAAAGAGGGAGACAAAGAATGTGAAGCAGCTCCAGGCTCTGAGCTGTCAGCATAGAGCCTGACGCGGGGCTCGAACTCACGAGTGGTGAGGTCATGACCTGAGCTGAAGTCCTAGGCTCAACGCACTGAGCCACCCAGGTGCTCCTAGAATAGTTTTAGATTTACAGAAAGATTGAGCAGTGTGTGGGGGACTCTTATATACACCCCACTCTCTCTATTATTAACACTGGTATATGCTGCATTTGTTACAATTAATGAATCCATATTACTACCTCGTTATTGTTACGGTTTGAATTGTGTTCCCCACAAAAGATGTTGAAGTCCTGATCCCCAAACCTGTGAATGTGGCCTTAAAAATTGTTTTTAATGTTTATTTTTTAATTTTTGACAGAGAGAGAGAGTGGGGGAGGGGCAGAGAGACAGACAGAGGATCCAAAGCAGGCTCCACACAGACAGCACAGAGACCGATGTGGGACCGAGACCCACAACTGAGAGATCATGACCTGAGCCGAAGTTGGATGCTTAAATGATGAGCCACCCAGGCGCCCTGTGGACTTTTTTAGAAATAGGGTCTTTGTATACAATCAAGTTAAGGTGAGGCCAATTGGGTGGGTCCTAGTCTGGTATGACTGGTGTGGTTATAAGAAAGGGACATTTTGGGGGTGCCTGGGTGGCTTAGTCGGTTAAGCGTCCGACTTTCGCTCAGGTCATGATCTCACGGTTAGTGGGTTCGAGCCCCGTGTCGGGCTCTGTGCTGACTGCCAGCTCAGAGCCTGGAGCCTGTTTCAGTCTGTGACTCCCTCTCTCTCTGACCCTCCCCTGCTCACGCTGTCTCTCTCTCTGTCTCCTAGAAATAAGTAAACATTAAAAAAAAAAAAAAGAAGAAGGAATGGGACATTTGGACACAGGCATATGTGGGCATGAAGGCAGGGATTGGTGGTACTTGGACAAGCCAGCAAAGCCCAGAAGCTGGGAGAGCTGGGGACAGACTGGTGGGCCCTGGACTTCAGGCCTCTGGGGCCAGGAGAGAATGCACTTCTGTTGTTTAAGCCGCTGCTTTGTTCCGGCAGCCGCGGCACATACTCACCCTTTACCTAAAGTCCAAACAGACAAAGCTTATTCTCCGCCTCGAACTTTCTCTACGTTTTCCTTGCACCACGTCGTGAATCCACCACTAAAACATCACACGGAGGACATTGCTGCCGCAACGATCCTCCGTGCTCCACTCACTCCTCCCCTCCCCAGCTTGGCAGCGGCACAGCCCTGTCCTGCCTCTTCCAGAACATCCTGGACTTGGAACGCAGTGTGGCCTCCTCAGCCCAGCTTCTGTCACTGTGCTGTGTGCCCGAGGCTCCTCCATGTCTCTGCACGACTCGATGGCTCGTGTCTTCTTAGCGCTGAGGAACATTCCGTCGTCTGGCTGGACCACAGGCTACGTGTCCACCCGGTGCTGAAGGCATTGTTGTCTGGCTTTGGACAACTATGAGGCTGCTGTAAACATCCGTGTGCAGGTGTGTATGGACATGACTCACCAACACCTTTCGGGTACTTGCCACCTCACCTCGAGAGCACTCTCCTCCTGGTGCAGCTGCGGAGCCCTCTGTGGCGCTGACAGCCGGGGACTTGCTTAACCAGCACCCTGCTGTCGGCCACCCACGTGGTTCCTGGATTTTTGCTGGAACAATGAATGCCGCAAGGGACACCCTCGTGGGTAAACCTAGCACACTTCCATGGGTGTACCTGTGGGGTGAGTTTCCAGTGGAACACACAGGCCAGGGGGATTCATCTACTGTTTATTGAGCACCTACTATGTGCTGGGCATAGCTGTAAGGTGCTTGGGACACAGCAGAGAAGGTGACAGATAAAAGTTCTTGTCCTCACTAACCCTGCATCTTGAATTTGCCCTTTTGATTCTGTTAGATGTTGGCACATTCCCTTCCAGAAAGGTCCCAATTAAATTGACCCAATCACCGAAAGCGTATGATTGTAATTGTGTGTGTGTGTGTGTGTGTGTGTGTGTGTGTGTGATATGGGGCTGTGAGGGGGTCCTGGTGTCCATGGGCTCATGGAGATGGTAGGGGCACCTGGCCAGGTCCTTGGAGAGGCAGGAGAAGCCAATAGGCAAACACGTCAATCACTCGATCAGTCGAATTGGGTTAATAAAGCTGCCAGATGGAGACATGGCTTCGAAAATCCATGCCCCCAGCCATGTGCAATGCGGAGAGCATTTCAGGACAGCTGACGCCCGTCAGGGCCGGTGCCGGGAGGCGGTAGTAGCCACACCCTGGGGTGGGGAGACCTGTCATCTGGGCGACGGTGCCAGGGCGCTGGGCACAGGCCGCTTGGGCCACTAATGCCTGTCCGGTTGTCCTGGCCCGAACTTGGGGGCCGAGCGGTCCTCGAAATGCCGGCCCCTGCCCTCAGAGAGCGCTAAAATTCACCGACTGAATGCGTAAGTAGAATCGGGGAATGTTCTCCTGGGCGAGGCACCTGCGGCTGGCACACCCAGGAGGGTCCCGAGAAGGCAGGATCTGAAGGAAGATGTGCAGGGTGAGGCGGGGGCGGGGACAGAGCAGCTTGCATGGGGCACAGGCACACTCACACTCACCTGCACGCGTGCACACACATGCTCACGCATGTACACACACTTACATGTTACCTGTAACTGCTCACACACCTCTCACGCACACACTCATGGAAATATACACTGGCACACACCCATGCACACATGTTCACACTCACGCATGCACACACACCCGCACCCTCACATGTTCATGGACACACACACGTTAACACAAAAAAATACATATGGTTGCACCCACACCGCACGTACATACTCACTCACACACTTGCACTTCTGTGTGAGCACACTTACACACATGCATATGCACTTAATCACCTACACAATCATCTACAGCTTCCTCTTCCCTCCCCCTCCTCACACAATGCACTCACACCCACTCGTGCACCCACACACTCATGCCCACTCATGCATGCGTACACTCTTACACAACCCCACTCTCATGCAGTTGCTCACACGCTCCTATACTGAAATGCACACGGATCCCACCCCCACTCAGACACACTCACACACAGTCATTCAGGGCTAACACTGAACCTTTCACGTGTTACGGACCCAAGCAGCCATTTTCAAAATAGCTCATCCTTTGATAAAATCCAGCTTTTTCATCTTGCACACCAATTGGCTAACCTCCCCTTTCCTCCCCCTCCCCACTCAATAACCAGGTTAAAATAAAAATTGAATTCCAGCATCTGCTTTCAAAAATAACCTCCACACAATCCACCGGTCAATGCAGCCTTCCTCAGCTGTTAAGAATTAGAAATGCAAAGGCTGTGGAAGGGGCTGGAGACCCCTCAGGTGCCACATAATGTGAAAAATAAGATAAAATAAAATAATAAAACAAATGCAAAATTTTGCTGGGGTGACATAAAGGCCGCAGGCCCGTGCTGTGCGCCTGTGAGGAGTTGGAAGCCCAGAATCCCTGAGCGAATGACCGCAGCCAATTTGGGGCGGGGGAGGCTGTGGCCAACAGTTTTGCCCTATTCCATTTCCTTCAAAGCGGTACCAGGAATAAAGCCGCGCTGAAATGGGCGGGGTGTGGGGGGCTGAGATCATTTTAACAAATCTCTTAGCACTGGACTCGGCACAGCATGCGTATCAAAATGATTACGTACACTAAATCTCACACACACACACATACACACTCACATCGAGAAATTCAATCCTGTTTTTCACCCCCTTAAAGAAAGAAGAAATATTTTTGCCCCCACAGAGGGAACCCTAGCATTTTATAAACAGCACCTTTATCTTTATAATAAAGTTTCCTTTGATCAAAAACAGTTGTTCATCTTAGTTGGTGGGGGGTTAGGATTTTGTTTTTGGCTGAGCTGGAAGGTTTAGGGCACTGGTGTGTTTTCTGAAGTGTGCAGCTCGGAATCGGAGCCTTGCCCCTCCCGAGGCTGCTGAGAGGGGGCTGCTGTGTAGGCACAAATCACACAGCATCCCCAAGCCCTTTGATTTCAACATCACATTTCAATTTCAGCCATTGTCCCTCCTTACAGGGCTGCGGGCTATAGGCAGTGAGCGTGCGGGACCCGAGCAGCGGATGAACGGATACATGTTCGGCTTTCCTGGGGGCCGGAGGTGGGCTAGTGGTCTGCTCGGTGTGGCGGGGAGACTCCGAGGCCCCCGGGCCGCGCTTCCTGGGAGCAGGTCCAGCTCCAGCCTACAAGTCCCTGTGACTCGGGGGAGTCCCTGGACCAGGCTTGCTTTTCCCAGCTTGGGCAGGGGGCCAGCCAGCCCGGGGAGGCGGCAGGGTAGAGCTGGAAGACACAGCCCCGGGCGAGCTCGGGGAGCGGGGAGGCCTTGCGTCCCCGAGATAAGAAACGGGTCAATAAACTTTTTTCCAAGGTGGGCCGGGTTGCTGCAAGCTCCGGGGCCTCCTTCCCGCCCGCAGCCCCCTCCGCGCGCCGGGAAAGGTCAGACGGGAGGCGGCATCGACCCGCGCCCGCA
>NW_027529446.1:989552-992991 GCF_008692635.1 Crocuta crocuta | reverse complement strand
GGCCCGAGTCAGCGTGCAGCCCCCGCCCCCCGGCCGGGGGGCCTCAGGGCACGCGGACTGGCCCCCCAGCCTCAGGGTTCGCACCTGGGAGGCGGGTAAAGCTCGCACCTGCCCTGTAGGGCTCTGCCGGGTCAGGGAAGCGCGTCCGGAAGCGCTTTGTTTCTCAGCGGGCACCGGGCTGGGGGGGGGNACCCGAGCGCCGCCGGGAGCCGGGCCTGCGCCGCGCGCTCTGCGCGGACTGAACACAGCGGACCCTCCGGGCCTCCCGCGATGGACACGTTCTCCGCAGGCAGCGGGTGAGGCCCCGGAGTAACCGCGAGGCCCGCCTCTCCTCCACCCCGACGCTGCTCGGCCGTTTGCTCCTGCCTCCACCTCCCCGTTCTCCTCCTCGTTCCCCTGAGGTCGTTGGTTTCAAAGCCCAGAGGTTTTCTGGACACCCGCACAGGCAAGGAGCGCCAGGCTCCGGTCGGCGTCTCATGGGCGAGGCCCGAGGCTGCGGAGGAGGTACAGGGTCCGCAGAGATGCCCTCCGACCTTAATACCCTGAGCCCCGCATCCCCTCCCACAACCAAGGTCCTCCAATCCTGCCTGCAGCCTGCTGTGTGGCTCTGAGCTGCTGACCTGTGCTTTCTGAATCACCATTTGCCCTCCAGCTTTAATTTTTTAAGCTTATTTATTTTTTCTGAGAGAGAGAGACAGAGTGCGGGCAGGGGAGGGGCAGAGAGAGAGAGGGAGACACAGAATCTGAAGCAGCTCCAGGCTCTGAGCTGTCGGCACAGAGCCGGATGCAGGTCTCGAACTCACGAACTGTGAGATCGTGACCCGAACTGAGTCGAACGCTCAACCGACTGAGCCACCTTGGCGCCCCTGCCCTCCATCTTTAAAAGCAGGGCAGTGGCCCATGAGGGAACTGTCCTTCCAGCCTCTCCCAGCTTCTGGGGGGCGTTAGCAGTTCTTGGCATCCCTTGGCTTGTAGACAAATCACTCTGATCCCTTTCTCTCTCATCCCACGGCTGTCTTCTGTCTGTGTCCTTGTGTGTCTCTCTTCTTATGACACCAGTCATTGGACTCAGGGGTCACCCTGGTGCAGGATGACCTCATCTTAACTCGATCGCACGTGCAGACAGTATTTCCAGATAAATTCGTATTTCTGAAGTTCTGGGTGGATGTGACTTTGTGTGTGTGGGGGGGGACACTATTCAATTCGCTACAGGTGGGCATAGAGGGAGGGGCTACAAGAGGGGTCCTCTCCAGGGTCCCAGGAATTGTTGGGTCAACTGACTCTGGGCCAGGACCCTGGGAAGACGCTGCCCGAGGCCTGGGGCTTTGCCAAAATGGGTCCATGTGATCCCCGTTTGGTCTGCGTCGTTCACTTCATCGTGTGGGCGTGTTTCTATGTCGTTGAAATCTCTCCTGCTTTGCCTTTCGTAGCCACCGGGCACCCGGCCCACAGAAGGGACATCGCTGTCTGTCAGTCCCCCTCACTCGGGCAGCAAGCCCGGTCCCGTGCACTTTGTTCCTACAAATGGCAAAATGGTGTCCGGTGAGTGTGACGGGCTGACACCAGTTGGGGTTGAGAGCGTGGGTGATGGAGGCCCCCAAACCTGTGTGTCAGAAACTTGATATGAAGCATTTGAAAGGCACCTGCCCCACGGGGAGCCGGCGTCCCCCAAACACAGACAGACCCCCAGCGATGAGGGCAGACCCCTCGCGCTTGTAGACTTTTCTTTTTAACTGAGGGGAATTCTCACCGCATAGAATTCACCGTTTTAAGGGGTACAGTCAGTGGAGTTTAGAACATTCGCAGCGTTGCAAACCATCACCGGTATCCTGCCCCAGACATACTCATCTCCCCAAAGCACCGCACCCCTACAAGTCACTCCCCACCCCTCCCCAAGCCCCGGGCGCCCACTAACCCATTCCTGGCAGGACTTGCCTGTTCTGGATGTTTCGCATAAACGTAGTTACACGTGATCCGGCCTTTTGTGTCTGGTCCTCTCACTGAGCGTTCATGTTTTCGTGAATCAGAAATTCACTCCTTTTTAAAAAAACACTTATTTTTTAAATTGTGGTCAAGTACACATAACGTGAAAGGTACCCTTTTAACTTTCTTTTTATTAAAAACATTTTTTTTAGTTTATTTATTTTCAGAGACAGCAAGCATGAGCAGGGGAGGAGCAGAGAGAGAGGGCGACACAGAATCCTAAGCAGGCTCCACACTGACAGCGCACAGCCCTACATGGGGCTCGAACTCATGACCCATGAGATCATGGCCTGAGCTGAAAACCAAGAATTGGAGGCTCAGCTGACTGAGTCACCCAAGTGCTCCTTAACTTTCTTTTTTTAAAAAAAAATATTTATTTATTTTTGAGAGAGAGAGCAAGTAAGGGAGGGGCAGAGAGAGAGAGAGAGAGAGAGAGAGAGAGAGAGAATCCCAAGCAGGTTAAGTGCTGTCAGTGCACAGCCTGATGTGGGGCTCGAACTTGCAAAGTGTGAGATCATGACTAAGTCAAAACCAAGAGTTGGACCTTACTCAACTGGGCCTCCTAGGTGCCCCCATTTTAACTTTCTAAGTGCACTGACATCAAACACTCACACTGTCATGCAGCCGCCCCCACCATCCGTCTCCAGAACCTTCCATCTCCCCAGACTGAGACTCTGTCCCCATGAGGCACGGACTCCCCTCCCCCCACCCCACCCCCGGCTCCCACCATCTACTCTCTGTCTCTGTGGACGGGACGCCTCTAGGGATCCCCTGGGAGTGGGGTCACGCAGGACGTGTCCTTCCGTGTCTGGCTTCTGTCCTCCGGGTCCGTCCACGTGGTGGCGGGTGGCAGGATGTCCTTCCTGAGACTGGATCACATCCCGGCCTGTGGATGGACTACATCGTGTCCATCCTTTATCCACTGACGGACACTGGGGTGTTTTCACCTTTTAGCCCTTGTGGGTGACGCTGCTGTGAGCGCGGCTGTGCCTCGGTGACTTTTCACCTTCTCGGCGACCCCGGGGCAGTGAGGAGTTCTCTGTGGGGTCAGGCATCCCCAACGCCACTCCGCATGGGACTGAGCCTGGAGATTCCAGATGAAGGTAAGATGCCAGCAGGGCACCCCCCGAGTCCCAGGTGTGGGACAGGACCTGCCCGAGTTTGAATCCCATCCATGTGCCCTTGGGTAAATCACTTCCCTTGATTTGGGCCTCAGTTTCCTCATCTGTAAAATGGAAGCAGGGAGATCCTTAACCTCGAAAGCTTTAGCACAGAGCCTCTGTGATACTGAGCACGTCCTCACTACATGATTCGTGTTGTTGCTGCTATTATTACAATTTGGAAACGATTCTTAGTGGCATTATGCCTGCCAGACCCTCAGAAGCCCACGCCCCCTCTCTGGGCCTCTCTTCCTCTCGGGCATGCCCAGCCCTTCGCAGTATACAAATCCTGTAGT
>NW_027529446.1:989140-989396 GCF_008692635.1 Crocuta crocuta | reverse complement strand
GCCCGACGCAGGGCTCGAACCCACGAACCGCGAGATCACGACCTGAGCGAAAGTCGGACGCTTAACCGACTGAGCCACCCAGGCGCCCCTCCTGTAGTTATTTCTGATTTATCCTGGGCCCCCGAAGAAATATATTTTCTTCAATTATTAATCATCAAGGTGTGAGAGATACAGAGGAATGAAATTAGCTCCCTGACCTTTGGGGAGAAGGACACGGGGTGGGAGGGGGCGGCCCCTGCTCCAGCGGAGGTCACAG
>NW_027529446.1:986339-988043 GCF_008692635.1 Crocuta crocuta | reverse complement strand
AGACAGCGTGAGCAGGGGAGGGTCAGAGAGAGAGGGAGTCACAGACGGAAACAGGCTCCAGGCTCTGAGCTGGCAGTCAGCACAGAGCCCGACGCAGGGCTCGAACCCACGAACCGCGAGATCACGACCTGAGCGAAAGTCGGACGCTTAACCGACTGAGCCACCCAGGCGCCCCTCCTGTAGTTATTTCTGATTTATCCTGGGCCCCCGAAGAAATATATTTTCTTCAATTATTAATCATCAAGGTGTGAGAGATACAGAGGAATGAAATTAGCTCCCTGACCTTTGGGGAGAAGGACACGGGGTGGGAGGGGGCGGCCCCTGCTCCAGCGGAGGTCACAGGGGTCCTGGGTGGGGGCTGAGACTCCAGGGTGGGTGAGGGAGGAGCCCCCAGGAGTCCGGGGAGGGGGTCTGGGGGGCGTGGGAGAGGGAAGCCATGGGCCTCACCTCCCTTTTCTCTCTCCCTCTTGGGAGCGGTGGGGGTGGAGGGTCAGACTGGCTGTGGCTTGAGCTCAAAGGCAGGAGGACCTAGGGGGGCGGGCCCCCCAGCTCTGGAGGCAGGTTCTGCCCCTGTGTCCCCCAGAACCCCTTCCAGCCTCTGCCACAAAGGTCTCCTTCTTTCACCTCCCGCCCCCTCCTTCCGGCCCACAGCTGGCCACGGGTCCAGCCCCTGGGACCCCCGATCCTGGCCTGGGGGGGGCACAGACCCAGACAGAGCCCGAAGGAGGCCCAGGACCAGGCGTGTCTGGGAGACGGTGCCTGGGGCGGGAGCATGCTGGGTGGGGACCGACGTCACGTGGCGGAGTGACAGCCCAGTGGGAACAGCCGGGCTGTGCGGGGGCTCCGGCCTCCGAGCTGGGGAGCGATGGGAGGGCTTAGAGCGGGCGAGGGGCGGCTCAGATGCNGAGCTGTCCCTCCAACCCCCTCTGCTCCCTGTTACCTCCAGGATCAAACCCCGAGGCTGTGCCGGACACTGCGCCAGACCTCGCTCCTCCCCACTCAGCCTCCTTTCAAAGGTCACTTCCGCCTGTCCTTGGGGTCCCCTGAGTGCCCCGCCTTGTGTCCAGCCTCTGCAGGTGCTCCCCCCCTGCCGAAACCCGATCCCCCAGCGGAGACTGAGCGAAGGCAGCGATTCAGGCCGGTCAGCTGAGGAGGCCGAGAATTCCCCTCAGGGTCTGCGCTAGAATACCCATTTCACAGAGAACACAACTGAGGCCCGGAGAGGCTAAGAAATGCACTGGAGGGCACACAGCCTGGCAAGTTTTCTGTCTTAATTCCACACCATCCAAAACAACTAGAGAAGGGGCGCCTGGGTGGCTTAGTCGGTTAAGCTTCCGACTCTCGCTTAGGTCATGATCTCGCGGTTTGTGGGTTCGAGCCCCGCGTCGGGCTCTGTGCTGGCTGCCAGCTCAGAGCCTGGAGCCTATTTCAGAGTCTGTGTCTCCCTCTCTCTCTCTGACCCTCCCCTGCTCACGCTGTCTCTTCTCTCTCTCTCTCTCCTAGAAATAAATAAAAAAAATTAAAAAAAATTAAAAAAACCAAAACAACTAGAGAAGGGGTTGAAGCCCAGGCCACGGCTCGCCCCCCCAGGGCGGGGGGGAAGGGTGGGCCTGAGAGGCTCTGAGGGCGGCTGCTGTCCCTGCGCTGTGAGCCTGGAGGCCCATCCTGGGCTGGGAGCACGGCGGGGGCGCCCCCCCGGCCCGG
>NW_027529446.1:984404-984939 GCF_008692635.1 Crocuta crocuta | reverse complement strand
CAGAGTCTGTGTCTCCCTCTCTCTCTCTGACCCTCCCCTGCTCACGCTGTCTCTTCTCTCTCTCTCTCTCCTAGAAATAAATAAAAAAAATTAAAAAAAATTAAAAAAACCAAAACAACTAGAGAAGGGGTTGAAGCCCAGGCCACGGCTCGCCCCCCCAGGGCGGGGGGGAAGGGTGGGCCTGAGAGGCTCTGAGGGCGGCTGCTGTCCCTGCGCTGTGAGCCTGGAGGCCCATCCTGGGCTGGGAGCNCGGCTGCTGTCCTGGGTGGGGCCGGGGGAGCCGCCCGCCCCTCCTCCCAGCTCGCTGCGGCGGCGCCGATCAGCAGAGAGCGATCGATGGGTATTGAGCACTTTTCAAGCTTCGGTGATTTTCGTGGATTCAGTGTAAACCGCAGCCTGGGCCCCCGCTCCCATCGACCTCGGGCGGAGGCGCCCCTCCCCGCGATCTGGCGCTGACAGTTCCTGCTGCCTGGCTCTGCGCCCCAGCACCCCGCACGGAGAGGACTGGGGGGGGGGTGGCAGCCGGGCCAAGCCG
>NW_027529446.1:981863-984344 GCF_008692635.1 Crocuta crocuta | reverse complement strand
GAGGAGGCGGCCGGCAGCCCCGGAAGCTGGGGGCGGGGAGGGGGCGTGGCCACCCCAGGTGTTAGACGGTCCCTGGGGAAGGAGGCCAGGCCGTGAGAGGGCGAGGCTGGGAACCGGGCTCCCTCCCCTCCCAGGAATCTCGCTTTCCCCGAACCCTTGAACCCTCGTCTCCCTCTCCAGGCCTAGGCCTGGTGCCAGCTCCAAACCCAGTGGCTATTTTCTGCTTCTCGAGATACCCTCCTATAGATCTGCCTTTCTTCTTGGACCCCGTGTGCCATTTTCTGCAGACGGCGCTGTTGACTCCTGAGCCAGTATGAGGTCTCCTCCCACCGCACCGAGTCCTTGAAAAGGGACTTCCAGGGCACTGAGGCTGCACGGGTAACCTGTGCAAAATAGTCTCACCGAAGCTGCTTTGCTCAGCCACCTGTAAGCCCACTCATCCACCCAATTACCAACATGCCCGTGGCTGTACTCATACATCCATGCAGGATTCACTCACCAACCCACCCATACACCTGCCTTTTCACGAGCACATGTGTGATTAGCCGCCCACACAAGCCAATGGAGCACACTGTCACCACCGTGCCCACTGACTCACCATCCATCCATCCACTCACTCACCTACTCATTGATTCACCCATCCTTCCTCCTACCCATCCATCCATCCGTTTATTGGTCCTTTTAGCCATCTACCTCCATCTATTCATCCACCCATTCATCCATTCCCTCATTCACTCATTGAATCACCCATCCATCCTCGTACCCATCCACCAATCCATCCATCCGTCCATCCATCCATCCATCCATCCATCCATCCATCCATCCATCCACCAATCCATCCATCCACCAATCCATCCATCCATCCATCCATCTACCAATCCATCCATCCATCCGTCCATCCATCCACCAATCCATCCTCCATTCATTGATTCACTCATCCATCCTCCTACCCATTCATCCACCCATACACCCAATTATATGTCTATTCTCCCGCACATTACACATGTATTCATTCATCTACCTATCCACTCACCCATCTAACCATCCATCCATCCATCTACCAAGCCACTCACCCAGCTAACCTTGTATTCACTAATTTATGCATCCATTTATTTATCCTTTTATCCATCCACCCACACAATCAACAAGCCATACATTCACCAACATACCCAATGGCTCATCCATGCATGCATCCATCCACCCATCTGTGCATTTATCTATTCACTCCTGCACATTGCATACCTGTCCACCCATCTGTGTATCCATCCATCCATCCATCCACCAAACCACTCACCCATTTACCCATGCATTCACCAATACATCCATCTATTCATGCATCTATTTATTTTTTTAGCCATCCATTCATCCTTTTTCCCATTTATCTACTCTTCCACCCATTCACACACTCATGTACCTACCTATCTACGCACTCATCTGTCATCGCTGCTACTCAACCATCCATTCAACCACTCTCTTCAGCATCTACTGATTCCTTCACCCTTTCATCCACCTGTCTATCATTTAGCCATCCATTTACCCACCCACCCATCTATTTATCAATTGACCTATCCATTCATGTCTACCACAGACATTTTCTGCGGTCATTTCTGGGCCACCCTGATGCTGCGTTCTGGGGTTAAAGGTGAGTCTGACCTGGCCCTACCCCCTGAGTTCCCAGACCAAGGAGATTTCACCTGCACATGAAGAACTAGATTCAGCCCAGACAAGGGCTGACATGAGCTATCACCTCATCTGAAGGAGGTGCCATTTTACAGATGAGCAAATCAAAACCTGCGCAGCTGGGGAGGAGAGATGTCCGGAGTGCCCGGAGCCAAACCCGTCTGTCGGTTCTGTGGCAGTCACAAGACTTCTGTGGCCGCCCCACGAGAACTGACCACGGTTCAAGCTCTCTCCGACCCTGCTTCTGCTCACTGCTCTCACCCAGGGCCGCCCTCACCTCTGTCTCTGCCTGCCCTCCTCCTCAGCAAATCTTCGTTGAAACACAGCAGGGAAAAAGCAAGTGAGGTCCCACAAGGAGATTATGTTCTTGTAGGGGAGACAGGGGGAAAACAGAAAGAAAAAAAAAAAAAGCAAAGAAATAGAATAATGGGCTGCAAAGCCAGTTCCCAGGCTCTATGCTGCTGGCTGGACGGGCACGTGGGGCCAAGCGCCTCTGGCTTCCTCTTCTCCCGGGCCTGGGGGTGCTGAACCCAGGGTACAACCGGCCCAGAGCCGGGGAGCCGGCCCCAGGAAGCAGGGGTGGGGGGGTGCTGCCATGTCATAGCGAAAGAAGGAGGCGGCTGCGCTGCAACCCCCTTCATAATTAATAAATGAAGAATATGGTTGTTAATCGATGGAGCTGTGAAGAGAATATTGATTCCAACCTCACGCTATTTTTTTTGTGCCGCTTAGATTTTTACACCTCATTTAGAACAAGGCTTCCCCGGGGAACTCTTAAAATTAAAAGATATTTGCAGGACT
>NW_027529446.1:950296-981672 GCF_008692635.1 Crocuta crocuta | reverse complement strand
TGGGGGCAGGGGGAGAAGCAGAGAAATACTATTTTTCATCAAAGTTGCCGAATCACTGTGTCTTTCCCCGAAGCGCCCATTTGAATATTTGATTAAGGATCAATTATTGCGGGTATCGGGAAAGGTCATCGGACAAACTCCCACGAGGCCATGGGGGAAGTTTCAGGGGTAGAAAAAATAAATCTTGTTATTAGTTTTTATTACATAAACACCGCCTGTCTACAGTGGCAAAATTGTAGTAAAATGAAGAGAATCCAGGAGCACAACGGAAAAGATCTGTCTTGTCATTCCAGAGAGAAGCTTCGAGATTTCTCACATGCAAACGTGCACATTCGTGTAAAATCCTCATACCTGAATATTACAGAACTTTACAAAAATGGCTTCATGCCTTGTGACCTGCACCAAAGGTTAGCAGTTCTTTCTGATTAAAAATACCTCACCAGAGTCAGAAACGACTAGAAAATACTGACTAGTTTAATGGAGGAAATGTGATCATTGATAATTTCTCTTCTTAGAACTGCTGTTGCTGTTTTTTTAAATAAACTTTTTATTTTGGAATAATGTAAAAATTTTTTAAATGTTTATTTATTTTTGAGAGAGAGACAGACAGAGCACAAGCGGGGGAGGGTCAGAGAGAGAGGGAGACACAGAATCTGAAGCAGCTGCAGGCTCCCAGCTGTCAGCACAGAGCCCGACGCGGGGCTCGAACCCATGAACTGTGAGATCATGACCTGAGCTGAAGTTGGACGCTTCACCGACTGAGCCCCCAGGTGCCCCTGGAATAATTGTAGAATTTTAGTGTACAGAACAGTTGCAAAGCTAAGACAGAGCCAGGCTCCTCTGCCCACCTTACCCGCCCCCCCCCCCCACTGTGTGTCTGTGACAACTGCTAAGCCAAGCACATGGGCTTGATTTGGGCTTTGCCAGGTTTTCCGGAATCCCGAGCAGGACTCCACATTGAATTTTGATCCATGATGGTTCAGGCTTTTCTCATGAAGATATGCTTGGGGGTATGAATACACCCATCTTATAAATAGGCAATTGAAACACTGTTTTGAGACCCCCCCCTTTTTTTTTTGCAATTAGTGTAATATTGTGAACATTTTTAGGCCAGTAGATAAACATCTTTTCACAATTTTTGGTAGCTGTATTGTGTCTGTGAATATAACTGAGTTTTATTTATTTATCTTTTCCTTTTTTTAAAGATTGAAGTGAAATTCACATATTACAAAATTAAACATTTTGAAATATGCAGTTAAATGGCGTCTATCATGGTCACAAAGTCATGCAAACATGTCCACCAGAAAGAAACTCCAGAAAGAAGCCTCTTCTGTCTCCATTAATAATCACCCCCTCCCTCCCCAGACCCCCGGCCCCCACGAGCCCCTTCCCGTCCGAGGAGGAGCCTGTTCTGGACGCGTCACGCACGTGGACTCACACCCGCGTGGCCTCCCGTGTCTGGTTCCCTCCCTGAGCGTCGTGTGCTCGGGGCCCGTCCGCGGGGCGGCGGGTGTGGGCGCCTCGCTCGTGCTCGCGGCCGAGGGACGTGCGCGTGCGCGGTGGACGGAGTGTGTGTCTGTCCAACGTGGATGGACACTCTGGTCATTTCCATTTCTAGACTCTTGTGAATCCTGCTCCCGTGAGCACGTGTGAACACATACACGTTTAGGTACCTTTTCTCAATTCCCTGGGGTCTCCGCCTAGGTGTGATTTGCTGGGTCAGATGATGATCCTGTGGTTAACTTTTTTGAAAGTCCAGGTTTATCTAATCAGCCACTTCTCATTTAAATCTGTGCAATGTTGTCCTGTTAAGAGCAGTACTGTGACAAACATCCCTGAACGACATCCTCTCTGATGGCCTCCCAAAGTGAAGGGTCCTCACTGGAAACGTCCACTGAGAACGGTCTCCAAATCCCCCTGTTGAGGGCCGTGCTTCACACGCTGTCCCAGAGGATGGGCAAGACCCACATCTGCCCCAGCGGAGGGCACCACTCCTCTGTTCAGATGTGCCGATCCCTACATCACTTTTACCGTCTCGTCTCATCTGGGCCACTTGTCATTGCCTTTGTCAATTGCTTGTTCTAATGTTTTGCCCATTTTTCATTGGCGGTGCTTACGTTCATTTTTTTTTTTTAATGTTTTATTTATTTCTGAGAGACAGAGAGAGACAGTGTGAGCAGAGGAGGGTCAGGGAGAGGGGAGACACAGAATCCGAAGCAGCTCCAGGCTCTGAGCTGCCAGCACAGAGCCCGAAGGGGGGCTCGAACCCACAAACCGAGAGATCATGACCTGAGCCGAAGTTGGACGCTTAACCGACTGAGCCACCCAGGCGCCCCACGTTCATTCTTGACAATGTGTAAAATCTCTGTATACACTCACTTTGCCACTCATTTTTAACATGTCTCTAGGTTTATCATTTGCTGCTACTTTTGAGTAAATGTTCTGTCTGCCTTCGGTTGCTACAGGTCTCCCTTCGCCCCCAAATTATACACATCTGATCATCTTCCAATTACGTGTCCTTTCAATATAGCTGCGCTCTCATCACTTATATTTAAGACTGTATTCCACCTGCGATTTATTTGTCTCCCTTTTACCATCTCTGGCATAATTCTCCTCTTTTAAAGTTTGTTTATTTATCTGAAGGGTGAGGGTCAGAGACAGAGGGAGAGAGAATCCCACGCTGGCTCCACGCTGTCAGAGCAGAGCCTGATTTGGGGCTCAATCTCACGAACCGAGAGATCATGACCGGAGGCAAAACAAGAGTCGGACGCTCAGCCGACCAAGCTCCCCAGGCGCCCCCTTGCATGCTTCTCCTCAAGGCATCCAGACGATACATAAATTGCCTTCAGCAAGAGTGAGGCGCATACTTACGGGATGCCTGGTGCTGTTCTAAGCACTTGCTAGAGTGTCACATACTCTTCACAGGGACCGCGTGGTGCGGGTTCACTAGCTTGCAGAGCTGGAAGCTGAGGCACAGAGAGATCAAGCCACAAGCTGAAGCTCACACAGCTGGTTCGAGGTGACCCGGGGTTCCCGGCTGGTCTGTGCTGGGCTGCCCGGCAGTCTCTGTTCACTCCCACTCCCCAGAGGAGAGGATGGGGGCATGTGTGACCTTACACAATTAGGAGCTCGCACACACACTGCTCCACATCCTTCCTGGTTCCGTAGCGCCACACGCCCGTGTGTGTGTGTGTGTGTGTGTGTGTGTGTGTGTGTGTGGCAGCCCCATTCTTTCCGGTGGCTCCGTGATGCCCCATGTGCGCGTGGGAGGGAGTGCCCTGTATGTAATGTAGCCTGTATTGTATGACAGACATGTTGGACCGGCTCTGTCTCCCCCAGTGCTCTCCTGGCCTCCCTCTCTGTGGCCTGCGAGGCTGGCCCACGTTCCTTCCTGTTCCTTGGTTCCCATTCGGGTTTGGCCAACGAAGAGCTCTTGCAGATCGGAGGGTGGGTGAAGTTCAAGGACCTACCATCCCTGTGGCTTCTCAAGTTGTCTGAACATTTGTGTAAAAAAACAAAACCACAAAAACTGAACTTTAGCCTTTAGCAAATGTGCCTCGATTTCCTTGTGTGCACGAACCATCTCTTTCGTGCAGAGACTCTTTTTTTTNTTGCAACTATCTTTTCCCATTCCGTCGGTTGCCTATTAGTTTTATGGATTGTTTCCTTTGCCGCGCAGAAGCTTTTAATATTGATGAGGTCCCAATTGTTCATGTTTGCTCTTGATTCCCTAGCCTTTGGGGATGTGTCAAGTAAGAGGTTGCTGCTGTGGAGGTCAAGGAGGTTGTTTCCTGCTTTCTCCTCTAGGGTTTTGATGGTTTCCTGTCTCACGTTGAGGTCCTTTATCCATTTTGAGTTTATTTTTGTGTATGGTGTGAGGAAATGATCTAATTTCATTCTTCTGCATGTTGCTGTCCAGTTCTCCCAGCACCATCTGTTGAAGAGGCTGTCTTTTCTCCAGTGGATACTCTTCCCTGCTTTGTCAAAGATTAGTTGGCTGTACACTTTTGGGTCCACTTCTGAGTTCTCTATTCTATTCCAGTGGTCTATGTGTCTGATTCTGTGCCAATACCATACTGTCTTGATGATGACAGCTTTGTAGTAGAGGCTAAAGTCTGGGATGGTGATGCCTCCCGTTTTAGTTTTCTTCTTCAGTATTACTTTGGCTATTCGGGGTCTTTTGTGATTCCATACAAATTTTAGGATAGTTTGTTCTAGTTTTGAGAAGAATGCTGGTGCAATTTTGATTGGGATTGCATTGAATATGTAGATTGCTTTGGGTAGTATTGACATTTTAACTATATTTATTCTTCCTCTCCATGAGCATGGAATGTTTTTCCACTTCTTTGTGTCTTCCTCAATTTCCTTCATAAGTTTTCTATAGTTTTCATCATACAAATGTCTTATATCTTTGGTTAGGTTTATTCCTAGGTATTTTATGGTTTTTTGTGCAGTTGTGAATGGGATCAGTTTCTTGATTTCTCTTTCTGTTGCTTCATTATTGGTGTATAAAAATGCAACCGATTTCTGTACATTGATTGTGTACCCTGCGACTTTGCTGAATTCATGGATTAGCTTTCGGAGGCTGCTGGTAGCATCGGTTGGGTTTCCATGTAGAGTATCATGTCATCTGCAGAGACTCTTTTTAATTTTTTTTTTAAATTTTTGAGAGAGAGAGAGAGTGTGTGACCAGGAGAGGAGCAGAGAGATTGGGGGACAGAGGTTCCAATGTAGTCTCTGTGCTGACAGCAGAGAGCCTGAGATGCAGGACTCGAACTCACAAACCACGAGGTCATGGCTTGAGCCAAAGTTGGAGGCTTAACTGACCGAGCCCCCAAGTGCCCTTCTGTGGGGGCTCCTCATGCCAGTCACCAGGTGCCGTGACGCTGCTGCATATCTGACACCAGCCAAGTCCCCGTTGCGTGGGTTGTGTGTATATTATCCCAAAATATGAAACGGTACACTGCACACGAGATCGGGGGGCTTGGCTTGCTCATCTTGTCTGGGGCGGCCTAGCTGTCAGCTCATGTAGGTGGGGTGTGCTGGGCTGAGTCGCTCTTGCAGACGCACCCGTGGCTGCGCCCAAGGAGCCGTGGCCTTGCCTAGACCCCTCCCCTTGACCACAGCCATTACCTGTGACCTGCTTCTAACACACAGAATTTGGAAAAGGCAGATGTAGCGACGGCCCCTACTCAGTTGACTTGAATTAACTGAACAGGAGATTGCCCTGTGTGGGCCTGAGCTACTCAGGAGCCCTGATGGAAAGATGGCCCCGGAGTTCCTTAAATTGAAGACTTCAGGCAGCCGGGATTCCCCCCATCTTGGTTTCTGGTTTTGGGGAAGCACACTGCCAGGGACCCCATGGCTGTGAGGAGCCGGATTCTGCCAACAGGCAGGTGAGCCCGGAAGGGGATATGAAGCTGCACAAGGCGTGGGGCCTGAGCGACCTGCAGCTTTGTGAGAGGCTGAGCAGAGAGCTGGCTGCACTGTGACCAGAATCTGTCCTACAGAAATTGCCAGGTAATAAATGGGTGTGGTTTTAAGCCGCTAAGTTTGTTGCTGCTTGTTACGCAGCAGTGGATAACGCGGGCATCTGGGCACGGCGGTGAGGATGTGGTGCCCTGTGTCTCTAAGCTCGATCCAGGTCTCTGCTTGACTCACTGCCGCTAACAACTTCGGTGCCACATGGTTGAGCCTGGGGGGTGGGATGTTAGCCCCTCTCCATCCCTGCAAAGTCCCCTCAAAAGAGAGTCTGAGGCTTTGGTCCCATTTTGCAGTCCATGCGCGATGGTGGAGACGCTGACTGATGCAGACATTTCTCTTCTTTCCAGCAACAGCAGCAACCAGGAAACCAAAAGGGGCGAAAGAATGTGCAGCGAGCATCTTACGGCACTTTCTGTATGATTGTGAGGGACTTTAGAGCCTCGGGAATGGGTTTTGTTTGGTATAAGAGGGGCATAGGCCACCCGCTTCACTATCTCCCTCAATGGCGCCCAGCCGTGCTGACAGCTGAACATGAAATGGCACCTCTGTTAACATGAAGATAATACATACTTCACTCAGCTTTTCGGCCAATGATAGTGGAACGTCACAGCTTCCAAATTACTGTAATTTCACAAATCTGCCATTTCTGTGTGTGCAAAAGCCAGTGGCCCCAACACCCCACGGCTCTCAAAATCCTGGCAACCCCCACGTATGTTTTCTGCCACTTGAACTTTAGAATAATTCTGTTCAGTTCTCCTTCACCCCGTGAAGTTAAACTGATTGGAATTTTGACTGGTATTGAAATAAAAACGTATAGATTAATTTAGAGGAAATTGACATTTTCACGTTATTGGATCTTTTCACTCAGTGACTGGGGCATCTCTCTGTTTATTCCACGCTCTTTTTTTGTCCTTCAGTACTTGATACTTTTTGACGTCCCTGCATGTGTCTTAAGTGTGGTTGTTTTTTCTGAAGTCTTTGGGGTTTTTGTTCTTCATTGTTATGGATGAATTATTGTTATTTTTTGTAATATATGTTCTCACTGGTTCTTGCCAGTCTGTGGGACACTGTTATTAGTTTTGTATGTTTATGTTGTAGCCATCTTCAATACGCTGCGGGTTCTTTTTTTTTAATTTTTTAAAAATGTTTTTATTTATTTCTGAGAGAGAGAGACAATGCAAGCAGGGGAGGGTCAGAGAGAGAGGGAGACACAGAATCTGAAGCAGCTCCAGGCTCTGAGCTGTCAGCACAGAGTCCGACGCAGGGCTCGAACCCACGAACCGTGAGATCATGACCTGAGCTGAAGTCGGATATTTAACCGACTGAGCCACCCAGGCGCCCCCCTTTTTTTTAATGTTTATTCATTTTTAGACAGGGAGAGAGACAGAGTGTGAGTGTGCGAGGGGCAGAGAGAGGGAGACACAAAATCCAAAGCAGCTCCAGGTTCTGAGCTGGCAGCATAGAGCCCAACGCGGGGCTTGAACCCACGAACCGTGAAATCATGACCTGAGCTGAAGGTGGACGCTTCACTGACTGAGCCCCCAGGCGCCCCCCACTGGTGGTTCTTATTTAATTCTCTTGGTGTTTCCATGATACCTTGACACCCTCCAAAAATAATGACAGTTGATTGGTTTCCTATTGCAGCTGTAACAATACAATCCAGTCGACTGTTCCCTCCTCCTCCTCCAGCATCAACCAGACCATTTTGTTATCCTCTCTCACTGAGGGGCTAGCACTGCCGGGGGGAGGGTCAAGTCTCACTGGCGATGTCGAGGACTCACTCCGGGTAATAGGTGTTGGCCGAAGGGGAGGAGAGGGAAGGGGGCTGAGCTCATCAGAAGGATGTGCACGTGTCTGTTGAGCGCTCGCTGCACGTGTGCGCTGGGCTTCAGAGGCTTCAGGATTGTCACCCGCGTGACCAGCTGCTCCGACGGGGATACCTTGTCCCTGTTCAAGGCACGTGTGGGTCCCCAGTGCAGAAGAAGACATTATTCCAGACTGTCATGAGGATTTCCCGTGATTAACAATGATGTTGACTGATGTATATTCTTTATCGCGTGATGGGCACCGGCTCTGCCCCCGTCTTACCTAGAACGTATGTCCGAGATGTTGGCGCCTATGGACGGAGCCTCTGTCCGCTGCCTCCCGTCCGTTAAGAGAGTGAAGTACCTGAGCGGATTTGCGAACGCTGACCGACTGCCTTAGTCACCATTTGATGATGGCGGCTTTTTTCTTCAAATTCTCTGGATTCACCTGGACAAGAGTTTACTTTGTGCTCCTGCGTCCTTTGATGGATGGGAGCGGCCGGCAGATCTTTGTCATTTTATTTCTGGCAGGTCTGGTATTGGGGGCTGCTGGGTTTGTAGAATACTGCAATGGGGAAGGGGCTGTATTAACAACGTGCCACAAACTGGATGGCTCAAAACCACGGAAGTTAATTCCCGCACGGCTCTGGGGGCCGGCTCCTTCTAGAAGTTCTGAGGGAGAATCTGTTCTGTGTCCTTTGGGTTCCAGGGGTGCTGGCAATCCCGGGGGCTCCTTGGGCCGCATCAGGGGACTCAGACCTCCACCTCTGTTGTCACGCGGCTGTGTCCCCGGCGTGACTGTCCAGGTTTTCCTGTGGCCTTCTTTTTTTTTTTAATTAATTTTTTAAATTTATTTCTGAGAGAGACAACGTGAGCAGGGGAGGAGCAGAGAGAGGGGGAAACACAGAATCTGAAGCAGCTTTCAGGCTCTGAGCTGTCAGCACAGAGCCTGACGTGGGGCTCGAACCCACAAACCGTGAGATCATGACCTGAGCCCAAGCTGGACGCTTAACCCACTGAGCCCCCCAGGCGCCCCTCCTGTGGCCTTCTTAAAGGGACCTCAGTCACTGGATTCAGGGTCACCCCAGCGTGACCTCATCTTAGTCCATTACACCTGCAAAGACACTACTTCCAAATAAAGTGACGTTCTGACTGGACACGTCGGTCATTTGCACGTGTGGCTGCGTGGACACGTGCACACGAGTTTTTGCCGGAACGTNGATCTCACAGTTTGTGGGTTCGAGCCCCACGTCGGGCCCTGTGCTGACAGCTCAGAGCCTGGAGCTGCTTCAGATTCTGTGTCTCCCTCTCTCTGACCTTCCCCTGCTCACGCTGTCTCTCTCTCTCAGAAATAAAACATTAAAAAAATAATAATAACTGTAAAAAAAACAAAAACCAGGGGCGCCTGGGTGGCTTAGTCTGTTGAGCGTCTGACTTTCGCTCAGGTCATGATCTCGCGGTTCGTGGGTTCGAGCCCCGCGTCGGGATCTGTGCTGATGGCTCAGAGCCTGGAGCCTGTTTCAGTCTGTGACTCCCTCTCTCTCTGACCCTCCCCTGCTCACGCTGTCTCTCTCTCTCCCCTAGAAAAACAAAAACAAAAACAAACAAACAAAAAACAAACAACAAACAAACAAAAAACAAAAACCAGAACAAAACTTTGTTTTCATTCCTGGGGTGGGTCCTGCGGCCGCCGGCGTGGCCAAGGTGCTCCGCTCTCAGGAAGGCGCCGGGCTCTGTGCCCAGCGGGCGGCCGGCCCGGGTCCCACGGGTCTCGGGAGAAATCCCGTCCGTGCCCGCGCTCCTGGCAGAGTCTGACGTGCTCTTCGTCTCCATCTCGTTATTTCAGCCACACTGATCCCTGTCACGCTCACTCTCCGTGTATTCCCTTTGCCCAAGACTAGGATGTGAGGCCTCCACCCACTTGGCCTTGAATTTTGAAGGCTGTTTCCTCACGTGACAGCTTCACACCAGCCAGTGTTGGCTGCACATTTTGTGGGCATTTCATTTTTTTAAAGTTTTTAAATTTGTTTTGAGAGAGACAGAGACAGCGGGAGTGGGGGAGGGGCGGAGAGAGAGGGAGGGAGAATCCGAAGCAGCTCCAGGCTCCGAGCTGTCAGCACAGAGCCCGACGCGGGGCTCGAACCCACGAGCTGAGAGATCGTGACCTGAGCCGGAGTCGCACACTCAACCACTGAGCCACCCAGACGTCCCACCATGTATTTTTCAAGGAAGTAATTTTATTTATAGAACAACACCCATTACTAACCTTTTGTCGTATCCCTAAAACTCCCATTTTGTGTTGTTCTGATCGAGGATTTTGTCCCAGTCTTTTTTACCATTAAATGCTGTTTCAGTGCTATGTTCGTGCATCACGCCCACTTCTTTGGCGGATTCCTTCATTTTGCCTTTGTCTCTCTGTCTGCACGTCGTTCATGAAATCTGCTAGGAAGGCAAACAGGTGGCGTATTTCCTGAGCCGCATCTGACAGCAGGTGACCGTCGCCTTCATAAGCGAATGGTAACTTGGCGAGGACGGAACCCAGGACACGGTGCCTTCCCATGAAAATGTTTTGCTTTACAGCCATTTAGAAATGTTTCTTTCCAGCCTTATCGAGGTACAAGCCACACGTAACATCATGAGATATTTGGGGCAAGTGTCGTGCTCGCGCTGTGAAGGAACCCCGGCCCCCCAGGGTCTTGTCCGTCACCACACCTACGACTCCGCGTGTGCGTGAGAATGCCTTACTGCCTTTAAGATGTGAGGTGAGGGGCGCCTGGGGNTTTCTGAGAGAGACAACGTGAGCAGGGGAGGAGCAGAGAGAGGGGGAAACACAGAATCTGAAGCAGCTTTCAGGCTCTGAGCTGTCAGCACAGAGCCTGACGTGGGGCTCGAACCCACAAACCGTGAGATCATGACCTGAGCCCAAGCTGGACGCTTAACCCACTGAGCCCCCCAGGCGCCCCTCCTGTGGCCTTCTTAAAGGGACCTCAGTCACTGGATTCAGGGTCACCCCAGCGTGACCTCATCTTAGTCCATTACACCTGCAAAGACACTACTTCCAAATAAAGTGACGTTCTGACTGGACACGTCGGTCATTTGCACGTGTGGCTGCGTGGACACGTGCACACGAGTTTTTGCCGGAACGTCTCTCTCCAGTTATTCTGTGAGGAGCCCCCCGCGCCGTTTGGGCCGCACCCTCTCATGCGTTTTCCTTTCTCGCTCTGCTGCTTTGGGCGTCAATTTTGGTAACTTCCGTTTCTCCTGGAAAATCATCCATTTCATCCCCGTTTCATCCCCGTCTTCAGCTTCATTAACTCAGAAGCCCGCAACGTTCTATCGCGGTACATCTAAATGTCCTTGCTATTTATGGCTTCACAGGCTCTCTTTCATCCCTAATTCTCATTTGTGCTCCTTTCTCTGGCTTTCTTGATTACAGAAGCCTGTTTATCTATTTTAAAGTGCTTTATTTATTTTATTTTTTCAGAAAAGCAGCCATGGGATTTATTTATTAATTCTGCTGTTTTCCCCTTTTCTAAGCCATTAATTTTGGCTTTTATCTTTATTAATTTGCTCCTCGGCCTTCATTAGTTCTGTTTCGGGCTCGTCGCTCTCTTCTTGAGTGCTGACTTATTTACAGTTACTGGCTTGTTTGTTTCTTTCTTCAGCAATGAAAGCATTTAAGGCAATGGATTTGTGCCCAGCCAGCACCCGTATATTTTGGTGGGAGACTTCCCATTATCGTTATTTCTAAAATACTCTGGAATTGTCTTGACTTGAGAGTTAGGTTTTTTTAAATATGTTGTTTTTAGGGGCACCTGGCCGGCTCACTTGGGGGGAGTGTGTGACTCTTGATCTTGGGGTCGAGAGTTCAAGCCTCAGGTTGGGCATAGAGATTACTTAAAAATGTAATTGTAGGGGCGCCTGGGTGGCTCAGTCAGTTAAGCATCCGACTTCGGCTCAGGTCATGATCTCGAGGTTTGTGGGTTCGAGCCCCGCTTTGGGCTCTGTGCTGACAGCTGGGAGCCTGGAGCTGCTTCGGATTCTGTGTCTCCCTCTCTCTGACCCTTCCCTGCTCACGCGCTCTCTCGAAAATAAATAAACATTAAACAATTTTTTTAATTTTTTAATTTATTTCTGAGAGAGAGGGAGACACAGAATCTGAAGCAGCTCCAGGCTCTGAGCTGTCAGCACAGAGCCCGACGCGGGGCTCGAACCCACGAACCGTGAGGTCATGACCTGAGCCCAAGTCAGATGCTTAACCGACTGAGCCACCCAAGTGCCCCTAAACAATTTTTTAAATTTAAATGTGAGGTTAGCAAGGAGAAATCTGAAACTACATTGATTTTTATCTTTTTAGGATGTTTGTGTGTTTTAATGAGCTTTATTTTTCAGAGCAGTTTCAGATTTACAGAGAAAACAGTCCGACAGGAAAGAGAGGCTCTGCAGCCGCAGCAGGTGACTGACGTGCAGGTGTCCCTGATAATGACCTGACACTGGGACGTAATTAATAGCCATGGTTCTTGCCTTCTTCCAGTTTCCTTAGTTTCCCCCAAGTGTCCTTTTTCTGCCCCAGAATCGCACCTGCCTCTGTCCTGACTGTCCCCTTTAGCTCCTCGGCCGGGGCGGCTTCGGAGAGTTTCTTTGCTCTGTGTTTCACCTGCTGCGGTCCGTACGTGTCCTGAGGCTTCGCGCACACACCCGCCGGGGACGGGTCCTCTCTGGTCATATTCCTCTCATTTGCCTCCGGAACCGAAGCCCCTTTTCTGGGCCTGTGTGGGTCTGAACGTCTCCTCGCCCGAGGAGGGTTTTCTTTCTGGAATCTTCTGGCAAACAGGCACTCCGCGTGGCCTGGATGCTCTGTGATGCTGATTGTTTAAAAAATTTTTTAACGTTTATTCATTTTTGAGGGACAGAGCGGGAGCAGGAGAGGGTCGGAGAGAGAGGGAGACTCAGAATCCAAAGCAGCTCCAGGCTACAGCTGTCAGCACAGAGCCCGACGCGGGGCTCGAACCCACGAACTGCAAGATCACGACCTGCGCCGAAGTCGGATGCTTGGCGGAGTGGGCCCCCCTGGCGCCCTCGCAGCCCAGGGAGCAGCCTTCGAGGTCCCCCTCCGTCCCTGTACCCTCGCCAGGCTGTCCCCACGTTAGCTCCTTGTCTCCTCCATCTTCTCTTCCCACTTTTTTCCCAGAAAACCCGGGTCTTGTTTCTTCTCCTGGAGNCAGCATACTTCTCACATCCCTCATCCTTGCCCTCATTTTCAGTTTCCCTCGAGGGGCGGCAGCTCTGCAGCGACTGGGCGGCTGCCCCCGGGGGCGGGGGCGGAGGTCGGAAGACCCGCAGCCGCTGCTGGTGGCCGCGCGAGCTGCTTCATACACTTTGGGACCCGGACGCGCCACTGCCCCCGGACGAGAGCTTCTGTCTACNCAGCCGCCCATTTACCCGCCATCGTGCGGGCATCGTGCGGGCATCGTGCGGGCATCGTGCGGGCATCGTGCGGGCATCTCGGACACCGTAAGCGAACAGCGGCCGGACACAAAACGCACGTAAGGTCCGTTTACACGGATTTCAGGAACGAGTGGACCTCAGTTTGGTGGTGATGGTGGTCGGGGCAGGGGTCGCCTCCAGGGGCTGTCGCCTGGCTGGGGCACGTGGGGACCTTCTGGGATGGAGGAAACCTGGTAGGTGTTCCCCGGGATGCAGGGCCGCGGCGCCTCCGTGTGAGCGTGCGCTTGGCCGTGGGCCCGGGTCCCCTCGGGCTTCCAGCCGGAGCCCCGGGGCGCCCCGGAGGGCGCTGGCTCCGCGCGGCTCTCCCGGTCCTCAGCTTCCTGTTTACCCCCAAGTTCAGCGGGTCATTCAGACCCGGCTGTGTCGGGCTTCCGGCCACGCAGCTGGGGGACTGGCCTGCCCAGGTAGGAGTGCGGCCCTCTGGTCATCCCAGGTCATCCCAGCCCTGCGAGCCGTGGGTGTGCACCCTGGTGCCGGGAGGGACTTTGTGAGATTAAGGCCCCCAGCGGGTGGTGACCCTGGGTGCCTGGGGCGCCCAGCGTCCTCGCCAGGTCCTCACAGAGGGGGACAGAGACGAGTGGACCCACGCCGCTGGCCGTGAGGAGGGAGGAGGGGCCGCGGGCCGAGGATGCGGTGCTTCTAGAAGCTGGAAAATGGGACCCGGGGCTCCCTGGGCCCTGGGGGGGAACGGCCCGCCCAGCGCGGGCGTCAGCCCCGGGAGCCCCGAGTCGGACTCCTGAGCTCCAGAAGCGCCAGAGAATAAATCCGTGGTGTCCTGCACTAAGTCTGTGGCGATTTGCTATGGAAGGAGGAGGGAGCTGGGCAGCTGGGTGGCCCCGGCAGAGGGGCCCCCAGGGCCTCGCAGGCCAGGTGAGGAGGCATGTGACCTCGCCGAGCGGGCAGTGAGGGGTCCGAGTGGCTGGGGGGGCCGCGGGCGGGCTGGCAGCGCTCTCCCGGCAGATCCATGAGGTCGATGCAAAATTAATTAGAGTAATCAAGTCAGCCGCGCCCGGAGAGCGCCCACACGGGCTAGGCCACTAATTGGTAGGAGCTGACAGTGTGTCTCCCGTGTCTTCAAGGTATTAACACCCCTCCCCCTCCGCAGATTAATTACCTTTCTGCATCTTTACCGCATTTAGTGCCCCTGGACCCGCCCTTCTCGGGGAGAAGGAAGGCAGGGTGGTGGGTCGCGCAGCTGACTCTGGGCCCCCCAGGTCCCCTCCCCAGGGTGAGCCTGTGGGGAGACACTGGGGCCCGGGGGCGCAGATCCCGTGTCCAGTCTTGCAAGTGCAGCACCTGTGCGGCTGTACACCCGCCTCACTTGGACTCTGGGAGACAGCTGTCCACTGTCCACCTGTCCTGATGTTCACCCATCCATCCGGCGGTCATCCGTCTGTCCGTTCTTCCGTTCATTCTCTCATTCCGCCACCCAGCCACCCATCTATTTATTCATCCATTCATCCGTCACCTATCAGATACCCTTGTATCCATCCCTCCATCATTCATCCAGCCAGGCAGGCAGCCACCATCCGTCCATCCGTCTGTCCACTCACCCGTCCACCCAAGCCGTTGTTAACACGCTGATGCAGGTACTTACTTACTTATCTTGTCTGCCTGTGTTCTCCCTCGCGCATCATAGCTTCATTCGTTCATCAATTCTAGTACCGCCTACGTACTCACCCGTTGCACCCAACCCAACTCCCGCCGGGAGCTCACGCTTTATTGCTTACTATACGCAGGGCCCCTTTCTAAGCCCTTCACACGTTTCCTCTCATCCTCCCTCCCCCCCCCCCCCCCCGGCCATCCTTTGGGCTGCCTGTTTATACGTCTGTCCTGTCCGTACGGCTGTCTGTCTGGCTTCCAGCTGACCATTACGTTTCCTCCTGGAGGCTCTGCAGGAAGAACCATCCCTGGTCCCCGGCCCAGCTGCTGGTGCTGCCGGCAGACCTTGGCTCGTGGCCCCACACCCCCGGTCTCTGCCTCCACCTCCACATCGCCTTCCCCGTGCGTCTCTGTGCCCCTTCCTGTCTCCTGTGAGGACAGCTCTTCAGATTTAGTGTCCGCCCTACAACCATGGTGACTTCATCTTGAGATCTGCGAAGCGCTTATTTCCAAAAGAGGTCACACTGCGAGGTCCCAGGTGGATATGGATTTTATGGGGGCACCGTATACAACCCACAACAGATGCAGTGTGCGGTTTTTCTTTTATTTTCCTGCTTTTATCAGTATTTTCTAAGATGTTCACAATATTAACATATTACCTTTTTTAACTTAAAAATTTTTTATTTTAGAAACAGACCATGTGGGTGGGGGAGAGGGCAAAGGGAGAGAGAGGGAGAAGCTTAACAGGCTCTCTGCTCAGCGCAGAGCCCGACACAGGGCTCGATCCTACTAACCGTGAGATCGTGACCTGAGCCAAAATCAAGAGTCAGACACTCAACCGACTGAGCCACCCAGGTGCCCCTTAACATATTGCCTTTGTAATGAGAATAAAGGTCAAATTATTTTAATATATAAAACTCAGTCACAGGTTTGATATCCTGTTTAAACAGAGGCTGGGGGGGCGCCTGGGTGGCTTAGCCGGTTAAGCGTCCGACTTTCGCTTAGGTCATGATCTCGCGGTTCGTGGGTTCGAGCCCCGCGTCAGGCTCTGTGCTGACAGATCAGAGCCTGGAGCCTGTTTCAGTCTGTGACTCCCTCTCTCTCTGACCCTCCCCTGCTCATGCTGTCTCTCTCTCTCTCTCTCCTAGAAATTAATAAAACATTTAAAAAAAATAATAAACAGAGGCTGGGGGGCTCAGTCGCTTAAGCATCCGACTTCGGCTCAGGTCATGATCTCACGTTTCTTGGGCTCTGTGCTGACAGCTTCGGATTCTGTATCTCCCTCTCTCTCTGCCCCTCCTCTGATCTCTCTCTTTCTCTGTCTCTTTCTGTCTCTCAATATAAACATTGAATTTTTTTTAAATAAATGAAATCATAAAAAAAATAATAAACCCCAGAGGCCGAGGGATGGATTGTGATGTTTCTGGACAAACCAGAGTCCGGATGAGGTTCAGCCGGCTGGGACCCACCGATGCCTGGGGTCCATAGCTCTTTGGGTCTCCGCACTACACGGGCCGCACTTCGTCCACTCGGGGCCCCTCACTGCCGCAGCCTCCTCTGGCTGCTTCAGTTTCTCAGCGAGACCCTGGAGGTAAGAACTCAAACTCTGTCATATTTGTCTGTTTCCTGAGAGTCACTAGGACAGGAGCGAGGCTGTCCTCGGAAAGGGTGACCTGAGCTTTCCTGCGGGGGACGCTGAGGCATGGGGGGCGTGCCTGGAGAGCCCGGGCCGGCCCCTACCCTGACCAGGAGCCCCTTTGCTGACCCTCACCCCGTGTCCCACCTCCCCCCCTCAGACCATCTCAGGCCTGGCGCTGCCTCTGTTACCCCCGAGCTGAGCAAGACCCCGAACCCCGCAAGTTTGGCTGAGTCCCTCTCTCCTCCATTCCAAGCCTGGGTTTCCGAGTCTAAGACGTGGTCGGGAGCAGGACACGCCTCCGCCGTGGCCCCTGGGACCAGCTGGTGTTTGGTCTCCAAGGGCAGCAGGGAGCCGTGGGGTCTCGGCAGCGCGTGGCGCGGTGGGCGTGGTGTTTGAGCCCCTCCAGCTGCTGCAGTGAAAGGGGGTGTGTGGTTGGAAGCCGTGGGGCCGGGCAGACATGGGGCTCCCGCCGCCGGCTGTGAGCACCCTGCCCCCCAACCTTGCTGGCCACGGGGTGGGGACTTCAGAGCAAGAGAAGACTCTGCCTTTCGGAAATGAGGGCCCCGGGGGGCTCTGCGTGTCTTCCTGTCTCTACACAGGCATCTCTTCTCGGGGCGCCTGCTGGGGTCAAAGGCGACAGAGGGGACAGAGGGCTACTGCCGTGCATGTCTCTCAGTGCCCCCGGCACCCCTTGTCTCTCTGTGTCTCTGTCTCTCTCTGGATCCCCTGCCCCCAGCCACTCCCACACGAGGTGCTCACTAAATGGCTGTGGATGGTGGTCAGGATGGCGGTCAGGGGCCCACCAGGTGGCCCCTCGCCAGGTAGGACCGGCAGCCTGCTGTCCCCACGTGGCCGGTGCGGCCTGACAGACCACTTTGATCCTGGCCCCCGGGGGTCCCTGCTGTCCTGTGCCCACCACCAGCCACCCGGGTGCCCTCTCCCTCTCGGCTAGAGCCCCAGCCAGCCAGCCACTGGCCCGAAGGATGAGGCCATGGGCCCGAGAGCGTGGACCGTGGGGACACACACACCTCAACGCAAGCATAGATGTTCACGCACATGTACACACACCACCTGGCAACCCTCGGTGCTGGTGGTCCCTTGGGGGTCCAGCGCCCTCCGTGGGGCCTCCCTGCCACCACCCAGCAGGACGGAGAGCTAGGACGAGCCGAAGCCCTTGCTGGTCACCGGGGAACGCTGGAGAGGACCCCCGCTCCGCTGTAGATGGGCCCAGGAGATGCACTTGCACCAAACGATTGCATTTTCTCTGAAGTTCAAGTTCCACGTGGTCTCCTGCATCTCTCTCGGGCCGAGGTGCTGGCTGAGAGCACTCCTGTTCCACTCCCCAGGTCCTCCCCAGTCAATGGGGTCCTCAAGAGACCTTACAGATGGGGAAACTGAGGCTAGGGAGCATGTCCCAGGTCACAGCTGGGAGCAGAAGGAGGCGGGACTTATTTGAACAGCATTTGAACAGTGTTGGGGGGGCGTCCAGCGAGGCCTTAAGGAGACTCGCAGCCTGGAGGCGCTGGCCAGTGCAGGACATGTCCAGCCCCATGTGGCCACGGCCAGAGTGAGGCTCTCCCTCTGGGGAACCTCAGGGAGCAGGAGTCCGGGAAGGCTGCCTGCAGGAGGGGCACATTGACAGGGTGCAGAGAGGTCGGCGAGACCCGACCCGGGGGTGGGGGGGCCTGCAGGCCGTATCAGCCCGCTGCTCGGTGTCCCTGCCCGTCCTTTGACTCCCTTGCCCACTGGCCCAGGAAGAAGGAACCCCAGGGTGCAGGCACTGGCTGCGGACCTCCGTAATTCCCTTATTCCTCCGCCCGGCCACCCACCCTGAGTTTCATCCCCAGGGGAAGTGACGCGTCCCAGCAGAGCCCATCCGAGCTGCCCTTTCTGGGGCTTCAGGCATTGGGTGGGGTGACCATGTGACCTAAGGTGATCCAATCAGAGGGGATCTCAGGCCTTGGGGGGCTTAGAGGGAGGTGAGGGATGTGTGTCTCTTTGTCTCTCCTTGTCTCTATCTCTGCATCTCTTCTGCTGGGCAGGAGGAAGGGGAAAGGCTGCTGGCGGCCGTCTCAGGGACCCGGCGGCCGGGCTGTGCTACTGGATCAGGCCTCACCTGCGGCTGCCACCTTCTCTCTGGTTCCATTGTTGGTGCCATTGGAATGCGGTTCCTGCTTCTCACACCCACACGCGTCTTATTTGCTAAGGGAGCCTGTTCATCTCAGGGGCCTGGAGTCGTTTCCTGGAACTCGCTCCCACTTTGCAGATGAGGCTCCGGAGGGGGTGAGAACTGAGCCAGGGTCCCCCTGAGAGGGGCTGGAGCGGGGTAGGTGGGCAAAGGAGGGGGAGCTGCTGGGGTCTCCGGGGCAGCCGGTCTGCAGCATAGACCCCACCTCGCCGACGGGAGCCAGGCGGTGCCGGGGGACCCTGGCGGCAATACAGAGTCGGGTGGCCAGCTAGTGGGTTTTCCCATGGAAGCCTCTGGCTTTTAGATATTGGGAGCTTGTTCAGACTTGAATGAACACTGCAGACAAAGGAGACCCAACCAGGGCCAAGGTGGGATCCCGAAGGCCACAAGGGGGTGCGGGGGGCTCACTTGCCTCCATCCAGGGGTGGGCTCACCTGGAAGGCTGGGCATGTAGCCCTTTCTCACAGCGATCTCAGTGCCTCGTTCAGGTTCTGAGAGAGGAAGAGAGAGACAGAAGAGACACAGAAGCACAGAGACACCCCCAGAACGCCGCCACACGGCCCTGGGGCCCTGCCTGCTGGCCTGAGGCCGTGCTGGGCGTCCAGCACACCCAGCCCCTGCATTCACCTCCCAGTCAGAAGACAGAAATCCCCCTTCTGGCAGCCTCCCCAGCTATCGATTTGCCTTGGCTGCTGCGGCCGAGAGCAGGCGGGGCTCCTGGCGGCGGCCTCAATGCTGCCGTGGGCCTCTCTTCCTGCATTACAATCGTTATGATGCCTGGGAGCAGCCACTACACTGGGGGACAGCCCAGGCACCCCCAGCAATAGTGGACATCTCTGTCCTTTAGGAAGCAGGGTGGGGGCAGTGGAAGGGCAAGGTCCTTGGTCCCCCCTACCCTGACCCACTGTGAGCACTCAAAAGGTGCCCACTGGGTCCTTCCTGCCCACATAGCTGGCACTGGAGGGCCGGGGCCCCTACGGATGGCGTCTTTGCTTTGGAACCAGAGGGTGTCTTTCTGGAGGCCTTGACCCTGGACCCTCCCTGCCGGTGTCCAGGGGGCTCTGAGGCTCCACGCTCAGGCCTGGGAGCAGCACTGCCGGATCCGACACCTGGGGTGCAGCCACCGTGACATCAGCCTCCGCTCACCCCGTGCAAGCGCCTCCGGCAGGCCGCTGCTCTCACCCCGCCTCCAGCCTCCGAGCCAGGCTGGGCAGACCCGAGGAGGGGCTGGGCAGCGGAGGGGAAGACGACCACCAAACCGTCTCAAGCCGAGAGGCCCCAGGGCTGGAAGCAGGACCCTCACCACCGGCCTCCGTGTGAACCCCTCTGCCATGCTAGGCATTCTTGTTCTCACAGAGTCGCCGTGGCAGGGGTGAGGGCGAGGGGAAGGGACACGGACCTGAGACTGGGCCAGTGCCCACGCTCCACGCCCTGCCCACCTCTCCCCCAGTCCCAGGACCTCGACCCCAGCTCCAGGCTGCACTGAGGCCGGGCCGTCGACCTCTCTGCCCGCTGGAACTTTTCTCCTGTGTCTCAAGCCCCGAGGTGCGTGGAACAGCCAAACTCAGGCCGAGCGCGTTGTTGCGCCCAACTTGAGGCCTTCATGACCTCCCGGCGACCGGCGACAGTCCCAGCCACGCCTGCCCTGTGGTCGGACCTTACAGCTCTTGTCTGGGGCCCTCATCGGGACCAGGCCTCCAGCGCCACTGTGCACGCGGCCCCATCCCTGGGGACAGCGGGCGCTGCCTGCATGGAAGGGGTGTTGAAGCCCTTGACACCCAGAAACGTCAACAGGCGCAGGGGACAGGNGCCCGCCGGCGAAGGGCACCCTCCGGAAGGCTCTCGGCTCCCCCCGGGCCCCCACCCTGCCCGGCCCCGCGCTCGGAGCCTCTTCCCAATCGATTTTATGAAAGCAGCTCGGGGTTCGCCAACGTTTCCGCTAGCGCTTTATGCCCCTGTTTAAAAATTCTTAATTAAGCAGGTTTTTCTGTTTACACTTGAACTAATTACACTTTTAAAACCAACAATAAAACATTAGGCCCAGGCTATTAAAGGCTTCGGTGAAGGCCTGCGTTGCGGCCCTTTGGGGCAATTCAGGAACTGGGTCCTTTCACGGCAGATAGGGGTGCCGGGTGGCGGGCGGGTGCCCGGCTTCGCTCAAGAGGGTCTCGGAGTCGCATCCGCCTCCCTGGAGGGTGGAGTGGGGGACAGCAGGCGGCCACCCGTGTCTGGCTTCCGCCCGCCCCAGCGGCTGACGGGGCTATTGATCAGACTGCCATCCCCATGGCCCATCCTTCCGGGCATCTTCAGAGCACCGGGGGCTGTGCCAGGCAGGGCACAGGGAGCCAGGGGAGGCCCGTAGGGGCGCAGGCGGAGCGCCCTGCCGCCGGGTCGGGGGTAGGCCACTGGGACAAGGTCAGGGGCCCCGAGCCGGGAACGGTTATGGGCGCAGTTGGGGCTGGATAGAGCATCTCATGCAGCGAAGCGCTCCCACTGTATGTGAGCTGAAGCCCCCAGGCCCGCGGTGGTGATCCAGAGCTGTGCGCTGGACCCAGGCTCTGAGGCAGCCTCGCCCCCACCACGCCAGCGTCTCAGCAGGGACACCTCAGCCCCGACACTTAAACGGTACCAGTGATGACACGTGTCCTGAGAGCAGCATAGATCATGGCTCAGGGGCCCCCTGGCACAAAACATCCCCCATTGACTTAGGCCCTTCTGGACTCGGCAGCAGCCCCGGGAACCGCGGGGTGGCTGCATAAGAAAGCTTCTGTGTCCACTTCCGTGTCCGTGTCCATGCAGGCTAGCTCAGCACGCGTGGGATTCCTAGGCCGTGGGGCCACAGGGTGTACCAGTCGGCAGTGAGCTCCAGTAACGTGGGGCCATCCTGAGGATGGCTGCAGGCCCCCCGAGGCTCATTGGAGGCTTTGAGCCAGGCCACCCGGCCCCAAGGAAGGTTCCAGACCCACACTGCCACCCCAAACCTCTCCCGAGAGCCCCTCCCTTGTGCCAGGCCTGTGACAGATGGCTTACCTGGCCTCAGAGCCCTTCTGGGTCCCCATCAGTGATGGACCTGCTATGTCCCCATCTTCCAGCTAGAAACGCTGTCTCCTGACCGTCCGGCCTCCACATTCAGTCTTTCCAACATCCCCCATCTTGCCTTCCGAGTCCGCCTGAAACAGACTCCCTCCGAAGCCCCCCACGGCCCCACCTCCTCTTAGATCTCCTACCTCTGCCCTTGCTCTGCTAGACCGGGCTTAAAGAGCCAGAGAGCAAATGTATTCAGCTTTGTGGCCCAGGCAGTCTACTCGGTTCTGTTCTTGTAGTGAAAGCACCATAGACGATAAATGACTGAGTGGGTGTGGCTACGTGTCAATAAAACTTTATTTATAAGACCAGGCCAAGGGCCACATTTGGCCCTTGGGCCTCTGTTGGCTGACTCTTGGTCTAGACCACCCTGACACTGACTTCAGGGGGCTCTTTCTCACATGAAGTCTGGTACATACCTCCCTGGCTCTAAAACTTTTCTGTGCCTTCTCATTGCCTGGGGATAAAGGTCTCACTCTCCTGGCTTGCCATAGAAGACTCTTCAAGGATTTGGCTTAGCCTGGAGGTGCCTGGGTGGCTCAGTCAGTTGAGTGTCTGGCTTCGGCTCACGTCATGATCTCGCAATTTGTGGGTTCGAGCCCCGCATTGGGCTCTGTGCTGACAGTTAGCTCAGAGCCTAGATCCTGCTTCACATTCTGTGTCTCCTTCCCTCTCTGACCCTCCCGTGCTCATGCTCTGTCTCTCTCTGTCTCAAAAATAAAAATAAACTATTTTAAAAAAAAAGGATTTGGCTTAGGCTGTCTCCAACACTGCCCCCTTTTACAGCTGTGCTCTCTCTCTCATGGATGCTTTTCTCTCTGCTCTACACCTTCACTAGGCAAACTCCTACTCATCCCTCACAGCCCCAGCCTCCAAACGCCCTTCTCTGTGAATCCACATCTGGGTCCGAAGCATGGACTTTGATCACACCTTCTCCTCCGCCCTTCCACACCCTAACCCACTCCACCACGGATCTTAATGATCTCTAAATCACGTCTTGGCTCTGGAAATGGGCACCTCGCACAAGCCAGCCAATCATGCAGTATCCCCTGCTCCTGGCTGTGGTGATTGGTCCAGAAATGGACACGTGAGCCACACCGGCCACTGGAAACCTTTCCTGGGATTTTCAGTCAGCTCCCGCAAGGAGGGGTCCTTCCCTCTGTTGCTGAGAAGCCGGAGGCTGGGCTTGGCCCCGCGGGGACACATCGCCAACTTGCAGGGAGGTTGGCCTGAGACACAGAAGCAGGCCCTTCTTCTCAAACGTGTCACATTACTGTCACCACCAGGACATAGTAGGTAAGCATTAAATACATGTCACAAATAGCGGGGCCCCTGGGTGGCTCACTCAGCTGAGCATCTGACTCTTGATTTCGGCTCAGGTCATGATCCCAGGGTCATGGGATTGAGCCCCGCGTCGGGTCCATGCTGAGTGCTTAGCCTGCTTGAGATCCTCTCTCTCCCTCCCTCTGCCCTTCTCCACCACTCCTGCTCTCTCTCCAAAATAAAAAATAAATAAGTAATGAAAAAAATGACATGTCACAAATGCATAAACTCAACAGGTAACCTGAGCCTCCCCAGCCTCCCCGTCCCCGGACTTTCCCCACAGCTCACGTCGCCTTCTTGCACACCTTGGATTTGAAACACTCATTTATTTCTGTCTGTCTCCCCCACCAGGATGTCCTGGCCGCGTCTGCTCACAGGGGTCCCCAGCACCCTGTGCACACATGCAGGGCCGGCAGCGCAGGTTGCAGGTTCACTCAAGACGGCATTGCCTTGTGGCGTGTTCAAAAGGCAAGTAAAGCTTCTCTGTCTTCCAGTGTCTGTCTGTCTGTGTCTCTCCACCCGTCACGTTTCTTTTCCACTTGTTATTCCATGTTACTTAAATAAAGAAAAAGGAGTCATTGGAGCCATCAGCAGGAACGTTACCGCTTCCGCCGTGCAAGGTCGATGTTAAACGCAAATAAACAGAAGAGAGCAGCCCTCGTCTATACAACCCCCGGAATTGCACCCGTGGTAGTTTGTAGATGGCCCATCCCTATCTGGGCTGCTCTTACTGGAACAGGCGAGGCGCTGTGCGAAACCAGCTGTTTTCATTGCACCGTGGACACCGTGGACGTGGGAACATTGCCGTAACACCGTGGAAGCTGGCCGATGCCTGTGCAGGAGCCGGAGTGGAGGGCTGGCAACCTGAGCCTCTGTCCTGCACCGCGGCCCCCCCGTGGCCCCTCCCGTGGCCCGATCCCGTGGCCCCTCCCATGGCCCCTCCTGTGTCCTGATCCCGTGTCCTGCACTGTGTCCCCTCCCGTGGCCCCTCCCGCAGCCCCTCCCGTGGCCCCTCCCGCGGCGCCTCCCGTGGCCCCTCCCGTGGCCCCTCCCGTGGCCCGATCCCGTGTCCTGCACTGTGTCCTGCACCGTGTCCCATCAGGCTCCGCTTGTGAACACAAGTTCAAGGATAAAATTAGCAAGAATTTCAAGCTGGCGACAGTAGAGAACTAACCCAAGCATGGAGCCCTGGGCACGCACAGGTCACACGCCCACAAAGCCACCCTGCTAGAGAGGTCCCGTACACAACAAGCGCTCAATAAATGCTGGCTCAGTGACTGAGTGATCAGAGGAAGTTGGAGACCATCAAATCCCAGGTCATCAAACTGCTCCATGGCCTCAGGGGCTGTGAGTGCCGTCCTAGGCCCGAGGGAGGACCTGGGGTGAGGGAGGCTCAGGGGCGGGCTGTCCTGTGTGGCGGCTGAACGGTGGCCCCAGAGACGTTCAGCCCTGATCCCAACACCTGTGAACATATCGCCTCACGTGGCAGAAGGGACCTTATCAAGGCCCCTGAGGAGGGGGTGACCCTGGGTGCCTGGGGGGCCAGTGTCCCCACAAGGTCCTCGCGAGAGGGAGGCAGAGGGTCAGACACAGAGAGACGGGCGACCCCGCGCTGCTGGCCGTGAGGATGGAGGAGGGGCCGCGGGCCAGGATGGGCGCCTCTGGAAGCTGGAAAAGGGGGGAGACGGGGCTCCCTGGGGCCCCGGGGGGACCGGCCCTGCCCACGCCCGGGTGTCAGGACTTGCGCTCCAGGACTCTCAGAGAAGCAGCGGCCAAGCCACCACAGGGAAGCCCTGCGCCCCAAAACCCGCACCCCACCTGGAGGAGGGGACCCAGTCTCGTCCGAAGCACTGGCCTCCTGCAACCCGATCCTTCCAATAAAACACTGGCTGCCACGGGCCAGACCTGGCGTGAGCCCATCTGCTAGACGGGGAAACTGAGGTGATAGGCGAGCGGGACTTGGCAGGGCTGAGCGGAGGGCCCTCCCGTGAGGCCTTGGGGTCACACACGCATGTTCTCGCGGGGCTGTTCCTCCCCGGGGGCTGGCGGGGCGCAGGCATGGGCAGCAGTGTGGCCGTTCCCCCGGGAGGGAAGTGCAGAGGCGCCGCGCCAGCCACACATTCTGCTCCGGGACATCAACCCCAGAGGGTGGAGCACAGGGACCCGGACAGAATCCGCTTGTTCCCGGCCCCCCAGAGGGGGGCCCACGTCCAGCTCGGACAGACAGACAGACACGACGTGTCCGGGATCAGGTTGAGGGCCGTGAATGTGCGGAAAATCACCAGATTGTTCACTCTCATGGTTAGCTTTCCATCGTGTCCACGTGGCTGCACTTTTCGTCCACAGCCCGCAGCCGCCCGCTGAGTGGAGGGTCCAGGGTCCAGGAGCCCACGTGGCCCCGGCCGAGCCCGGCCCCACCCGCACACCCCCGCCAGCGCGTGCTGCCTCGCGGCCCTTGGCTGTCCGCTTCCTAAAGGTGGTCTAACGGGTGTGAAACCTGATATTTATGCAAAAATCGTAGATCGGGAAGTCTTAAGCTATGACAGGCCACCTGTGAGTGATTCCGGGGGGGCTTGCCGAGCATGGAAGCCCCCGACACCGGTGCTGGCGGGGGTGCGGCCGCAGGGGTGGAGAGCACTGGGGAGAGCCGCGTGGGTCAGGGGACCACGGCAGGCGATGCTGTCTTCTCCTTTCGGAGCCTCCCCCTTGCACGGGGGCAGGCCCTGCGTCTCGGCCCCCAGCCGGCGCCCGGAGCCCCCCTTCCTTCTGCAGACGCCGGGGGACCCGTTGCCTTGAGGCCCGGCTGAGCTCAGGGGACACGGGAGGACTTAGGTGGGCCAGCACTTGGACAAGGGGGCTCCGGAGACCCTGCCGCGCACAGGGCAGAGCTGGGGGGCCCTTCCCGGCCCCGAGGTCAAGGTGGCACCACCGCTCCAGCTGCCAGCGCACACACCCGGGGGTCCCCTGGGCTGAGTCTGCTTCTTGCCGGAGGGGACGCAGAGATGGCCCCTTGGGAGGGCCTGCCCGTGTCCAGCACAGCCCTGGGCCTGGGGGAGGGGAGGGCTCGGGCCCCACTGCCTGGACAGCGGGTGAGGCAGGGCCAGAGCGCCCCAAGTTTGTGCTGCCGGAGGTGAACATTGGAGTCACGGGTTTAGCAGCCCAAAGGGGTGAGTCCCCGCCATCAGGGAGGGACGAGAGGAGCTCAGGTCAGGAGGGGCAATGACTCAGGACGATGAGGGGCGCTGCCAGGGGTGCGGGTGTGAGGGCAGGGGGGGCCCTGGGGGACAGGCAGGAGGTGGGAGACGGGGACTGGGGGGGACGCTGTCACACAGGGGAAGACAGGGTGGCCGTCCGGGCTGGCGTCTGAGGCCGGTCCAGGCCTCCAGCCCGTGCCCACCCAGACTTCTGCCCAGACGTCTTTCTGAGTGTCGGGGGGGGTGGGGGTTGTTTCTGAGAAGGAAGGAGTCCCTCAGGGTCTCGGGCTTTCTGAGAACCGTCTCCACCTCTTCTCAGAACTACCTCCCCCAGACCTGTCCCCAGGCCCCCTTCTGACATACGCCAACCCCCACCAAGGGGCTGGGGAGGGGGTGAGTGCCCTGCCCTTTGCGGGTGCAAACAGCACGGGGGGGCAGGCTGGGGGAGAAGCCATGCTCAGAATGGGCGGGGGAATGTTCCCGACTCAGGGAGACGCGTGTCAGTCTGCTGTGGCCATTTCACAGGTGGGGAAACTGAGGCTCAAAGGCAGGAGACCTACCGCAGGTCATTCAGGCTCTGGTGCCCTCGAGGGGAGGGACACCCCTGCTCCCCCAGCCCCAGGCGCAGACAGCACTTCCTGCCTGTCGTTACTGTTGTCACGGTCTGCCCAGCACTCAGCCAGACCCAGGTGGGGAAACTGAGGCCCGGAGAGGGAGACTCCTGTGCCCCCTCCCTGGCCGTGCCTCCCTGTCCTCTGCTACCCTGCTCTGACCCTCCCTCCCTGGGCCGGGAGTCCCCCAGGGTGGAGCCCCCCGGGTTGCAGCTCTCGGGAGGACTCAGGCCCTGCACGCACAGCCCCCGTCAGCAACTTCTGGGCTGGTCTATAGAAAGGCCCACTGCACAGGTGAGTAAACCGAGGCCAGCGAGGCCAGCCAGCTGCGGAACAGGCCGGAACCCGTTGCTTTGAGGCCTGGCTGAGCTCCCCGCTGCCATCAGAGGCTGGGCCTGAAATAGGTTTATGAAAAATAAATCCAGACAGTCGTGAGCCACCGCGATCGGGGCACAGGCGGCTGTGAGAGGTGGGGGACAGGGAGAGACCACCACCCCCCTCCCTGCCGCCGCCACTTCTCCCCACCTCATGGCGCCCCTTGTTTTCTGCCTGAATCTCCTCACCTCCCTCCTGCCCCGGCAGCCTCCGTGCGGCGCCAGGAGAGATCTTTCCACAGGAAAACTACCACTGCCTCTCCACACCTGCGGGGGGGGCTCCTGTCCCCTCCCCCTCCACACCTGCGGGGGGGCTCCTGTCCCCCTCCCCCTCCACACCTGCGGGGGGGCTCCTGTCCCCCTCCCCCTCCACACCTGCGGGGGGGCTCCTGTCCCCCTCCCCCTCCACACCTGGGGGGGGGCTCCTGTCCCCCTCCCCCTCCACACCTGCGGGGGGGGCTCCTGTCCCCTTCCCCCTCCACACCTGGCGGGGGGGCTCCTGTCCCCCTCCCCCTCCACACCTGCGGGGGGGCTCCTGTCCCCCTCCCCCTCCACACCTGCGGGGGGGCTCCTGTCCCCCTCCCCCTCCACACCTGCGGGGGGGCTCCTGTCCCCCTCCCCCTCCACACCTGCGGGGGGGGCTCCTGTCCCCTTCCCCCTCCACACCTGCGGGGGGGGCTCCTGTCCCCCTCCCCCTCCACACCTGCGGGGGGGCTCCTGTCCCCCTCCCCCTCCACACCTGCGGGGGGGGCTCCTGTCCCCTTCCCCCTCCACACCTGCGGGGGGGGCTCCTGTCCCCCTCCCCCTCCACACCTGCGGGGGGGCTCCTGTCCCCCCCACGCCTTTGGGGCCCTCCGTGCCCTCTCCTCAGTAAAGCCCAGTCCCTGCCTCTGCCACCTACCTTTCCATCTGATCTTCAAAAGGTGTTTTAAGTTTATGTATTTATTTTGAGAGACAGAGAGCGGGCAGGGGAGGGGCAGGGAGAGAGGGAGAGACAGAATCCCAAGCAGGCTCTGAGCTGTCAGCACAGAGTCCGACGTGGGGCTCAAACTCAGGAACCTGTGAGATCACGACCCGAGCCCAGATCAACATGACCTCACCCGCTTAATTGACTGAGCCCCCCAGACGCCCCTCCACCTGACGGCTGAAGCTTCCCCAGCCCCCAGCTCCACCAAACAGGCCTCTTTGCTGTGCCTGCCTCAGGACCTTTTCACATGTCTTCCTGTCACCTGGCCAACTCCTTATCCTCTTTGAAGATAGAACTCCTCTCCTTGGGGAGTTCTTCCCGCCTCCCAAGCAGAGCCTCCAAAGGCCCCCTGGGGTCCTCCTGGGTCCCCTGCCCAGACACGCTTCCCTCCGTCGGACCCCATCTGCCCCCAGCCTCCGGGTAGAGGGCTCCGCGGGTGGGGGAGTATTTGCCAGTAAGCCCTGGTCCTCGAGGAGCGGAGACCCTGCCTGATGCCTCCTTTGGTCCAGGCCCTGCCCCGCAGAGACCACGCCCCCAGTTCTGTGAGCCGACCCCCACACCCGGTTTAGTCATGCTCCCCAGGGCCAGTGTGGGCACCCCTTTCCTCTCGGTTCCAGAACCCTTCCAAGTTTCAGGCCTTTCTAGGGCCCCTGCATACCTTCCCCCGTGTCCGCCCCTTCCTGATGGCATCACTTTGCCCTTGGCCACGCCTCCCCCTCAGCCCTTCTCCAGGGCTCAGCCAAAGCCCCCACCTCCAAGAAGCCCTCCCTAAACCCTCCACTTCTCTAATTAGGCACAGACCACAGAAAGGGGTCATTCCGATGTGGTCACTGCCTCGTTCCCAGCACCCAGCCCAGGGGTCAGCGCCCAGCTAGTATTCTTGGTACGTCTGTGTAGACACACCCGAATGCCGGGTCTCCGCCCCACTCACAGTGCCCCCTCGGGAGGGCGAGCCGGCGAGCCGAGGTTTGTGCAGAGAGATGGCCCAGGAGCTGCCCCCCCATCCTTTTCAAGCCTTCTGACTTCCGAGGACTTGGGGGACCTCTTCCCCCAGAGAGTTTGGGGTGCAGGACCTTCTAGGGGATTCTCGGCCCCTCCTGGCCTCCTCCAGATGCACATAATCTGTCCCCCGGTGCCCACCCACCACATCCAAGCCTCGGAGACGCAGCTGCCTCGGCACGTGGCTGAACCAGGTTCTGGGGCTCAAAGCCAGGGCCCCCGTGACCACTCCGTCCTCAGCTGGTACATCAGGGGACGGACAGGGAGCCCGCGGAGGCCGTGCCAGCCCCGGCCAGGTTCCCCTGGGGGCGCTTTGCGAGGGGCCTGTTCTCCCCACTTCTTCCTCTCCAGGCTCGTTGATGAACTCACCCCGTTTCACAGATGTGCAAACTGAGGCTCAGAGAGGGGCTGCGGTGCAGCCAGGTCTCGGGCCCCCAGGCCTCATTGGAGAAGATAAAGTCGTGAGCCGTTAGGAGCCGGAGCGGCCTGACGGCCAGGCTGGATTCCCTGTCGTCAGCTGCCCATCGATCGGCGCTCCAGCCTCCGTGGCCGGCCACGCTTAATTTATGTGGGACTGAAGAACACTAATTAAGTCTGTTTAAGAGGAAGTTAACTTTAATGCGCGGGCTGCCCAGCTCGCACGGTACTGGAGGGCGTCAGGGAGCCCCGCACCCGCCTGGGACGCAAGCGGCATCGTGGTCACCCGCCGCCGCCCCGACTCCCGCTGGCGTCCACAATCTCCAGCTGCACGGGGCCCAGGGCGCAGACGCGGCCGCGGCTGCTGCGTGTGGGACCGAGGCCCGCAGCACCCGATCGGCCTCAGCGTGACGTCACGTCCGAGATGGTGACGAAGGCTGGCACACGGCAGGGGCTCAGCGAGTGGAGGTCCAAACCCAGAGGCCAAACCAGGGGCACGTCCCTCCCCTGCTCGAGACACGCTATGGCTCCCCGGTGCCCTCCCAAGAGAGTGCGGAGCCTCACCAGGCCCTGGAAGGCGGCCGGAGCCCCGCCCCTGCCGCCTTGGCAGGGTCTCTGGGGGCGCCCCTCGCACCTCCGGCCCTTTGCACGTGCCGACCCCGCTGCCAGGAATTCTCTGCCCTCTTCTTAGCAAACACCCCCTGGGTCTCCCCTCAGGCTCCTCCTCCCCGCAGCCCTCCCCACCCAGGCTACACCCTCAGCCCTTCTCTGGCTCTCCCCCCACCCCAGCCCTCCCTGAGCCCACAGCGCTGGGGGTGCCCGTGTCGCCGCCGCCTCTGCCCTGCCTGGACTCGGCAGCTGGGGCTGCACACGGGCCCGCGGCCGGAGCGACGCACCCAGGTGCGTAGCTGGCATGAACCTCACAACAGCCCCGTGTTATCACGGCTGCTCTGCTGTCATCAGGGCCTGCCAGGCAGGCCCGCTGGTGTGCGAGCCTCAGTTTCCCCATCTGCACCTCAGGCACCGCAGTGGGAGGCTGGAGCACAGAGCCAGGGCGAGAGGCTGCAGCCGGCTGGGCCGGCCCCCTGTGTGGCCCCTCCAGGCGGTGAGCTGACGGCCCCCGGGGCCCGGGGCAGGGCCTGAGCTCAGGCTGCGGGGCGAGGGGCAGGTGGAGGGGCTGCTGTGCTGAGACCCCGGGGTCTGACCCGGGGCAGTGGGGGCCCTGGTGGATGAAAGCACTAGAAGCGGCTGCGTGGGCAGAGACGAAGATCCTGAGTCCCAGCTCAAGGCTGGTGTCCGAATCCCGGCCACCCGCCCAGTGCCTCAGTGTCCCCTTCTGTGCAAGGGGGACAGCGACTGTGCCGATGAGCGTGTCGGGGGCTGCGGGACAGAGAGGAAGGTGTCAGGCATTGTTGTCATGACGATGGCCACAGTCGCCCTTCCTAACCACAGCCTCGGGCCGCGGGCTGGGAAGGACACCCCCGGGCCAGAGGGGCCCCAGATCCCTCGGGAGAGAAGTGCCCTCCCCCCTGCAGAGTCCGCGTTGATCTCGGGGGGAGAAAAAAGAAACAAACTCCAAAATTCGTGGAACCCTGAGATCCCCAAATCTGGAAATTCCCCAGTCCTCACATCCGGGGACTCTGACATCTCGAATCCCCGGAACCTGGAGATTCTGCCTCTCACCTGCCTCCCGCCCTCACTCCCGCGTCTGCCAGGAAGGGGCCTGATTCCTACCTGTACTTTTTAACATTTTTATGTTTCTTTTTTTACAGTTTATTTATTTTGGGAGAGAGCGCGCTAGAGAGATCGCGAGCGGGGGAGGGGCAGAGAGAGAGAGAGAGAGAGTCCTAAGCAGGCCCAACTGCCCACCGCGGGGCACTAACTCCTGAGCCGAGAGATCGGGGCTGCGCTGAGACGGAGTCGGACGCTTCGCCCGCTGCGCCACCAGGCGCCCCTACATGCCCGTCACATGCGGAATCCGAGGAAGGATGCCGGGTCCTTCACGACGCCGATTTCCCGTTCGTGGACCTCAGACACGCCGATCGTGGCCTCTCAGTGCGGGGTCCCCGAAAGCCGACCCCAGACCAGGCTCGTTCAGTGAGGCAGGTCGTCCTCGACGTGAGGGACGCACCACACGGTGGGCACTGCCACACGCAAAGGCCTGGCACTCGGCCTCAGTTC
>NW_027529446.1:948732-950277 GCF_008692635.1 Crocuta crocuta | reverse complement strand
CACCAGGAACTATTCTCAGTGGCTGCAGTAAAGTTACTGGTCCCCCAAGAGCCTGCTGAGGGGGAGGGGGCTTTGCTGAGTGTCCCCCACACGCCGGGACAGTGTCCCTTCCCGCAGGAGGCGTGGCTGGTGGGGAAAACGGACAACAAAGAGGTTTTCAACAAATCGCCAAGTGGAGATAGAGATGTGAGGGGCCCCTGGGACGTGGGGGGTGTCAGGGAGGTCAGCAGTGACGGGGGACCTCGAGTTTTCTCCGCACTGGGGACACACAGCTCTCGAGCAGAGGAAGTGAGGACTTTTGTTCTGAAATGTCCCCCCGCAGGGGTGGGGGCACCGGGCACAGCAAGGGTAAAGAAAAAGCCAACCGTTTGGCATTTTCGGTGGTGGCCACGGAGCTGGGCTTTGCCTTCCAGAAGCGGGGGGGGGCGGGGCCGGGGCCCAGCGGACGGTGCGCCTCACGCTGCCCTGGGGCCCCGGGGCGGCTCATCTTCCGCTCTGGCCTCAGTCTCCCTGTCAGCCCAGGAGGGTGTTGGAACATTTCCCCCTCAGGGGGCTCCCCGTGCCCTGGAGACCCCCAGCCCGCGGCCTGAGCCCCCTCCCCGCAGCTCTGGCCCGCCGCCCACTGGCCTCCCCACTCAGCCAACGTCTTCATTACGGAGCCGAGTTGTTTAAATAAATGAATTAATATTGACGAAACATCAGTGACCTAATAAATGATTAGTTAAGGCGCACATACATCATGCCGCGGGGACGCCGGGAGCCCTTAATTACTGCTTCAGAGGGGCCGGCAGGGNCCCCACCCCTGGGGCTCAGGGTCCCGGCACCCCTACCCTGCCCCCCGCCCCCCCTGGGGCTCAGGGTCCCGGCACCCCTACCCGGCTACCCGCCCTCCCCGGGTCTCAGGGTCCCAACACCCCTTCCTGGCCACTGTGCTCCCCCCAGGGGAGCTCAGGGTCTGCGCAGGAAGCCACACCTGGCCTGTCTCTCCCCATCTCTCCATCTCTGCCCTAGCTCTGGCTCTGCCTGGTGCCCACTCCTCCCCGCCCCCACTGTCCCTTCCCCCCAGCACAGAGAGGGCCTGGTCAGAGCATGTTTCCTCACCCCTCCCTCCCTGCGGCTCCCCGGTGCACCCCAGAGAAAGACCTAAGCCCTCACAGCAGCCCCAAAGACCCCAGAGGCCCAAGCCCATCCATCAGCACCGCCTCCTTCTTCCTTCCACATCCTGCTTCCTGCCTCAGGACCTTGGCCCCTACTATTCCCTAGCCAAGAACTCCATCCCCCCTCTGGGCGCAGACACCCCCCCATCCCTGGGGCAGCCCCTCAGGTGGGGGCGCCGGGGGACCTGGCCAAGTCCCCACCCCCTGCCCGGGGCGTCTCCACCATCCCCAGGGCCCTTGGCCCTCCTCTGGCACCTCTGCCCTTCCGTGCCTCAGTTTCCCTAGCAGGACGCGAGGGGGAGAATGGCCCGGAGGATTTGGCAAAAGGGAGAGGAGGCACCAGCCTCACCGGGTTCCTCTGTGCTCCTCTCCCCACGGGGGCACCTGG
>NW_027529446.1:947949-948310 GCF_008692635.1 Crocuta crocuta | reverse complement strand
AGGGGCCCCCCCGCCTGGGCCCAGCAGCAGCAGGCCTGGCGGCTGGGGGCGCCCCCCCCCGGAGGCTCCCCGGGGAGGGGGAGGGGCACCTGGAGAGGCCACGGCTAATGGCTCCTGAGTGGGACTTGGAGGGCCGCGCGGGAGCTGAGAAGTGGGGGAGCCGGGCCGTCCGCTGCGGCAGCACAAAGAAGGGAGCAAAGGACAGAGAGAGACGGGAGAGACGGGGAGGAGGGGGAGCGAGGAGGGGCCCCGCCTGGGGGAGGGGGGCTCTGAGGGGGCGCGGGGAGCCCCGGGCAGCCCCTGCTCTGCATCTGTTAAGCTCCCGCTGTGTGCAGGACCCTTCTGGCTGCCAGGTCTGCAC
>NW_027529446.1:946809-947888 GCF_008692635.1 Crocuta crocuta | reverse complement strand
AGTGCGCAAGGTTGCACTGTGTGGTTGTGTCCCAAACCTGGCTGATCTTCGCCTTCTGCCTGGAGTACCTCCTGGGTTCTCCTTAAAGCTCTGGGAGACCCTCAGGGCCCTCTGTGACTCTGTGCCTCAGTTTCCCCACATTCAGAGCCTCCAAAATCTGTGATCACGACTCTTTCCTCAAAGGCAACCCAGCAATCAGACAGGGATCGGCTCAGAACTGCATGTCCTGGAGTCTGGGAACAGGTCTGCTCTCCTTCCTGAGTCCCCGTCGCCCCCTGTAGACCAGGTCGGTGACACCTGCTGCGTCACAGGGCCGCGGAGGGGCCACCGGGCGCACAGCCCCACTCAACACATGTCGGGAACCACTGACCCACAGAGGGTTTGGGAGGATGAGGCTGGGATGGTAATCAAAAGCCAAAGTCCAGTCTAAACAGCTGGGATTTAAACTCCTATTATCGTTAATGCTAAGTACTATTGTGGAGTCGATCAGCAAACGTTCGCCTCGGGAGCATTTGGACCTGGGCCTCGAGAGAGAGCACCACCGGGCGAGCGTGGGCGGACGCCCGGCTCACTGCTGGCAGTGGGCGAGCCACCAAGGTCTCTGCCCCTGCTGAGTGGCTGCCCCAGCCCCACACCCGGGCACAGCTCAGCTCCTCCCCACCGGGCCCCTCCCCCGCGCCACCTCTCCAGGCCACACTGGGGGTAGATCTGCCTTCAGTCCTGCCCACCCCCAGGCCAACCACCTCCCAGGAGCCTTTGCAGGTGCAGAGAGGGGTAGGGGTGACGTGGATTGGCTGGTCCCCCAAATTAGTCCTTTACCTTCCCTCTCCAAGTGACCTCACCAGGGACGTCCCCCGAGGAGCGGGCCTCAGTTTCGCCGTCTCTATAATGGGATCATAGACCCGCCCCCACCGCACCCCAAATATTAAGAGCAGGGGCTCCACGGGGCCCCAGGGAACACTCCTGAGCCGCAGCTACTGTTTAATAATAATAATAGACCTGGTCAGGTTTTTCTACGTAGTGACTCTCGGTTTCACGCGCCTCGCACACACCGGGACGCCCGAGGCGCTCCGTAAACG
>NW_027529446.1:946222-946500 GCF_008692635.1 Crocuta crocuta | reverse complement strand
GGCAGCCCAGCCACGCCCTGCTCCGGGTCGGGGAGCACCGGCCCCGCGCCCTGCGGGGAGCCGCTTACAAGAAGCCCCGCGCCCCGCCTCGCGGCCCCGCCAGGCGGCCGTTCCCAGCCGGATAATCTAATCGCGTTTCCAAGGCTGCGATCGATAACCCCGAGGCGGCGCCGAAACGAGGCTCTTAAAGGGCCAGCAGACCCTCCCGGCCGGCGGGGAGGGGCCAGCGCCCCGCCCCCCCAGCCTGCGGCGGGGGCGGGGCAGGAGCCTGGGGGGAA
>NW_027529446.1:936618-946211 GCF_008692635.1 Crocuta crocuta | reverse complement strand
CCGGGCGCCCCCACCGCCAGGCTGTGTGGTCCTGAGCCAGCAGCCTGACCTCTCCGAGCTGGGGGGGCCTCCTCTGGAAAAGGGGGCCCCCGAAGTCCCACCCACTGCAAACCCCCACCTTGTCCGGATGGGGAAACTGAGGCTCAGAAAGGGGAGAGAGCAGATGAGGTATCTTCCGCAGGCTGGTGCCGGCTCCCCACCAGCATCTCCACTCAGCCCCCCAAGGTCCCCAGGGGCACCCTGGCCCTGCCTCCCTGCCCCTTTCAAGCCCAGGCTACCTGTCCCAGGATCTATATAAACGTACTGAGTAATCGATGCCCCTGCAGGGCCCAGCTGATCGACCTGAGGTGGGCTCCCCGCCCCCCCCACCGCGGGGGCCCCCACACGCCCAGCTGCCCTGCTGAGAAGGCCGGTTTGGGGGACCTTCCTCTGCCCGCCCGCCCTTCCGCCTCCGACAGGAAAACCTTCGAGGCCCCTGAGGCCCCTGCCTGGCCGGGAGCTAGAACAGAGAGCGCTCACGACCGGAGGGTGGGCTCCTCCAGAGGCCGTGATGGAGGACTATTCCAGAAGCAGTAAGGATGGAATATGCTAGAAGCAGTAATGGTGGCCTGCTCAGAGGCAGCAGAAGCTTCTAGGACGGCGATGGCCGCCAGCTCGGGAGGTGGGATGCGCACCTGCCCGGCGTGCTGTGGACGCAGCCCCAGCCGGCTCCCAGCTGTAATTTGGGGTGAGGACGGGGCCTTGCCCTCGGCTGCCTAGGGTCATGCCCCCCACATACTGAGGGCTCCAAGGAACCGCCTGGGCCTCACGTAGAGGCTGCGAGTCCCAGCGGCCATGCCCTGGGGAAGCAGGCGCCCCGGGAGGGTCATACCATCAGTGCATGCCCGGGGCTCGCTTGACCTCTGACCCGCTGACCCCACCCCCACTCTGCTGAGTGACCCCTGTGCTCACCCCACGGCGTTCCCCCCACCCAGACACCCACGCCTGACCCCACTTCCTTGTCACCTTCCGGGTCCAGGGTTGGGGCCTCAGGGGTGAGAGGAGATTGATCGAACGGTTGACCCTGTGGCCACCGTTGCCAAGGAGATGGCCCATGGGGGCTGGAGGGGTGGCTGGGGCCAGGGGGTGACAGAGGGACAGAGCGAGGGAGGAGAGGAGGAGAAGGGAGAGAGGGAAGGAGAGGCAGACAGAGGGAGGGACAGTCTTCTCCTAAGCGCTGTTAACAGCCACGGGGTGGGGGCTGGGAGCCAGCACCCACCCACCCTTGGAAGTGACCTTTACTGACCCAGTGTCCGCACACTTGGCCTGGGAGCCCAGATTCGGCCGGCAGCCACGCGAGGTCACCCAGCAGGCCTGCGAGTGCGGGAAGCCCAAGCTCTGCCTGCTTTTCATTCACACCCGGGGGACCAGGGAGCGTGTCCTGGGGGAAGGGTCATGAGCACAGGGCCCTGCAGTATGAGTAGGAGTTTGTGGGGTACGAGGGAGGAGTGGAGACGCCGACGAGTGGGCTACCAGAGGGGGTGCCTTCCCTGCCCAGCAGACTCCCGCGGGTGCAAACACTGCCCGGGACCGGCCGTCCCGCTGCGTCGCTGGAGCTGGGCTTGGATTCCCATAAACGCGCCTCGGGGGGGCTCTGGGCTGTTCGTGGGCGCAGACATCAAAGGAGCCGCGCTGCGCGGGAGGAGCAGGGCCAGGTCGCCCGAGGGAAGAGCGGCGGCGGGCGCGCACCTGTGGCTGCCTGAGGGCAGGGGAGCGGAGGCNGAGTGCGCGCCTAGTGGTCGGGTTCGCGCGGGGTCGGGACCGGGCCGCGGGGTCGGGCCCCCGTTTCCCGCCTCCCCGTCGAAGCCCCGCTGTCGGGCCCGTGGGAGTCCAGCCCGCGAGGTATTTTCCCCCAGCTCCCCAGGGGCTTCCCAGGGGTCCCCGAGAGCAGAGTGGGCTCCGCCGAAGACCCGCGGCCTCACCCAGGGGCGTCACTAGGGGGCAGCACGAGCCCAAGTGCGCGCCTCAGGCCCTCGCCCGCCGCGGCCCAGCACCCTTGCGGCCCCTGGGAGGACCCTGCGGGACCCGGAGCACAGGCCTGGCCGGGCAGGTTCCTGGCTTCGCGATGGGGACGCGCAGGGACCGGGCTGGACACATGCGTGGTAGCACGAGGGCCTCTCTGGACACGCGCCGCCGTCCGACAAGGAGAAGCCCAGCGCGTGAGGGAACAGCATGTGCGAAGGCCCGGAGACGGGCGTCCAGGGGGAGCTGAAGGGCACCCGGCCGAGCTGAGAGCCCTGGCGGCCTCGTGCAGGGTGCGGCTCACTGCTGGGGCTGCAGAGAGGCCCTGGACGCCGGGGGGAAGGATGCTAAGCACCATCCGGGGGTGCGACTGAATCCAGGGGTTTAGGACAGATTCCGACCCTAAGCTTTCCCAGTACGGATGCTTAGGCTGGAGCCACCTGCAGAAAATTTCAGAATCCCCTTCACCCCGCTGCTGCCGAGGTCGATGCGGCAATTTCAAGAGCAGAAGATCCCGTGACTCCTGAGGGTGGGGTCCTTGCGACCCAGGGCAGACGTGTCACTGAGCAGCAGGGAGCCTGTGCCGAAGCCCGCAGCCCCCAGGCCCAGCCAGGAAGGCCTGACCTCACCCTCTGCACGGTGCCAGAGCTTCTGCCCCTTTAAAAGACTGCGGCAGAATTAGCAGCTCTGCCATCATTAATATGCAAAAATGCAAATCGGAGAGTGATTAAGCTGCAGGCCCCAGGACATTTCTGCAGTGCTGGGGTCTGTTGTCGGCGGGGTTTGGTGGGATGGCTGCGGCTGCAGGCGGGGGCAGATGCGGATCTGGAGCAGCAGTGGGACTGCCCAGCACTCTGCTTCTCCCCAGCGCGCTTTGTTTTTAAATTTTTCTTTAATGTTTTACTTATTTCTGAAAGAGAGAGAGAGACAACGTGAGCAGGGGAGGGTCAGAGAGAGAGGGAGACACAGAATCTGAACCAGGCTCCAGGCTCTGAGCTGTCAGCGCAGAGCCCGACGCGGGGCTCGAACCCACGAACCGTGAGATCATGACCTGAGCCGAAGCTGGACACTTAACCGACTGAGCCCCTCAGGCGCGCCCCCCCCACCCCCCAGCGCTCTCCTTGATGCAGCCCCGGCCGGCGGTCTTCTCCGCGGCCTGGCCGGGGGGCCCTTGACTGGGGAGCAGGTGCACAGGTAGGTCAGCTCACTATGTGGCCTGGAGTCAGGCACCCAGAAGCTTGGCTGAGGTTGGCCCTGGGCCTCAGGGCCTTTGCACTAGCCGTGAGCCCGCCAGGATCACTCCCAGCCTCCACACCCCCTCACTGAGACCCTCTCTGGCCACTTGTTCTGACCCCCAGGACAGCTTCGGACACCTCTGAACTGACCGCTTCCTCCTGGCCTCTCCCCCCGCCTGGCTGTGATCCCTGAGGGGCGAGGGCCTCCAGCCTGTGGCCGCCAGCGCCCATGCCCAGCACATCCAGTCCCAGGCGCCCACAAACGCTCTACAGATGGCAAACTGAGCCTCACAAGGGGGAGACTTGCTCAGGGCCCCCAGCCCACGAGGGGTGTCTCCCAGGCCCCCCGTGCGGCGAGGAACAGGGACCATAATGGGGAGTCCAGAGGCAAGGACGGTCCTGTCCACTCACACAGGCAGGCGGAGGTGAAGGGGACATTCAGATGCCACCAAACGGGTCCAGCCTTCAGCCCTGACAGCTGAGGGTGAGGGACCCGTGTAGGAAAGGGGAGAGAGAGAGAGAGACACAGAGAGGGAGAGTGATAGGGACGAGGACACACAGAGACAGAGACAGAGGAGAGTCACAGAGACAGAGGGACAGACGGCCCCAGCGCAGGCCCCTCCCGGCTGAGGACGGAGCTGGCCCAGGGCCAGCCGCCAGCTGCTGCCTCCCCTCCCTCCCTCGCTCCTCCCTCCTGTAGGCAGGGTGGGGGTTGGGCCCCAGAGGAGCCCCAGCTGCCGCTGCCACGCACGGCAGCCCTCAGGCCGGCCTGGTGGGGCCCACCCCCCCTCCCCGGGCCGCGGGAAATGCTTTTGCCGGGCTTGCCACCACTCTCCATCTGACCTCCAGCCGTCCCTCCGAGCCTCAGTTTCCCCACCTGTGAAATGAGGCCCACCGTGTCCTCTCCACCCATTGAGTGCCTGCTGGGTGCCAGGCCCAGGCCGGGCCCCGGGGGCCGCCCCAGGGGAACTGGAGGTGGGGGTGCTTGTGGGCGTCGTCGGACGCAGGGAGGAGAGGCACTGACCCAGCGCGAAGGGCCGGAGGCTGAGGGAGGGGTGTTCCTGGCAGGGGCCCAGCTGTGCAAAGGCCCGGAGGTGGGAATGAGACCTGAGGCCCAGGGAGCAGCGGGCCAGGGCGCGTGGCGGGCGCCCCGTGCTCCTCTCCCCGTGTTCGTCCGTCTCCTCCGGGCCCGGCGCTGGCTGCGCCGTGTGGGGCCCCCTGGGCCCGGCCTTCTAGCCCAGCTGGACCACAGGCAGGGGAGGGGCAGGAGCTGGTGCGTGAATCTCTTGATCTTCATGCCCATTTTGCAGACTGTAACCACGAGGCACGGAGAGGTCGCGGGCCAGCCCGGGGCGCAGCTCTGCCCTGCCCCGGGGCCAGCTGGGAGTGAAGAGGGCATGGAGCCAGGCAGGGGGAGGGAAGAGCGGGCCCCGAGAACCCAAGAGCCGGGCACCTGTGGGGCTCGGAGGCGGGGACTTGACGTTTCTCCAGCTTCGGTCCAAGTGGGGGAAATTGAGAGCAGTGGCCTTCCCAGGAGAGGATCCATGAGCCCACAGGCCCCAGTTCCTCCTGGCCAGTGCTAGGGGCTGTCCCTGCCCTGAGGAAAGGGGCGGCCCCTCTGTGCTGCCCCAGCACCTGCCCGGAGACCAGGGGGCTCAGCTTCGACGGTGGTGTGTGTGGTCCAGGCACTGACTGCCTTTAACTGTTAGGAACCCCGGGTTCGAGCGGGGACCCGCTCACGTTTGGATTGCCCTGGGGGGCCCTCCCTGGAGCGCCAGGGTTTTCCCGCAGAGGACCCCAGGGCAGCCGGAGGCCGGCCCCCTCAGGGCACACCCAGCGGGCGTTGTCGAGCAGGGGGTCGGGGGGTACCCCCCGCGGAGAGCCACCCCCATGCCCCGGGCTCTGCGGGTTACAGGGTTACAGGGTTACGGAACTTCAGCCGCGAGGTAAAAAACCAAAAAAACCAAATGTTCTCTTAACTTAAAAAAAGACCAACACACACACACACACACACACACACGCAGAAAATAATATCCAACTTCTCAGCTAATTCCACTTCTTAAATATAAATACGAAGCAAGAACTGAAAGTCCCCCCCACGCCCAGAGCAACCGCTGAACCTGGGGTATTTCCTGTTGCACTTTTTCGATACATACTTTTTCCCTTTACAAAATCTCCACCCCCAAAACGGTGCCGTGGGTCTCACGCTGGTATTTTATCTGAGCCGTGCGCCTGAGACCCCTTTCTTGCTCAGAACACGCATGCAAGCCCCACGTGCCACGAGGCAGGGACAGTATTCCCGGTCACGGCGGCGTCTCCTCCTGCGTCCGCTTTTCCTGGCTGTTTCCGAGCGTCCACAAACCACAATTCTAACGCGCACCATTTTTATTAGATTTCTTAGTGCTGGGGCTGAAACTGGAGGGGGTGTTCAAAGGGATGTCGAGTTTCTTTGCTGGAATACGCACCCTCCAGGGGCCACCACAGGATATGACCAACCTGCCACCACTTTGCCAATTGTGAGGACGGTGTTTTCTTGTTTGAGTATCTGCATTTCGTTCATCATGAGTGACTCTAAGTTTCCTTTTCTCTGTCCCTTTAATTGCCATGTGTGTTTCTTCTTGCGTGAACTAGTGTTCATTTCTTTGCCTGGCTTTGTTTGGTTGCCTTTTTTTTCCCCTTGATTTGTAGGAACTCTTTGTATAAGAAGGACACACATCCTTCTGTTACAATGTTGCAAATCTCCCCTCATCTAATCTCATCTGTGCGTCTGTTTAATTCAGAAGTGTGTAGTTCTTAGAGAGTTAAATTTGAAGATCTTTCTTTTTAGAGATCTTGGCTTTGTGCCTTTCCCACCCCCGGAGGGCAAGGAGGTGGGAGGGGGATGGGGGGGCCTGCCGTTGCGGAGACTTCCGGTCCTAGGAGTGCGAGAGCCCAGGTGAGTCCAAGCACTTCTCGCCCACGGATCCTGCCTCCCACGCGCCCTGCTGGCCATTTGGAAACGCCAGTCTGCCGAAGGGCAGGTCGGGGCCCGGTCGGGCCCGGAAACCTGGGAATCCCAGGAGGGCCAGTCATCACCCCCGAGAGGAAGAACCAGGGGCTGCCTCCCTCCCTGGGCCTCTCGGAAGACTTACTTGTGCAACCATTTACATTAAAAAGAATTTTTTTAAATGTTTTATTTCTGAGAGAGAGACAGCGTGAGCAGGGGAGGGTCAGAGAGAGAGGGAGACACAGACTCTGAAACAGGCTCCAGACTCTGAGCTGTCAGCACAGAGCCCGACGCGGGGCTCGAACCCACGAACCGCGAGATCGTGACTTGAGCCGGAGTCGGACGCTTAACTGACTGAGCCCCCCAAGCGCCTCCTGTTTACACTTTCTTTGCAAACACAGCCGGGCCCTGTCAAGCCCCAGCCAGGAGGGAGCGCGTGTGGTTTAATTTAGCTTTTTGGGGCCTCAGTGTCCCGCTCTGCCCAGTGGGGCCCATCGCAGCGCCCCCCCCGTGGGTGCAGGAGGTGCTGGGGATGACCGCCTAGTCCCGGTGCCAGACGCCAAGCCGGCACCGGCGGCTCCGCGGGCTGCCCCTCCTGCCACACCTGGGACCTCCCTCCGGCGGTCCTGGGCTGACCCCTTCACGTGGCTTTGGTCAACGGAGCGCGTGCCTCTGTGCCTTGGTTTCCCCATCTGCAAAAAGGGTGCCGTAGAGGCCACCACTCCCCGAGCCGAAGTGAGATTCAGTGTGGTGCGTGCAGGGAAAGCGAGATGTGAGCAGCTGTTAGAAATCGGAAGGATGACCTACCCCAGCCCTGATTTTCAGAAGGGGAAACTGAGGCACAGGAGGGGCAGCCTCTGCCCGAGTCACACAGTCAAAACAGAGCAGGACCAGGATTTGAACCCAGATCTGTGGGCGAGCTGGGCCCAGTGGCTTCACCCCCTCCCCCGGCCCCATCGCTTAGGCCCCAAACCCGGCCTCAAGAAGCAGCAGCCCCCGTACGATGCTGCCTCCGCCTTCGTGCCGCCCCCCAGGCCCCCGAGCACCGCGTGGAGTGGGAAAGCCTCGTGCACTGCCCTTGGGACCCTAATCCAGTTACTGGCGGGGGGACCGGAAACTGCAAAAAGTGAGCTGCAAGATGAGGCCTGGCTTGCTCTGGCGACCAGGGAGGCTTCCTGGAGGAGGCAGCACCAGGAAGGTGAGAGCCGAAGGACAGGAGGAGCAGACAGGGGAGGAGCCCTTGCGGGGGCCTGGCGCCAGACGGGATGGCCAGGATGGGGGGCCGGTGCCACTGACCGCCAAGGGCTCCCTGTGGCCCTCAGAACTGCCCAGCGGCCCCTTCTTCCTGGTCACCCTCAGCAGCCTGGGCCTTTGAGGGTCAGCCCCCCCGGAGCCCCCAGAGAGACCACATTGCCGGCCTGGCTTTTCCCCAGAACGTCCGAGTCAGACCCCAGCTCCTCGGGCAGGCAGGGCGCTGGCGGCAGAGAACGCCCTCCCCACGTTTCCGGAAGGCGCCAGGAAACAGGTGAAACAGGTGTGTGAGCCTTGCTAGCCTCGGGCTGGGGCCTCAGTTTCCCCAGTGGAGCAGTGGGCCGGTTTACACCGCCTCATCTATGAAGCTCGGGGAGCCGGAGAAGAGGGTTGCACTTGGTGTTCCGGGGGAGACAGGGGCACCCCTCGCTGCCACGGGCAGAGGTCAGCGGGGCCACCCTGTGAGTGGGGGCGCGGGCGGGCGGCGGGCGGCGGGCCGGCTCCCTGTCCGCTGCCCACGCCCCCTCCCCAGGAACTAGGAGGGACAGTGCTCACGGGGGCCGCTGAGGCACCCCGTGTTTGCACAGGCCACCCCGGAATGTGGCGGGACAGGCCCCGGGGGCCCCTGAGTCAGGAGCCGTGGGCACTGGGCCGGGAGGGGGAAGGGCCGCCCCAGGCAGCTGGCACCGCTCACGGAGGTGGGTGTGCACCAGGCACCGGGTGGGAAGAGGCTCTGTGTGGTCGGGTCTGGTCCGCAGCTGGGGGGCCCTGCCTGAGCTTGGGGTTCGGGCTGGGGCTGGGGCTCGGCCCAGGTCAGCCCTCACTCGCTCGCTCGCTGCCCCTGGTGCACAGCCGCCTGGCCAGGCGCCCGTGGGGCCCGGGCATGGACGGCACATGAGCTTCCCGTGCCCTGTTCATTCCTGCCCCCCGCGCTGAGATGTCCCTGCTGGGGGGGCGGCACCACTATTAATGCACCCAGCTCCCCAGACCCCCACCCAGCACCGATGGGGGGCTGTCTCCTCACCCCCACCCCATCGAGAGCCTCCAATCGCCCCTCAAACCTACCCCTCCCCTGTCTGTCTGCTCATCACCCCCACAGGCCAGCCCTTCTTCCCCCTGATGTCGGTCTCCAGCACGTCTCAAATCCCTGCCATGGCTCCCTAGTGCCCTCACCGTTAGAGTCCGACCCCACCCCCTGACCTTGGCTCCTTTCCTTTCCATTTCTCGGGGCTTAGGCTCCTTGCATACATGACACGCGGCCCCACCTCCCAGCCTCTACCCCTGCAGGCTCCCCAGAACGGGGCTGGGGTGACGACAGCTATATCCCACCCACTGGACATCCAGCATGGCCAGCCGCCCCTGCGTCCCCGCCTGTCTCGTGTCCAGGGAGACCCCAGCCCCAGGCCCACCCGCGAGGCCCTATGGAAATCAACCTCCTTCCCAAAGGCAGGGGGGAAGGGAGGGAGGGAGGGAGGGGCCCTGCCCCAGGCCCCTGCAGGAGGCTCAGGGGGAGTGTGGACACGTCTGGGTCAAGCCCCTCCATGGGGGTCTGAATGGGCCAAGAACCCCCCAGCTTCAGTGGCTGTCGTTGTCCCTGCGTGAGTGCACGCTGGGGATGATGACACGTCTGTGCCGGGGTCTGGCTTCAGTGACAGCGCCCCTCCGTCCTGCCAGGGCATCTGAAAACCAGCGAGGAGCCGGGGGGGGGCGGGGGGTCTTCTGACACCCCAAGAGAAGGTCCCCACTTTGGAGAAAAATGAAAACGTGTCAGAAGGGTGGCCCCAAGGTCCTAAACTCAATTACATTCTCTCTGTGGACAAGTGTGACCTGAATGCCTTCCGTGTCTCTCCCAGAAGTCTCCTCCACCACGCCTGTCCCTTATCTCCCCCACTCACTGCTGACACTCTGTTCTTGACATTAGTTTTGCCAACCAGAAGTAGGGGTCCCCTGACTGTGGGGTCCCCAGCCTGGGGTGTGGCTTGGGTGAAGGAGGAAGCAGGCGGGAGAGGCAGGGCGCTGGCTCTGGCCTGCCCAGGCCCAGCAGGGGAGCACCCAGAGGAGACAAAGGCCGTAGGCAGGCAGACAGGGGCGGGGGGGCGGGGGGGCGGCCCCACGGGGCC
>NW_027529446.1:934752-936526 GCF_008692635.1 Crocuta crocuta | reverse complement strand
TGGCTGCCTGTCCCCTGGCCAGGGCCCTGTAGGGCTCGCCCAGGCCTTGGGGCCAGGCAGAGGTGGCAGTGTGCGGGGGCCCCGTGGACAGCTCCACCCAGTGACTCAGCCCTTGCTGGGCCTCCCCAGGGAGGACAATGGTGGCTTGTGGGTGTTGGGAGGGCCTCCTGGCAGGTGTGAGCCCCAGGGTGGACTGGGCCCCAGGGAGGAGCTTTCTAAGCCTCAGTGTCCTCATCTGTACAATGGGTTCATCTCTCAGGTGTGAGAAGCCGACAGCCAAACATATGGATGGAAAGAGCCACGTTTAGAGCCAAGGTGGGGGGGCCTCTGTTGGCCCATCTTGCCTTGGAGGGCAGGTCACGGGCATCACTGTGGCCCAATGCCCAGCACCAAAAAAGGCACACAGTGCTCAATAATTGCATGGTCCATGAATGGATCTTCCCCCCACCTTCAGTGAGTGTTGAGGGCCACTCCAGGAGCCGTAACCCCAACGTTAAGGGTCAGACCCTCAGCATTCTTGGGGAAGGGGCAACTGACGTACCCCGAGTGAGGCTGGGACCTCGAGAGGCCTTGGCCCCAGCCTGGTCCTTGAGAAACTCCCCAGGCTGGGGGGTACCAGAGCAGGAATAGACCCCATGGGGTCAGGGTCGCGCCACACGGAACAGCTGGGGACTGAGGGGGCCTCCTGGCGGCAGATGCAGGTCTATCAGTGGGGACAGGCTGCAGGCTGCAGGCACACTCTGTGGGCACCAACTCTGTACTCATCACTGCGCCTTCCATTTTCCCGGTGGGGAAACTGAGGCCCAGAGAATGCCAACAATTTGCACAAGGTCACAGTGAGGCGGGAAGGAATGAGGAATTCGAACCCAAACCCCAAGAGCCACGCATCCCTCTTCAGGCTTACAGCACAGGGAGCCTCTCTGAGCTAGAAAGGATCGGGGTGCCGGTCAGCCTCCTTGGGGTGCAGCAGAAGGGGCTTGTGCCCTTATTAGGAGGCCCCTGAGTCCTCCACTCACCCCTTACCCTCGACCCCCTTATTCCTTCCTGGGCTGGGAGCAGCACTGAACTGTGGTGATTTGGGGTGTCCAGGTGTGAGTGGGGGGTGGGGTGGGGGGGACATGCCAGACAGAGGGCAGGGCAAGGAGGTGAAAATGAGCCTGGCAGTTCCAAAACAGCAAAGCAGCCCCTGGTGGCCAGAGCCGGGTGGGTCAGGATGCTGGTGGCCTCTTACAGGCCTTGAATGGAGTGTGGCTTTCTGGGGACCCAGGAAGCCATGAAAGATTGTGATATTTTCATTTATAATCTTATTATTCCCTTTCTGAAGAGTCTGTGGTCCCCTCAAACGCTGAATTGCCCCTAGAGGTGGGAAGAATTTCAGACTCCAGAACAGACACAGACCACTGAAAACCAAAAAGCTTGGGTCCAGATTCCGTTTCACAGATGAGCAAACTGAGAATCAGTTAGGTCAAAGCAAGCAGCAAGTCAGAGGCACAGCGCGGGTTCCCTGTGGGCCTCTCTGACCCTGAAACAGAGCTGGCTTCCATTGCCCCACCAACGAAATGGGTCCGAATCCTGTCCTCTGGCCAAGGATGCCCGCTCCCAACAGCCAGTCCCGGGGGCCAGCCCTAAGAACTCAGACACAACCAAGCCCAAGAGGCAGAGCGGGCGGCTATGCAAACCTGATAATAAAACCCCAACCCTCCCGCTCCCCCCGCCACCACTTCTTTGGGCCTAACGCTCCCAGAGTCCCACCTCTTTCTTCGCTATGCTGTGA
>NW_027529446.1:930276-933623 GCF_008692635.1 Crocuta crocuta | reverse complement strand
GCCCGAGGGGTCCGGCGACACCCCACAAGTTTCCAGTCTCCCCCTCCCCCGGGTCGGCCCTGAAATCGGTTTCAACCACCCCACAAAAAAGTGCGGTTTCGTACTCCTCAACAAAGTCAGTTTCACACGCCCTGCGAGAGCGGGAGGGCTTGGGGGAGGGGGTGCGCAGGGGCGGCCGTTTCACACCTCGCCCCTGGTTGGCAAACAAAGCGGGGGTTCCTCCGCGCCTGGAGCTGGGTCTCCCTCGACCTCGGAACCCCCTCCTCCTCGCAGCCTCCGTGGTTTCCGCGGGGCCGCCCCCAGCCTGGGAGCTCCGCACCGCAGCCGGAGGGGCCCCGCGCTCTGTCCGCGGGACGGAGACTCGCCCCGGTCCCTTCTCCGGGGGTTGGGGAGGGGCAGGCAGGTGACTCTCCACCCCCGTTGTGGAGTGGAGGCCCCTGGGACCCTGCGGGGGAAACCCTGGTTTGGGGGACCCCCCACCCCCCTTTCAGCAAGAGGCAAAGACTATGTTTTCAGAGTTACTTAAAAATAATTCCCGGATACTTCGTGACAATTAAACAATCTAGGATTGGTGTTTTTTTCCTTTTTTCTTTTTTTTTTTTTTGGCGTGTGAGGGCAGGAGGTTAAGGGTGGAGGGGAGCTTTGTAAGTAGGTCCCTGTGTAGGGCACTCCCCCCAAACTCCCTCGTTTGCCTTTTTATCGAAGAGGTTTTTTTTTTGTTTTTTTTTTGCTTTGAGTTTGGGGTGACCTGGTTTTCAGCACGCTGTGACAGCTGCTGGGGGTGGGGGTCACCGAATTTCCCCTGGGATGAAGTCGAGGCCACCCTCCCCCTTCCCTGGCGGAGAGGGGTGGGGGGGAGGTGGAAAGGAGAGATTGTGGTGGGCAGAGGGGCGGGCCTGGCCCCCTGGGGAGGGACCACTCCCACCCTGCAGCCTGTGTGAAATCTGCAGTCTGATTCCCTGGTGGTCTTGGAGGGAGTTTAGAGAGTGTGTGTTTGCAGACTGCCCACCCCCATGGGTCAAACTCCCTGAGGGCTCTGGGGAGAGGTCTCCTGGGGCCCAAATCTGGAGTCCCGCCTGCCCTGCCCCCACCCCCTGGTCGGGAAGGGGCTCTTTCTGGGAAGACCCAAGCCCTCAGGGCAGTTAGAAGAGCTTTTTAAATAGCTCCCCCACTCCCCATCTGTCCGCCTCTGTCATGGTCACTCAGACCTCTTCCTCCCCTGTTTTTCTGTGCGTCTGTCTCCTCCCCTTCTGTAGGGCTGTCTCTAGGCCTGAGGTGCCCACCCTGGCCCCTGGAGAATGAACCAGCCGCAGAGGATGGCGCCCGTGGGCACAGACAAGGAGCTCAGTGATCTCCTGGACTTCAGCATGGTAAGCGGGGGCCCTTCCTGGGCGCCGCCTCTGCCTCGGCGTGGGCTGCTGGGAAGGAGGCTTCGGCCAGGAGTACCGCACTCGTCAAGAGCTGGGCCTGAGTGGGGTGGGCGGAGGGGGCTGGCTGGGGGAATTGGGGTGGGGGTGTGGGGAAGCAGTGGCCTTGGTCTTCCGATCTGGAGAATGGGTGTGATCAGGGTTATTTATTCCAGCGTAGACTCAAAAAGAAAAAGGTGCCCTGCATGAGATGACCGGTATGGGGACCCTTTCGAGGGAGGCAGAGGACACAGACATTGGAAGTCTAAGACCTCGGTTATTTGGCCCCGTGGCAGCTAGTGCGATGGTCAGGAGCTGGGGGCCGGAGCAGGAGGGGGCGGGCGCGCAGGAGGGGATCTGGAGAGTGTGGGGGTCCCTGGGTAGCAGGGGCTGCCGCTGTCACTGCTGTGCTGGCAGGGCGGCAGAGCCTTCCTCACGCTTCCCAGGCCCGTGCGGTGTCCCGTAGCGTCCGCACACGCCTGGGTGGACGGTGCTTCCCAGGGTGGGGGGCTGGCTTCCCGCCACACACGGCTCAGCGCACCCCCTGAGGCTGGGAGCCGGAGCTCCCTCGGGTGGCTGGAGCGCATCCTGAAGGACCAGGGGCCTCTGTGTGCCCGTCTGTGCAGTGGACCCCCTGTCACAGGTGACCTCCAAAACCCTGCGCCCCGCGTGCACACGATTCCTGTGTCCTGCTCCCGCGCCCCCCGCCGAGCGCCGTGTTGATTTGAAACGTTGGGGGAGGGTGCTTTCGGTCTGAATTTACCCCTCTGCCAGGACAAGGCCCAGGCCACTGAGGCCTGTCGAAAACAAAAGTCCCCAAACCGAAACGACACCAGCCATCCTGTGGAAAAACACAGCCCACGGGACAGAGGGGCTCTGGCTCCGGAAGGGCCATTCTGGTATTTTTGAGCCATTTTTAAGCCCCGTTTTATTTTTGCTTTCCTGGCTGAGTACCCCGGGGTGCAGTTCAGTTGTTTTTTTTGTTAAACTGACAAGTCACAGACTATTGGGCTGGAACCGGCGGGGGCGGAGGTGGGCACAGCTTTGGACCTGTGGCCGCTTCGCCTCTTCTGCCTAAGAGCCTTGAACGCTGCTTCCCCTGCCCCGTGTGTCTGGTGGGTCCGAACATCTCTCTCACATATACCCCTTCCTGCTCACAGCCCACCCCACAGGTGAGGAAATTGAGGCTGAGGGTTAAGGTGGCCTGTGCGTCCCCTGGAGGAAATGGAGCTGGATTTCCATNGCGCCCCGGGCCGGAGCCGCGCTCCCCGAGCAGGCTGGTGAGGGGCCGGGGGACTGGTGACGTGGCTGGCTGCCCAGAGGGGTGATGGCACTTGCAGGGGCTCCCGTGGGCCCACGATGCCCTTGCCCGATGGGGTTTGTGCCTCCCACGTGCTCAGGACCTTGAGTCCATTTCACAGAAGAGAAGATGGGCTCTAGGGTCCAGGGGGGCTTGTCAGGGCTGACGTGGTCCACTGCCCCGGCGGCAAGTGCCACATGCGCAGCGCCTCTGGTGCCTTAGAGGACGAAACCGACACGTGCGCGGCACCCCGTGTCCCCTCAGGGGCTCGGTGGGTTCTGGCCTTGGCTCAGGCCAGCCCCTCCCTCCGTGCAGGCCTCAGTTTACCCAGTGGGACATGGCTCTTCTGAGAGAACAGGACCCTGGGGAGGCTGGGCCAGTTGAATGAGCACAGCCACGCCCCCCAGGAGTGGGGCTCAGACCCACCAAGAATCTGCTTCCCGCCGGGCTCCACGCCTCCCGTGAGCCTCTGCTCCCGTGCCTGCCAGGGCCCAGTGAGCACATGGCCTCTGGTTCCCTCCTGCAGAATGGGGTGTGGGGACGGGACCCGACTTCCTGGGGCCCTTGCCCGGCTGCCCCGAGAGTCCTCCTGCCCAGGGGCCCCTGCCCTGACCCCCTGGCTGGCGGGGGAGGTGGGAAGC
>NW_027529446.1:922436-930222 GCF_008692635.1 Crocuta crocuta | reverse complement strand
GGCCCGGCCCCCCCCCGCCGGTCACCACTCGGGCGCTAGGTGGGGACTTCAGGGAAGCTAGACTGGGGCGGGGGCGGACGGCTTTGTTGATGTTGGGGTTTCCTGGCTCGTGCTACTAAGCTGTTTAATCTCAAGGGACTTAACGCAGGGTTTGGGTAAACCGGGAGACAGGAGGGAAGGCGCCCCGGGGGAGCCACCCGGTCACCTGGGGGAGGGGGCCTTTGCAGCTTTCCCCACGTCCCTCCAGCTTCCTGTCCTTCTGGGCCTCAGTTTCCCCGATACACAGCCCAGTGATGAGCACCCTGGGCAGCCGCTGTGTCCAGAACCTGACGTGTGGGGGACCCTTGACCCCCAGGCTGCCTCCTCCCGCCCGAGGGCTGGCTGCCTGCCACTCAGGGCCAGGGGCCCACGGCCTCGGGAACGGTCTGTGCTTTGCTGCCCCCGCTGTGGGTGTGAGTGATCCGATTCCCTCCGGAGGAAACCAAAGGAAAACTTAGTGCCCTTTCTAAGGGCAGATAATTCAGTTTAAGTGCTGAGGAGGGTTGCTGTGGCCCCAGACAGACTGCGCACATGGCAGAGGGAGGGTGCGCACGCGTGTACGTGTGTGTTTCACGGTCACCTTTTAAGTACGTTCAAGCCCGGCATCCAGAGGCGTGTGCTCCCCGGCTGGGCGCCCGGGCAGCTTGGAACCTCCCAGACCTCCCGCTGCCGGTGCGGACCGTGGCTTCGGGGGTTTGCTGAGGGCCCTTCTTGCGTACGGAGTGGGCCTTCTGCCTCGTCCGGCCTGGGGTCTCCCGTGGGGCCGCCTGGCCCCACACTCACCTCGTTCTCGCTCTCCTCCCGCAGATGTTCCCGCTGCCGGTGACCAGCGGCAAGGGCCGGCCCACCCCCCTGGCTGGCGCCCAGTTTGGAGGCTCAGGTAGGACTCGGCTGCCTCGGGGCCGCTCCCAGACTCGGCACCGGAGGAGGGGGCGTTGGGGTGGGGGTCCTGTGTTACAGAGGGGCCCACGTGAGGAGAGGACTTGAGCCTCCCGGGTGCCCCTGGGTCCCCAGTTGAAGGGGGAAACTGAGGTCCAGAAGATAAGAGACATGGAATCTAGCTCTTGCTAAACGGTGCTCACCCTGTAAGTCCAGGGAAAGGCCCAGCTCCAGGCTGTTGTTTTCAAGTTTATGTCGTGAGTCAGCTGCACAGGGGACCCGGCACCGGGTGACCAGCATCCTGCCGCAGACCTGGGGCCGTTCCCGGGATCGGGGATTGAGCATTCAGACCAGGAAGGTCTTCGGCAAGCCCGGAGGAGCTGGTTACCCTCCTGGGCACTGAGGGCCCATGACATGATGCGGGGGAGGGACAGAGGTTCCTTCCTGCTCAAGGAACCCAACAGGAGGGGTCAGGGAGGAGGCTACCTCAGAGTCAAGGTGCTCTGTTCAGTGTCTAAGGAGGTGATGTTTGAGCAGAGACCAAAGGGCGGTTCAAGGCGGAGGGCACAGCCCATGCAAAGGTCCTGAGGTAGGGCCTGACTTGATGTGTTGTAGGAAAAGAGAAGGGGCTACTGCAGGTGTTCAGGGCCTGGGGTTCCGGAAGGACTTGGGCTTTTGCGCACGAGTTGGGCATCCTGGGCTCTGGGCAGAGCGTGGTGCCCCGTGCATGTTGGGAAGCCTACCCTGGCTGTTGGTGGGATTTGGGGGAGCCCTTCAGGGAGACGGGGATTTCCTGCCACTGTATGGACTTGGGTATCTTTCTGGGGCCACAGGACTGGGTGTGCGTCTTTCTGTGATCCTGGGATTTGGAACGGAAGTGTCTTTCTTGGAGGCGTCTGAATTCCATTGGGGTGTCCAGTGTGCTGGAGGAGGGGGTTTTCAAGGGTGGTTTGTGCTCAGGCACCCCCCCCCAACAAAGGGAGGGACCTGGTGCCATTTCCCCCCTCCCCCCCTCCCCGGTGCTGGCCTTCCCCTCTGCCTGAGGAAGTGGCTGCGGGGCTGGACAGAGTCCTTTCTGCCCTGCGGAAATCCCCACAGGCCGACCTCCCCCAGCGGAGTGCCACCCCTGCCCTACCCCCTCCCCTCCCCTGTCCTTCTGTGGGCAGAGGGTCCGCCCCGGGGCCTCCTTGGAGGAGATGAGCACAGCCACCTGCCCTCGTTCCTCCCTCCCCCAGGCCTCTGTCCATCCCCCATCCCCAGTCTTGTCTCTTCAGTGTCCACCCACCCAGACAGCAGCCCCGGGCCCCCGAGGCCACAGCTTCTGGGGGAGGGGCTCCTCCAGNATGGACCTCGCTGACTGGTCTGGCCTGGGAGACGCCCCCCGCCCCTGCCCCCATCCAGGACACGCAGCTGGGGACCCCTCGCCTCGTTCGGGGGTGCCTGAGCCTGGCGGGCACCGGGGCTTCCGGGCCCCTCCTCACCGCTGCCCCAGGCACGGGACGAGCCGGCTCACCTGTGTTGGGCGGCATGACGGAGCCTCAGTTTCTTCATCTGCAAAAGGACATCTGCCTGCGGCCAGATGATTCAGGGAGTCCGTGGGCGGGACTGCCTTGTAAACGGGGCACGGGCGTGTCTCAGTGGGACCCTCCCAGCCCTGCCTGGAGGTCCCCGGCCCCAGACCTGGGAGCTCCAGGACCAGGGGTGGCCCCCACAGAGGGCTCTCCCTCCCGCGAAAGGGGCGGGTCCCTGCTTGTTGGGAGTTGGGGGCCCGGTGTGGCTGTCGTCCGCCTTCCCGCGGGGCGCCTGCACTGGCCTGGGGGGCGGGTCTCTGAACGTGGCCGAAGTATAAGCTGAGTGGCGTGTGGGGTCCGCGGGCAGCCGCGTCTGGGGGTTTGTCTGCACAGTCTTTCCGCCCGCTTGTTTTCTGGTCAGGACCTGGGTGGAGAAACACCAGAAAGAAGAAAACTTGAGTTCCCCCACCCCGGGAAAGCTTGGGGTGCAGAGTGCTCTGCCAGAGGCCGCAGGGCTTGGGCCACGCGGGACGGGACGTCAGAGGGGCTCACTGACGCACCTTTCCCAGGGGAGGGGGTGCGCGGGCGGGCGCTCAGGTGCCCTGGGCCAGCGCGGGTCTTCAGGGCGCTCCTCACACCTGGCAGGTGCCTGGAACCCGCCATTTCAGGGGCGTTCATGTGACCAGTGATGGCTGCCCATCATTTCGAAAGTTTATTGGCCGTGAGTTCTCATTGGGTGAATTTCCGTTACCATCTTGAGCTCGTTTGGGAATTGGTCACCTTTTCTGAAATCACAGTAGATCGACGGGAGCCTGCAAAGACCTGTCGCGGGAGGTCAAGGGCACCCCTGCGCCCGCGGTGGCCTGCTGGCCTGGAGCCGTGCGGAGACGAGCACGCGTCTGTGCCGTCATCTGCCGGTAGCCCCGCTGACCCAGCGCCCGTCCCCATCGGCGACTGCTGACCTGCCGGCGTCCAGCCGCACGGTGTTCCCGTGTTGAGTGTTACGCGCGTGAGCCCGTGTGGCACGGGACCCTCTGAGATTGGCTTTTCTGAGTGAGCGGAGGGCGTCCCGGGCCCGCATCGGGCTGCGGCTGGTCAGTCCCTGCGTTGCTGCCTGACGACCTGCGTCAGCACCGGCGCGCTGTGTGTCGTCCGCCCTCGCAGATTGTGACTTCGTTCTCGTCCTCACAGTGAAGACGGACCCGGCGTAGTGGCCGTCCCAAGAGGCCACCCAGCGCTGTCTCCACAGCGTCCCGCGGCCCTGCCCCGTGCAGCTCTTAATCGACGTGTGAGAGTTCACGTAGGAAGCGTGTTCGTGTTCTGTGATCTGCAGCTCTTTCCTGACTGCTGATAGCTCGTTGACAGGGGAGAGTCTTAGCGTCTCTGTTTCACGGTTTGTATGTCGTCGGATCTTGTTCGTTTATGGGGCCCTCCCCTTGGTGCCGTTGCTGAAAACTCCCTAATCAGATGACAGGGTCCGTCGAGCCTGCAGACGTCAGCGTCCTGAGGGCGCCTGCTCGCCGCCGCGTCGGGCCGCGGGGCCCCTGAACGCTGGAGGAGGGCAGGACGCGCGGGAGCGGGAGGCTGGAGCCCGAGGTGGCGCCAACCTAGCGGGTCCCGGCCGTGCACACACGTGGGTCCACCCGTGGGGCTGCTCACGCCCCCTCCGCCCGCCCTGGGCCTGGGCCACTGACTGAAAGGCTGGCGGGGGCTTATAAGAGCTTCCGGGTGATTCTGAGGGGCGCCTGTCCTTGGTAGAGGCGCGTGTCCTTGAAAGGCCAGGCCTGGGACGGCAGGACCACACCCCCGTTGTGAAAATGGACCGCGTACCAGTCACTGCAAACCTGACCTAAGCAAAAGAAGCGCGAGTCCTGTTCTGTGATGACAGCAGTAAAGCTAGAAGGAAATAAAAGACCAGAAAGTAGAAAAGTCCTGGCCACTTGGAAATCCCGAAATTCCCTTCTGTCCGCCTGTGGGGTCAAAGCCCCGGCACACAGACCCGCAGCGGGGCGGGCGCGGGAGTCGCGGGGCGCGGCCAGGGCCTGCTGGGGAGGGCGCTCGCTCGCGGGGACAGACGGAACGGAAAGAAAGGCGTTCTGTGTGACGGGAGACTGGAGCCCGGGGCGCCTCTGGGTGCTTTGAAGGGCGCGTCCCCGGGGTGGGGGCAGGTGGGCCGAGAACGTCTGTGTGTGGCTCCGCGGTGCTCCCTCAGCCCCGGAGCAGTCCCGTCTGCGTGGCTTGTCCCCGTCGACCCTCACGGTTTCAAGAATGAACGTTGGAGGCGCCTCCGCCCCATCATCGTATTGACTGTGCCTCCTTGTTGGCTCCACGTTGGCTCTGCGGTGAGACCGCTCTTCCCTCCTGGACTTCCCCTCCCTGCCCCGCAGGCCGCGCGCGTGCGCGTGTCCAGGGCCGTGGTCGCCGTGCTCCACTGGCCGTGGAAACACCTGTGTCATCTTTTAGACCCACGTGATCATTTGTTTAGAAGGTGACGTCTTGGCATCAGGCTCCTGTCGAGAACCCTCTTCTCCAGGCTGGAAGCTAATGTGCGTCCCTGACTGTCCACCTTCGAGGTCGCTGGTGCAGAGCTGGGTGCGGCCAGAGCCCAGGCCCCGTCGGGAAGACCCAGAGCCTCCTGCTCTCACCGAGGGGCCGCTGTCATCGTCCGCGGCACCAGCTTCCCCGCAGCGCCACGGGTCGGGCCGTGCGTGTGCCGGACCCTGTGTGGCGCGGCTCATGGAACTCCCTTCCGTGGGGTTTTCTGGGTCGGTCCAGCCCGTCCTCCATGCAAGTGCCTGGGAGTCAAACTTTACTGCCCGGGTGGCTCTGCCTGGTGCGTCCGCCCGGAGCTCCGGCCTCCCCTTCTGCGCTCCTGGCGGGCGGGCGCCTCCCGGGATTGGGTCTGGGAGGCCGGTGCCTGTTCGCAGGGTTCGCAGTAACGTGGCAAACCTCCTGCTCCCAACGCTCCCAGCCCCAGCGGGGGACACCCACGCCCCAGCCCCACGGGGCGCCCGCCCCGCCGCAGGTGGGGGCAGTGAATTGCCACTGTCCGGGCCGGCCGTCGGGGCGCCCGCCCTGCCGCTTGGGCTCTTCAGCCCCGGCTTCCCCATCTGCGGGCCGGGAGGCGTCACTGCCTTTCCAAGGCTTCGCCTGGCCGACAGCCGCCCGCACCCGGCACAGGGCAGTGTCTCCGGGCCGCCTGATGGCCGTTGCTGATCTTTGGAATCTTGGGCCATCTTTCGTATTCCACGCGTGGGTCTGTCTCGCGTCTGTTTGTTGTACAGAGGCCCCAGGTTGGGGAGGTTCTCTGTCCCCACGTTCGGATGCCACACGGGTCCCGCCTTGAGCCCGAAGCAGGATGAGGTTTTTGTTACCAGCTGGTCCCGGCTCTGAAATCAGCGTGGGGGGNCTTTCCAGCACCGGGGGCTGTGAGGCGGCCTCTGCTCATGGCCATGGCCAGCTCTGGAGGTCTTAAGTGCACACTCCACAGCCCGGGGAAGGAGGCATCCTTGCGCGTGAACAGGGCAGAGGGGGGAGCGGAGGGCCGGGGACTCGGAAGCGCGCCCCTCGCGGCGCTCCGCCCGGTCCTGAGCGCTACCGGGATCGCAGAGCTGGCCCCCAGAGTCCCGGGAAGAGTGGCCTTCCTGGCTGTGGGAGGGCGCGGCCGGGGGAGATTGTAATTGTGAGACAGAAGAGCCGAAGGCAGCTGACAGGCCCAGGGTCACACCGGCCGCCTGGGGGGCAGCGAGGGGGGCCCCCCAGCGCCTGCTGCCGTGTTTTTAAGGCCTTCTTTTTTTTTCTTTTTCAAATTTATGTAATCCGAGCNAGAGTCCCGGGAAGAGTGGCCTTCCTGGCTGTGGGAGGGCGCGGCCGGGGGAGATTGTAATTGTGAGACAGAAGAGCCGAAGGCGGCTGACAGGCCCAGGGTCACACCGGCCGCCTGGGGGGCAGCGAGGGGGGCCCCCCAGCGCCTGCTGCCATGTTTTTAAGGCCTTTTTTTTTCTTTTTCAAATTTATGTAATCCGAGTGACTGCGTCGGCAGGGGAGGGGCAGAGAGGGGGGAGAGAGAACCCCCAGCGGGCTCCGTGCTGATGGTGCAGAGCCCCATGTATGGGGCTCGAACTCACGAACCATAAGATCGTGACCTGAGCCCCCCAGGTGCCCCAGCCTTAGGGCGTTTGTCATTGTTTTCAGGTGCAGTCACTGCACATGCGGTATTGGCCTTTGATTTTGTTAGTTTATCATCATCACATTAGCCTTTCGGTTTGGGGGCCCTGCTGTCGCCCCCGAGTTTACACAGGATCCTGTACGCCCCTAATCATGCTGCCACGTTTCAGACGGGCAGTAGGCACATGCGGCCGCCGTACGGCGCAGGCAGGTGGACGGGGTCACCGTCCAGGAAGTGCTCTTGGCAGCCAGTCCCGTTACAGGGACAGTGAGGCCGTGAGGTGCAGACGGCCCTGCGTGGGCAATGCCAGGGGTGCAGAGCAGACCCCGGCTGGGGGGCAGGGGTGTGGGTGGGGTCTGCTCACATGGTGGGGGCGGCGAGGGTGGCTGCAGAGGGATCTGGTCTCTACCCTGAGGACAGTGGGAGGGAGAGCCTTCCGCTCTGGGCGGGGGCTCACAGGGCTGGGCTGACGACCACCTAGGTTTTGTCTGCCTCGCACCCTAACCTCGCGCCCAGCACCGGTGAGTCTGTGGGTCAGGCTTCTTCGTACAGGGCAGCCAGCTTCAGGAATCTTCCTTCCTCCTGGGGCTGGCCGACCTTCCCTATAAAGGGCCAGCAGCTAACCTGTCCTGTCTTTGCAGGAACAAACAGACCCGTGGTCGTGTGTCAGTAAAACTTTATTTACAAAACACAGGTGGGAGGGGGCTTGGGGGCCTGGCTTGGGCCCTGGGCTGCGGGCTTCCGCCCCACCCCCAGGGGCACGCGGCCCAGCCCGCGCCCCCTGCCCCCTGGCTCGGGTGGGGGCCCCCGTCCCGCACCTGCTCTCGCCTCCCGGCCTCGCCTCCGCCAGCGCGTCCAGTCCAGCTTGGAAAAGGGGCATAAAAAAATTACAGTCTGACGATAGTCCTTTATTCTGTTAGTGTGTTTTAATTAGAACAGGAACGAGGACGGCTGTGAATATTCACGATGATCGTTANCAATCATATTGGAAATTTTTGATTAGAAAATAAAACCTAAATGGACTACATGAATATTCATTAGGTTGGGGATTAATATGCATAATTATGCAAATCTGACAGCAATTAAACACCAGTTTGGGGGGAGACGATTAACACAAAGGCGCAGCAATAGGATGAAATTTGAAAGGAGTTTCTGGTAAGATGAGCGGGGGAGGGGGGGCAGGCCAGCC
>NW_027529446.1:909498-921619 GCF_008692635.1 Crocuta crocuta | reverse complement strand
CCAGCCGAAAGGTCAGACCCTGCCACCTACCCGGGGGCCCAGCCCCGGCAGGTCAGGGGGTGATGGAGGGGCTTCTGGCTCAGACAGAGGGGCTGGGCACAGGTCCCTCCCCGCCATCACCTCCAGCCTGACCCGGGTCATGCAGAGTAGGGTCTGTGCTTACTCCTCCCGTTTACAGCAGAGGGAAACTGAGGCATGGGGACAGAGTGGTCCTGTGGCCAGCGTGGGGCCCCGGACTTCTCGCTTGTGTTTGAGAGTCCAGGCCCAGGAAGGGTCTGCGCCTACTGGGTGGTGCCTGGGAGTGTTCCCGGAGATAAGGGCTGCGCCCCGCCCCGCCCCACTGCTGCAGCCCTGGATCCTCTGCCTCACCCCCCGCGCCTTGAGCCTCCGCTGTCCACGGGGTCAGCAGCAGCCCCGCACCTCTGGGGCTGCACGCCACCCCCCCCCGCCAGGGGCTGCCAGCCTGTGCCCAGATGGTAGTCCCGGGCCATGCTGTTGCTTCAACTGAGGATTGGCCCCGCCTGCTGAATCGGCACTGACTGGACAGGAGACGCTCCCGCTTGCCCGAGATCAGAGGTCATCACTCCTCACCCTTCACCGATGTTCTCCTGAACCTTTCTTCGGGGAGGGACTGGGCCTGGTGCAGATGCCCCAGTCCCGTGTGGTCAGGGCTGGGCCAGAGGGAGAAACTAGGGGCTGGGGGGAGGAGCGTGGAGACTGAGGGCCCTGCCCAGGGTGGGCATAGTGGCTGGGGCTTTGGTGGACTGGTAGAAGTTTGCCAGCAGAGGTAGCTGGTAGAATTGTTTTTTGAACTGTGGGCCTGAAGGTAGGCTAACTGCCAGATGTCTGGGCTGCTTCCCACCAACGTTGGTGGTCTCGTTTTATAAGATTTTATTTTTTAAGAGAGAATGCTTGTGTGTGCACGCAGGTGCAGTAGAGGGGCAGAGAGAGAGAGAGAGTGAGAGAGAATCCCTAGCAGGCTCTGTGCTCAGCTCAGAACCCAACGCCAGGCTCCATCTCAGGACTGTAAGGTCATGACGTGAGTCGAAATCCAGACTCAGACAGAAGCTCAGCCATCTGAGCCAGTCCCATCAGCAGTGTGAACAGGGGCAGAGTGCGGGTTGGGTGAGGCCAGACGGGCCTCAGGGCAGGCTGGATCCAGAAGGGCCCGGAGACCTGCTGAGTCGAATGGGGGCTTGTCCCTGCGGTGGTGGGAGCCAGAGCCGGCGTCAGAGCTGGGCCGCGGTGCTGCAGACCCTGACTGACTTCTCTCACCCCACAGGTCTCGAGGACCGACCCAGCTCGGGCTCCTGGGGCACCGGCGACCAGAGCAGCTCTTCGTTTGACCCCGGCCGGGTAAGGAGCCTCCGTGAGGCCGGAGACCTGGTGCTCCTCTCTCCGGAGCGGGGAGGGAGTATCCGGGAAGCTGAGGCTCCTGGGGCTTTGGGCTCAGACACACGGGTTCAGTCCCAAGTAGGGCGCTTGCAAGCCTGCCTGGGGGCTGTTTGCCTCACGCCCACCTGTCTCCCCCCAGACCTACGGCGAAGGCACACACTTCACTGAGCCCCACGGCAGCCTCTCTTCGTCCACATTCCTGGGACCCGGGCTCGCGGGTGAGTGCGCGGCACGGTCCGCCNCGGCGCACTCCAGGCACCCGTGCTGTGGGGATCTCTCCCAGAGCGGAGGGCGTCGGTGGTTACAGCCTGGTGCCTGCAGGACTCCGCTCGGGGGTCCTGGCAACTCATGGCGGCGGCCCCTCCTTGCTGGGATTCAGGGGGGGGACTGTCCCCTCAGTGTCCTGACTGGCACGAGGATGCACCCAGAGGCCTCTGTCCCGGGGCCACTGGGGCCTGGATGGACGGTGGCAGGCACAGGTCCCCACAACGGGGTGCGAGGTCCTGTGAAGGGCGGGGGGAGGGGCAGCATCCGAGGACACGCCGTTCGGCCGGAGTCTGCGCCCATTTCCCAGGCCGGGAGGGCGGAGGCCAGCCCGGCGTGTGGCCTCGGGTGGCCTGTGCACCTGCAGAGACGCTGCTTCCCTTCTGCCTGTTCCTTCCTCCCGCTGCTTCCTGACGTGGGCAGTTTCCCACGGCCAGGCCTGGTCAGCAGCTGTGTCCCAGCCCCAGCACGGGGCACCCAGGCCGCCCTGGGTTTCACGTTGTCGCCGTCGGCCCGGCCAAGCTCCGTGGTGAGGCGGCGGTTCTACCACCCGGATGTGTGGGCCCTTCCATGGGCCCACGGGGCTCGTGGCCGCACCTCCTCTGCACCCTCACCCTGCCTGCCAGGGCCTGAACCCCAACTCGGTCTTCCCGCAGGGGAGCGAGAGGCTGGGAGCGAAGCCGCCTTCTTGGGCCGAGCCCAGGGCCGAGGCTGGGCGGGGAGCCCTTTTCCCCTGCTCACCCCAGGGGGAGGAAGCCACCGTTTACTCCCGGGACCGGGCAGACCCCCTCTGGCCTCCGGGCCCTGGGGAGGTGGGACCGAGGGTACAGCTGTGGGGCAGCCCCGGGCAGCACCTGCTCCGCAGAGGAGTTGGGCTGAAGCCAGCTCCACGGTACAGAAACTGGGCGGCTTTGTTCTGCGGTGTGAGCGGAACCCCGGACAGCTGGCCGAGTGTCCAAGTCCATCCCTCACGTCACAGCAGGTTATGATGTCCCCTCAGTCGACCATTCAGCTCGAGCCTGAATCAGTTTTAAGTGGCTCGGCTCCTGACTGGCCAGGGGCTCTGCCTCAGTGGGGCTCCGGCCGTAAGGCCGGGCCTCTGTCAGCATCGGTGCCACTGGGCTGGCTGTGTCCCCACAGGCCCAGACCTTCCTGCCTGCACAGGGCCAGTCACATGCTCTCTCGGGGGCTTGGGTGGAGGCCAGGGCCCGGGTACTGAGCCTCTCAGGCGCTGTTGATGCCTCGGGACCGTGCGCAGAGAACACAGAGGGCAAGTCGCTGCTGTCCCCTTGGGGACAGCACATATGGGGCCCCCGGTAGTTTGCCAAGGCCTCTGAAAGTTATCTTGGGACAGTGTCCAGACCCCTGCTTGTCCCCAGCCTGGCGGGGAGACCAGCGTTCCGCCAAAGCCCACTTGGTGTGCGCTGATAGAGCGCCTGCTCCGTGCAGCCCGTGCCCGGCGGCAGGGCAGCTCCCAGCGAGCCTTCTCTCCTCCAGGCAAGGGCGGCGAGCGGAGCGCGTACACCGCCTTCGGGAGAGACGCAGGGCTCGGCGGCCTGAGCCAGGTGAGGTCCGGGCCGGGGCCCCTCCGCGCCCTGTGTCGGCCGCTCCTGCAGACCGGAGCAGGGCTGTGCCCGTCGCGCGCCCCCCGACCCCCCCAGCCGAGTCTGGGGCTGAGCTGAGAGCCGGTCAGGAGGCCGTGGCCGCTGCCCGTGGCTCCCGACCTGGGACGGCTGCAGTGGCCCGAGTAGCAGACAAGGACACCGAGGCGGGCTTGCAGCTTTCCGTCCCGCTCGTCTCGGGCTGGCCCTTCCAGGGAGCCCCTAGCACGGGTGGAAGTCCCACCCAACCCAGCTGGGGGCTCAGTGACCGGCCGTGTCCCTGCGTGGCCCCCAGCCTGGGGCTCCCTCGCCTCAGTGCGGCCAGGCCGCGTCCACGCTGGTGCCACTCGTCTGTGTGCCGGGGGTGCAGCCAGAGTGCCCGGGACACTGGCGTGGAGGTGGAGGCCTGGAGCGGCTGCTCACCCCGGCTGTGCATTGGCTCGAACCCTGGTCGGCTCTGCTCAGGAGGAAAGGGAGTCTGATTCAGATGAGAGGGTGCAGAGTTAGGCTGGTTACCTTAAAAGAAACCGTGAAGCCACCAGGTCTCTCTGGAGTCTGGGATCGGCCACGGGTTTGTCGGCAACAGCTTTTCTCTGCGTCTCTGCCTGGGAAGAGCTGCGGGGCGTGCAGGTCGCAGGACCAGGACGGGTGTCAGGAGAGCCGAGCGGGGCAGGCAGGGGGCTCCACTGAGGGCCGCTGGCCCCCTCGGGCGGCCCCGAGCAGCGCGGCCGGTTGCCAGCCTGGCGCCCCCCCCCATGACCTCTCTCTCTCATCCCCCAGGCCGGCTTCCTGCCCAGCGAGCTGGCCCTCAGCAGCCCCGGGCCGCTGTCCCCCTCGGGCACCAAGGGCGGCTCCCAGTATTACTCCTACACCGGCCACCCCCGGCGGAGAGCCGCGGAGAGCGGGCTGGGTGAGTGCGGGTCCGGGTGTGGGGGGGCGGCCCCGCTGTGCTGGCAGGGCTCGGCTGGAGGGGTGCGTAGTAACGAGGAGGGGGCAGTGCAGCGGGGCCCCGCAGTACGTGCGCCCAGGCGCCTCGGGGGGGGTCCCCTGCTGCGCCTTCAGCGCTCGGCTCTGGGCAGCAGCGGCGTGACTCACTCGCCTGGCGCGGGGCTTCCGTGCCGGCGCGTCATGGCCCCCCAGCGCCTGGGGATGCCAGCCCGCGCCCTGGTGCAGCAGCGCGACCCACGGAACTCCGGGCGCGCGGTAGGCCACTGGGAGGACCCTGGTTTCCAGAAGCAGGCGCTCCTGGTCCCCCTGGCTGGGCCCCCTGGGCCCCCTGTGTTGATGAGCCCCCCCACCCCGTCCTCGCGCTGTGCGTCTGAGTGGCCGCATGAGCCCTGCGGGGGGAGATTCTGGGTCCCTGGGTGGGGCGACAGCCGGGCTTGCAATGGCAGGAGCCAGGGCGGTGGGGACGGGCCGTGGGAGCGGCAGGGAGGGACAGGGCAGGGACCCCTCAAGACCCCGCCAGGCCCTGAGGGCCACTCACTCCTCTTGTTCCTGATAGACTCACAGCCCAAGAAGGTCCGGAAGGTGCCGCCGGGTCTCCCGTCCTCGGTGAGTCGCAGGGTCCCACAGGCCACATGCCCAGGCCCGGGGTCCTCTCTCTGGGGGGTCCACCGCAGGTCAGCAGAGGCAGGGAGGGGGGCTCCCCGGCTGCAGCTGTGACAGCCGGTGCTGTGGGGGCCCAGGAAGTTCTTCTTCAGTCTAGCTCGGATCTTCTTGTAAGAGCCACGTGATACTTGTGGCCAAGGCACCTTGGGTGTGATGGGGTCTTGGGGGCACCCTGGGGGCCCAGGTCAGAGGGTCATGTGCCCCTCTCTGGCAGTGGAGTTGCCAGAAGGAACAGCCATTTGCTGGGTGTCTGGCCCCTGCACTGGCCTCCAGGAGCCCCCACGCCCCACAGCTGCCCACAGCTGACCCAGGTTGCACTAGACCCTGGGGTCATGGTCACGGGGTTGGCGCTCTGGTCTGCGGCTGGGAGGTGCGGGCCGGGCTCCTCAGAGACCTGCGCTGTGATGCCATCGACCCGGCTTTCCCGATCTGAGCCCCCACCCCAGTTTCTTGAAACCCCAAAGCTGAGAGTCGGTCCCCACCCACCTCCTGGCGCTGACCCCATTTCCGCCCAGTGCCAGGGTGGGCGTTCCCAGCCGGCCTCCGCCCAGGCGGTGCCCCTCCCGTGTGGCACCACCCCAGGATAGCTCTGCCACCTGCTGCTTTGGACCCTGCCTCCCAGCCCCGCGTCTTACGGGACCGGGGAGGCTCCAGGGCAGGCCACGGGGGAGGGAGGGCTGGGGTGTCCCCGCTGGGCTCTGACCCCACAGGAGGAGTTGACCGCACTGAAGCAGGGGGTGCGGGGAGCATTCTGGGCAGGAGTCCAGGGGGTGGGGGGTCAGGAGAAGGAACAGGGAAGTAATGACGTCACCAGAGCTTCCAGTGCTGGGAGCGGTCAGCCGCACGGCGAGATGGGGTCCCCGCCCCGCCTGATGGCACCGCCCGCCCACAGGTGTACCCGTCCAGCTCAGGTGACGACTACGGCAGGGACAGCGGTGCCTACCCCTCTGCCAAGACCCCCGGCAGCACCTACCCCACCCCNGGCGGGGGGGGCCGGGCCGGGGCCCCCGCCTCACCCTGTGACCCTCCACAGATGGCAGCCTGCACCCTTCGGCCGAGCTCTGGAGCCCCTCGGGCCAGGCGGGCTTCGGGCCCGTGCTGGGGGGGGCCTCGTCCCCCCTGCCCCTCACGCCAGGCGGCAGTGGCTCCGTGGGCGGCGGCGGGGGGTTCAGCAGCCTCCCGCCCCACGAGCGCATGGTGAGTACGGCCTGTGTGGTGGGGGGCGGGGGCTGGGGGGGCCGCACCCCGTCTGACCCCGCCTGACCCCTGTCCCCAGGGCTACCAGCTGCACGGAACGGAGGTGAACGGCCGGCTCCCTGCAGTGTCCACCTTCTCCGCGGCCCCCACGGCCGCCTACGGCAGCGGCGCCAGCCACACGCCCCCCGTCGGCGGGGCCGACGGCCTCCTGGGTACTGCGCCCTTCCCCCCTGGTCCTGCCCCACGTGCCCGCCAGGGCTCCTTGGGCCGCGTGCGCCGGGGTTGGAAATGGCTTCTGGAGGGTGGAGCCCGCTTTGCGTCCGGGGGGCCTGCTGCCCGCCCGTCCCTGGGGCCCCTGCGGAAGCGTGGCTGGGACGCCAGGCCAAAAGCCAAGCTCAGGCCAGGCTGCCCGGCGCTGGGCACAGAAGGAGCAAGCACACGGGGGTCCGTGCCAGCCGGGCTGGGTGCTAGGGTTGCTGCGTCCCTGACGTTGGGCTTTGCGTCTCCCCCTTCCCCCCCAGGGTCCCGCGGGACGACGGCCGGCAGCTCTGGGGACGCCCTGGGGAAAGCATTGGCCTCGGTGAGGCGTGGGACTGGGTGGCGGGCGTGGGCGTGGCTGGGCTGGGGGCCTGGAGCCCGCCCCTGACTCCCCTCCCACCCCCGAGGGGCGGGCCTGTCTCTCTTCCTGTCACAGATCTACTCCCCGGATCACTCCAGCAATAACTTCTCCTCTAGTCCCTCGACCCCCGTGGGCTCCCCACAGGGCCTAGCAGGTGTGCTGGGGGGTGCTGGGGAGGGGAGGGGGGCTGTCTGGAGGAGGTGATCTATGAGCCAGTCTGTGCTGTGTGAGCAGTGAGGGGTGGGTGGGACCTTGCGGGGGCAGGATGTGGGGTCCACGGGCCAGAGTAGCAGGCAGGGACTCCCTCCCCCTCCCCCCGGCTCTGGAACACGCATGTGTTGGTGTCCATCCGCCTCCTGGATAGTAGTTAGGCACCAGTTGTGTGCCCTGTGCTTGACTCTGCCAAGGGGGCCAGATCCTCCTGTCCCCGAGAAGATGTACTCGGGGCTCAGCCGGCATCAGGAAGCCTCAGGGACCCTCGCCGCTTCCTGGCCTGTGCAGGGGCCCCGGGCTGACCGCTGCCCTGCTCTGGCTTCTGTGCCACGGAGCCCCTTCCCCGTGGGAGGTGGGGCGTTGGTTTGGGTTTAGACCTGCCTTGCGGGTTTTGGGGCCCCCGTGTGGCCAGCCCAGGCGTGACGGGCTCTGTGGCCACAGCCCCTGCCGGCATCTCCCTCCCGCTCGGTCTGGCCACTTGCACCCCTGGCCATAGGTACCCCCACTGATGTACCACCTACCGCTTCCAGGGACGTCGCAGTGGACCCGGACGGGGGGCCCCGGTGCCTTATCGCCGAGCTACGACGGGGGTCTCCACAGCCTGGTGAGCTTCCTGCGCAGGCCTTCCGGGGGTGGGGAGCCGTCCCTAGTGGGGGTGTGCGTGGCCAGGGAGGGTTTGCCCCATGGTGGGGGGGGGGCATGGTCCACGTGGGTGTGACATTTGTGTGGACACAGGGACACCCTTTCCTGGGGCAGGGGGGTCACCCGCGAGGGTGGCTCAGCATGTCTGCTGTGGCCGGTTTACGGGACTGTGAAACCGTGTCCCGGAAGAGTCCTTAGGTCTCCCACCACCAGCGGAGTTTATGGGACAGACGCCCCCGGGATGGGGAACTGTGGAGCCAGAGCCCAAAGCTGGTGACAGTCAAAGCCACCGCGGTGGTCCCCTGGCCCCCCGAGGCCGGGCCCTTCCCCGTCCCNCCACGTGCTGCGCAGCCACGCAGTGGGCACAGCTGCTGACGCTCACGGGCTGCTACCCGGCCACGGGGCCCTGGCCTCTGGCTTCCCCGGCCCCGTCCTGCCCCTGGGCGGGCGACATGCCAGCCTGGTGAGTGCCGTCTGAGAGGGGGCCGCTCGGGGGCGAGGCGGGCGGCGTTGATGGACGAGTCCTCTCCCCCGCCTGCAGGTCGGAGGCGGCCACTCGGAAGACGCACTCACGGGCAGCGGCAGCCTCCTGCACAACCACGTCGCCCTCCCCAGCCAGCCCGGCCCCCTCCCCGACCTGTCCCGGCCCCCGGACTCCTACAGCGGTAAGCCTCAGCGGGGCGGCCGGGGCGGGGCGGCCGGGCCCTGACGTCCTGTGCGAGGCCCAGCTGGCGGGCTGGGGTGGTCCCGGACGCCGTTCCCCCCCTGGAAGGCCCTGACAGAGCGGCTGAGAGCTGCCGGGCTAGGCAGGGGTCTGCTCTCTGCCCAGCCCTGGGGTGCGGTCCCCTCCCCCCCATACACAGCATCGCCCTCACCCTGCACGGGGAAGCCCTCCGGGAGGCCAGCCAGGCCAGCCTGTGTGTTCCTTCCTGAGGGGAGGTGGGGTCTGACTTCCTCACTTGCTCGGCGGCTGGGTAACTGAGCCTGCCTGGCAGAAGTACGTGCGTGTTCAGTGTCAGCCGAGTGCCTGGGGCCTTTCTCGGCACTGGGGGAGGAACGGGGAATGTAGAGGAGAGAGGTCAACAGTGGACTACATGTGAAAGGAAAGGGGTCAGAGGAAGTGGGGAGGAGGGGGTATAGGAGCACTGGTAGTTTTAATGGGGGGTGAGATTGACATTTGAGCAGAGCTAGGCAGGAGCAAAAGCAGATAGGTACTTGAGTGAGGCATGTGCAAAGGCCCTGGGGCAGGATGATGGTGGTGTGCTGAGTGAGGGGAAGGCGGGGGAGGGAGAGCGAGGGGGGGCGTCAGGGAGGTGACAGGGCAAGTCCTGCAGAGTCTTGGGGGAGGACTTTGGGCCTTAACCCTGCAGCACTAGGAGAGCCCTGGACGGCTCTGGGCTGCTGGCAGAGCGGGGGCCTTCTGGACGCAGTGCTCGCGGTGCCCTCTGGTGGCAGCGGGGAGAACAAACTGTGCCTTGCGTGGGACCTGGAAGAGGGTGGGGCATGGCGAGTTCGGGGTTTTCGGAAGGCAGAGGCCACAGGGTTTGTGGGTGCAGAGGTGGTGGTGGGATTGGGGTCTGGGGGGGGTCCAGGCATTCTCAGCAGTTGGAGTTCAGAGCTTGGAGGGGGGAGCAGACTGTACCATAGGCTCCTGAGACGAGGACCCCAAGCTGCACGCCATGGGGTCGGGGTCGTGGCCGAAAGTCGTGGGTGTGAACTTCACAGGGGAAAGACGGAGGAGGTGACAGCGCCTTGAACATGGCGGGGAGGGGGCGACCGAGGAGAGAGGCCTGTGGCCAGTGGACGCTGCTTCCCATTGTGGCAGGAGGTCTTCTGGGAGCCTGGACCAGACCCCCCCCCCATGCGAGGTGCTGATGCTGGCTCCGCTGCAGTGGGGAAACCAAGGCCCAGACAGGGCACAGAGCACATGCCCCTCTGGGGAAAATGCCACATCACCCTCACGGTGACACAGTGTGTACGATGACGGCACTGCCTGGGGTCCTGAGCCCCCAAGGACAGGCCCGCAGCCCACTCCAGGGCAGGTCCCCTCTTTCTTTCTTTTTTTTTTTAAATGTTTATTCATTTTTGAGAGAGTGTGAGGGGGTGGGGGGCAGACAGAGAAGGAGACCCAGAATCCGAAGCAGCTCCAGGCTCTGAGCTGTCAGCACAGAGCCCAACGCGGGGCTGGAACCCACGAACCGCAAGATCATGACCTGAGCCGAAGTCGGATTCTTAACTGCCTGAGCCCCACAGGCGCCCCTCAAGCCTGTATTTCGTTACATGGTTCTGGGCTTCATGAAATTGGCATCCTGTTGGCATGTTGTGCACTGGGTCCGAGGGCCACCCGGCTGCGGGCGCTGGTACAGGACGGGACACCGGCTCCCACGCTGCCGTTGCGCCGGGCACTCTGTGCAGCGTAACGCGTCTCCTGGCGCACAGGTGTTTCTCGAGTGTGACCCCAGGTTGTGGGGTTCGGGGCTGTGTGTCTCCTTCCAGTAGCCGCAGATTGTTGCCCAAACTGGCCTTGCCAGCTTCCCTCCCGCAGTCGGTCGTCAGGTGGTTAGGCCCCGCCGGCCTAGTGGCTCACTGGATCCGCACGTGCATTTCCCCAGTGGCCTGGTGCAGGTCATCATGGCCACGGCCACGCGTACCGCCTGCCCGCTTGGGAACGTCCCCTGTTTCCCTGTTGAGCGGCTGGTCCTTGCCTCGTTCTGTAGGTGCTCTTTACGTGTCACGGAGACCAGCTCTTCGTCGACTTCTATGCGACAAGCATCGCTGGTGGCGTCTGTGTTCTTGTTTTCTGGGTCGTATGCTGGTCATCAGAAATTCTCAGTTTGGATACAGTCGAGTTTACCTATTTCTTTTTTTTTTTTTCGAGAAAGGCCCTTTTAGTATTTCAGGAAATAGTTTCCCCACCTCTGAGTCACCGCAGAATCGCCATGTGCTTTCTTTTAAAGGTGGTCGAGTGCACCCCCCCCCCGCCCCGGCCTTGGTCTCTGCAGCTGAGGCCCGTGGCCTGAGGGAGGGACCCGGTTCTACTGTTACTGCTGTTTCATTGGGTTTTGTTCTTGCAAACGAAGGCCTGGCTCTCCCAGGAGAGCTCAGTACACGTCCCGCGAGCGGGGGCTGCCAGCGGCCCTGGAGGCGCCCCAGACCCTAACCCCAGGCCTGTCGTAGGGCTCGGCCGCGCCGGCGGCGTCTCGGGTGCCGGCGAGATCAAACGCGAGGAGAAGGAAGACGAGGAGAGCGGCTCCGTGGCCGACGCCTCGGAGGAGGAGAAGAAGGAGCNCCCCCAGAGCACAGGGCTGAGCGGGAGAAGGAGCGCCGGGTGGCCAATAACGCGCGGGAGCGGCTGCGGGTCCGAGACATCAATGAGGCTTTTAAGGAGCTGGGGCGCATGTGCCAGCTGCACCTCAGCAGCGAGAAGCCCCAGACCAAACTGCTCATCCTGCACCAGGCCGTGTCGGTCATCCTGAACCTGGAGCAGCAGGTGCGAGGTCAGTGGGGGCGCCGCTCCCTCCCCCGCCGCTGCCGCCCCCGCTCGCCCCCCGCCTCCTGGAGCCGGCCTCCCCTCCTGTGACTGTCCCTCTCCTGCAGCGACCGCCCTCCTTGCTGTGACCTCCCCCTGCAGCGACCGCCCTCCTTGCTGTGACCCCCCCCACACACACCAGTCACCCTCCCCTCTTCCGAGCAGTGGGCCACCTAGCCTGGCTCCGGGGTCCCCTCTGGCACGAGGACCCCTTCGGACCCCCAGCCCCGCAGACCTGCACAGCAGCTCTGACTCGTCTCCCTGGACCCCAGGGACTCCCCCTCCCCCCCCCAGCCCGGCCCTGCCCTCTCGGGAAGCCGGTAGCTCTCTGGCTGAGGCCCCCGTGCCCCTGGGCCAAAGGTCACTGCCGCTCAGAACAGAAACACTGTGGGGCCGCGTCAGCCCGTCACACCCCGTCTACAGGTGGGGTTCCCCGCACCCCTGATTCTCAGGGCTGGGCACGGATCCAGAATGCCCCCCCCCACGAATGCCCCCCACACTTGGCTCCTGGCTCAGCTGCTTCCTTAACGCCTCCTGCTCCCGTGCGCCCGTTAACCCTTTCTTTCCTGCAGTGCTGTTGCTTGGACCGGAGCTGGGGCCCTCGCCCACCCGGCCCGCTGTCCCCTCAGCTCTGCGGTTTCCGTGTTTCCGTGGTGGTGTGGGCACCCCGCCGTGTTCCCTGCGCCCGCTCTCTGCTCTCTGCCTCTCGTGCTCCCCCCCAGTCTCCCCCACCCTCTGCTTCCACGGCAGCCCCTCCCTACCTCGCACTTGCTGCCCAAGCCCGGATGGCAGGGCTGCGACCTTGGGGTCTTTCCTCCCCCCAAAGCCCCCAAGTCGGGACTTGAGGGAAGAAAGGGGACCAAGGGGTGCGCCGGCCTCAGGCCTGTCAGTTTGGTCTGCGCGCTTGTCCTGGGCTCCGGGGGCCGCCGCCGCCGCCACCTGGCAGGATCCGCTCAGGCCCAAGGGCAGGTGGGTGGGTGCGGGGGGGCAACAGCCCCCCATACAGGAGCAGGGCAGGGCACCAAGGGGCTGCGCACATGCAGGTGCCCC
>NW_027529446.1:897860-909152 GCF_008692635.1 Crocuta crocuta | reverse complement strand
GGGGCTGGGGAGCTCAGAGCCCCTGCTCCGTCAGGGGCCCTTCGCATAGCAGTGACAGCAGGAGGCCCGGGGAGCCCACCCTCCCAGCCCAAGGTCGGGGCCTGTGGCCGTGCCACAGCCAGCTCTTGGGGTGTCCAGAGTTCAGTGTGGGCAGGGAGTGGGGGTCAGGCCTTTGCCTGCCGAGCCAGAGCCTTCTCTGCCTCTTGCGCCCACGCTGGTCAGGTCAGATCAAGCCTGGCGCGGCCCCAACACAGCACGCGACTGCTCTGACCACAGCCCGGCCCTGGGCTGCCTCCCTGCCTGCCTGGCCAGTCCTTGGGCCCGGGGAGCAGGCAGGGGGCAAGGGATGCCCTCCAGCTCCCCACAGACCCCCCGATGGGGGGCCCTGGTCCCTACCTCCACCCCCTGGGGACAGTCCCACATCGGTCTCCTCTGCAGAGAACCACACACACAGCCTTGCCCACGGTGGAGCCCACGGGGGGCGGGGCAGAGACAGGCACATCCCAGGGTCTCTGCTGCAGCCGCGTGTGCCCTGTGCCCACAGATGAGCACGTGCTCGTGGGCATGAGCACGCAGGAGCACACACGAGCTCGCACACACACGCATGCACGCACACGCAGTCAGCAGGCCCCACTCGCCTGCACGCCCCGCCCGTGACTAACAGAGGCCCCGGTGCTGTGACCCAGCAGTACGGAGGAGGTGCTGTCCCTGGAGGAGAAAGACCTGAGGGACCGGGAGAGGCGCATGGCCAATAACGCGCGGGAGCGGGTGCGCGTGCGCGACATTAACGAGGCCTTCCGGGAGCTGGGGCGCATGTGCCAGATGCACCTCAAGTCGGACAAGGCGCAGACCAAGCTGCTCATCCTGCAGCAGGCCGTGCAGGTCATCCTGGGCCTGGAGCAGCAGGTGCGAGGTAGGCTCCCTGGCCAGGTGACCCCGTCCCTCTCCCCCCAACCCCCCGCCCCGGCCNCGCGGGGGGCAGCGGTGGGGGGGCCCCTGCCTGGCCTTGAGCACCCCCTCCCTCGGGGTCTCACCGCCTTGACGTCTGGGGGACTTCCCTGGCGGGTTGGAAACTGCAGCTCAGGACCCCAGGACCAGCCCAAAGGGGCAGTTTTGTTTTTCATTTGTAAACAAAACCAGGAAGCAAGCAAGATACGTACTTTGTCAGAAGAGACAAAAAAATGCCTTAAGTATAGAACGCGGGGGAGTCCAGACCTGCCGCCCGCCGGCCGCGGAGGCTGCACCCGCCAGCGGCTCTGGACGAGCCGGCGACCGTGCCTACACCTGACCCTTGTCTTAAGGAAAATAAAGGACGTTAGTTAGGAGATTTTTTTTTTTTAATGTATTAGAAAATTAGCAACAAGGATGCCTTTGATCTTTTTTTTAAGCTTTTTTGCATATGTTTTGTAAGCAACAAATTTTTTGTATAAAAGTCTCTTGTCTCTTGCTATTTCTGCTGCTGATTCTAGAACTGAGCGTTGCATTTCACGATCAACAGATTATTAAAGGTTGTACTGAAAAGACCACTGTAAACCTGAGGTTCCCCCTCCCCCCCCCATCCCAGGGGCTTCCAGAGGGCACTGTGGCCCCCACGGTCTCTTAGCTGGGATTTAGAGGCTGGGTAGTTCCCTGGGTTTGGCTAGGCTGTGAATGGTGGGTGGGGCTCTCCCCTCCCTCAGGAAGGGGGGAATGACACCCAGCCTCCTGGTGGGTGTCTGCAGGGAGGCAGCCATCCTCCCACGAGGAACTGCCAAGGAGACCCTTCTGGAAGCAGCTTGGACTCCAGGTTCCGCGCCCCCCCCCCAGCAGGCCTCCCCGACTTTTACTCTGTGGGGACCAGCGTCCTGGGCACAGGGACCTTAGCGCTGAGCTCGCTGCTGCAGGGCTTCCCGGACCCCGTGCTCGGTTCCCTCGCGCTGGAGACCTGGCCCGCGCTCTGAGCTCTGCCGGGGGCGCTGCGCAGCACCCAGGGCTGGCACGGAAGCCCCCGCCCCCTGCTGACGGGCCTCAGACCCTGAAAAGCACTCCGGCTTTGCACCTGCTCACTTGTAAGACCCGGACGGTGGCTCCCGTCGGCCCGCGGTGGCCAAGTCCCAGGCCCAGGTCTCCCTGAGCCCCCACCCCGGTCTCTGGTGTCACCCGGCAGACCAGCTCGCCCAGGACCGTCCCAGGCTTAGAGTGAAAGTCCTTGTCCTCGGAGCCCCCGCAAGACCACCGGCCCCTTGGTGTGTGCTCTGTGCAGGCCCGGCCCACCCAGCTCCTCCCGCACCACACCCCACACAGGCCCCCAGGGTGACTCCCTCCCGTAGCATTGGGACCCCCGAGGCCAGGGAGCTGGGCGCCCGCCAGGCAGGGCTGCATCCGGAGCCCTGAGATTAGCCGGGTCCCCCGTTCTCCACCAGGTCAGGGGTCAGTGAGGAGCCGTGGACTCTCGGACTCTGCTGAGTCCCTGGCCTGTGTGGGTCTCTCGTGTCTTTTGGGGAACCTGCCTCAGAGTTCCCCTCCTACTCTGCTTCTGGTTTCACAGGTGGGGCCAAGAGCCCCCCCACCCCCCCCACTACTGGACTTTGTACTACGTGCAGTAGCCTTGGCGGAGGGGCGCCCACGGTCCTCAGGGAGTGTGCTCAGTGCCTCGAGGTAACTGGTTTTCAAAAAAAAATTTTAAGAAAAGTAATTTTTTTAATGTTTTTTATTTGTTTCTGAGAGACAGAGGCAGCATGAGCAGAAGAGGGTCAGAGAGAGAGAGACACACACACATACAGAATAGATAGCAGGCTCCAGGCTCTGACCTGTCAGCACAGAGCCCAACGTGGGGCTCGAACCCACAAACCGTGAGATCATGACTTGAGCCAAAGTCGGACACTTAGCCGACTGAGCCACCCAGGCGCCCCCAAGAAAAGTGATTTTATGCAAGTGTCAACACAGCTGGCTGCGTTCTTTGGGATTTTTTTTAAACAATCGTCCCTGAAGTCGGCCTCCTGCACGTAAAGGCGCTGTAGCAATAAATGACAGCTGAGGACAGTCCTGGCTGCCCGAGGCCCGCTCAGCTGCTGCACTTACGGACCAGCAGGGGAGGGTCCCAGTGGCTGAGGCCGTCCCATGGCTGGGGGTCCGGGCGGAGGCTGCGGCCCTGGGTGTGCGAGCCTCTGGGGGCAGCTGTGACAGATTCCCAGGCACACGGATGTGACCTAAAGCCACAGGAATTTATTCTCTCTGGTTCTGGAAGCCGAAGCCCCAGGACATGGTGCGGCGGGGCCGTCTGCCCTCTGCCTCGTTCGGCCTCTGGGGACCCGGACAGCCCTCGGCTTGTGGCTGCCCCGCTCCGTCTTCTGGTGGCCTAGCTCCACATGTGCTGCATCCAAATTCCCCTTTGTAAGGAAAGCCCCAGAGTGATGGGAAAGGTGCTCAGGATGATGCCTCGCACGGGGAGCCTGCACCAGTGTCGAGGGCTCCTGGGGCTCTGGGCATGGGACCGGCTCACGGGCCAAAGCCACTCCCTGATATGCCACCTATTAGGTTTTAAAACAATGTAATACACCAAAGCCACTAGATTATGACATTGTGTAAGTTGGATGGTGTGAGTTGTACCAAAAAGGGGGCGCCTGGGGAGCTCAGTCGGTTGAGCATCAGACTTTGTCTCAGGTCATGATACCATCTGTGAGTTCAGCCCCACGTCAGGCTCTGTGCTGACACCTCGGAGCCTGGAGCTGCTTTGGATTCGGCGTCTCCCTCTGTCTGCCCCTCCCCTGCTTGCGCTCCATGTCTGTCTGTCTCTCAAAAATAAACATTACAAAAAGATCGTAAAGGTGCTGCAGTGTTCAGTGAGGCATCACCTCGCTCGCTATCCCAGGATCAGCTCTGTGGACAGTTCGGGACGAGCATCTCCTCGGCCCACTGGAGGGAACTGCAGAGGCACGGAGCGGGCGCAGGAGACTCGGTGCCACGGATGTGCCCGAAGCTTAGCAGTGCAGGTCACTGTGTACTGGTCGCTCGCCTTCGACTCCCCCCAGGCAGCCCTGGGCCCTTCTGGCTTTCAGGCGGCGGTACCAGGGCTGGGCCTGACAAGAACCATGCCCCCATCCGGCCCAGGGCAGAAGAGCACGTGCCAGACTCCCCACTGGCTGTCCTTGGAGCCAGACAGGCGCGCGCGCGCACACACACCCGGCACCACAGCGTGGCACACAGTATGCGGCTCTAAGTGTGCCCACGTCCAATCCCCAGAGCCTGAGATGGAGGCCTTGTCTGGAAAAAGGGCTTTTGCAGATGTAATGAAGGATCCTGGGATGCACTCTCTCAGGACAGGATGGGCCTCCAACCAATGACCAGCATCCCCATAAAAGAGAAACCATGAGGGACACCTGGGTGGCTCCGTCAGTTAAACGTCTGGCTTCAGCTCAGGTCATGATCTCAGGGCTGGTGGGTTCGAGCCCCACGTCAGGCTCTGTGCTAACAACTCAGAGCCTGAAGCCTATTTTGGATTCTGTGTCTCCTTCTCTCTCTGCCCCTCCTCCACTCATGCTCTGTCTCTGTCAAAAATATTAAAAATTTTAAAAAAAAGCCACGAGCCAGGGGCGCCTGCACCCCCCAGGGCTGTAAGAGGCAGAGGGAGACAGCCCCGCGACACCGCCACGGAAACCCTGTCGTCTCGAGCTACCCAGTGTGACCACAGCAAAATCGTAGGTGTCCGCTTTCAAGCGGCCGAACACCCAAATCCAGCAGGGGCTCACGCGTCGCGGGCAGGAGCGTCCACAGGGCGGCTGCTTCTGCGAGATCTGGCCGTTGTGCCCCTGGCGCTAAGGTCATGTTCTAGGTCAGGGCCTCCCCTGGGAGCCCCAGATGTCCACGCAAAGGCCCGTGAGCGTCCATCGGCTACATCCGCAACTGCCCCAACCTGGGAACAACCCATGTGCCCCGGTAAACACAGGTCCGCCCTTCCGCGGAACAGGGCTCGGGTAGAAGGAGCGCGCCAGTGACGGACCCGGCGAGCCGGAGGGCTCAGAAGTCACCGTGCCGCACGGGAGAAGCCGGGCGCCGCGGAGAACACACTGCATGGAAAAGTCTAGAAAATGCAGATGAACTGACAGAAGGGTGGGGCTGGGAGAGGGGCCTGAGGAAACGCGGAGGGGGTGGGCACCTTGACCGCCACAGTGCTTCATGCGCACACAGACCCAATACCACGTTGTAGGTGTTCAGGACGTGCATTCTTACATGTCAAGTATCCATCAATACGCTGTGAGATTTTAAATGAAAACATCCACCAAGAGGGGAACGGATAAACGCGGCGCTCACCGCGTACGTCCACAGATGACTGTGCCCACCGCGCATGCGCACACCCCTCAGGTGTGTCCACCGCGCACGCGCACGTCCACAGATGACCGTGTCCGCCGCGCGTGCGCACACCCCTCAGGTGCGTCCACCGCGCACGCGCACGTCCCTCGGCCGCGAGCAGGAGCGAGGCGCCCGCACCCGCCGCCCCGCGGACGGCGCCGAACACACGACGCTCAGGGCGGGAACCAGACACGGGAGGCCACGCGGGTGTGAGTCCGCGTGCGTGACGCGTCCGGAACAGGCTCCTCCACGGGCCGGAAGGGGGCTGGGGGTGACGGCTGATGGGGACGGGATGGAGCGACTTCTGGACGTGACGAAGTTTTTCTGCAACCAGAGAGGGCGGTTGCACAACTTTGTGAACGCACTGAGTGCCGCTCAAATCATTCGCTTTAAAATGTGACCTAATGTCACAGCAATGAAAACGAGAAAAGGAGTTCAGTTTCCCCCAAGGGCCACGCAGGACTGTGACGCGGAGGCCCGGCGGCCCGGCGAGGGCCAGCCCGATGGGGGAGGGGGCAGGGGAGCCCGTCCTGCTTCTCCGCCAGCCCTTCGGCCACCGGAAGCCTGGCTGTTCCCTTCCGGGGGCTCCCCTCCCCCGGCTCAGCCCCTGTCCTCGGAGGAGTGTCCGCCTCCGCCGCGAGGAGAACAGTCTCGGAACGTTTCCTGCAGTTACGGAGGAAGCGGAGCCGTCCTCCTCCGGCGGCGCGAACGTTAGCCCGGTTTCCACTGCGCCTGCTCAGGGAGGGCCCACCAGACAGCGTGGACAGCGGAGGAAAGGGCTGAGGCCTGGGGAAGAGAGTCTGACGGTGTTGCTAGATCCTGGGTCTCGCCGTGCCTGAAGCCATGCAACATGCCGTAAGACTTCCTTTTCTCTTAAACTGGTTTCTATCACTTGAAAGAAAGACTGCTGCCTTGCGAGCTAAGTACATTAAGCAGAAGCAGCCATAAGCCAAGGCTTCAGGAACTGCTGCATCCAGGACCTGCACCCTCTGGCTTCCGTGCCCGTCTCTACTCACTTCTTCAGCAGCGTTACGGTCCCTCTCTCTCTACAACCTTCGTGACGGCCTCTGCATCCGGTGTGAGTTCCCACCTACAGACGACTCCCCTGCGATCCCAGGCTCAAGACCCCAGAACAACTGCAGGGACGAGAAACAACGTGCAGCCCAGGCACGATGCGCACCTCCGGAGCCCCGACCGTGGTCCCTACACGTCACTGCCGGACCCACCCACAGTCCGCGGCCAGGGCCAGGCCTCCCGCATTCGGGGCCGGGGCCGCAGAGGCAGTGGCCGGCCGGCCGGGCCCGGGGGACCCACCGGCCCTGGCGCGCCGTCCGCGCACAGAACGGACGCTGCGGCTCCAGGAACCGAGCCGCCTTCCGCCGCCAGGGCGACGTCGACGTGCGAGAAGCCGCCCCCCTGGCCTCCGAGCCACAGGCAGCTCCGGCACTGACGCTGCGGAGGCGCGGCCATGTGGCCTCCTTCCCGCCCACCGCTCCAGGGCTGACTTCAAGCGGCAACCCCCCCCACCCCGTGCGACCCCGGGCAAGTCCCCTTCCCCGCAGGGCCCGTCTCCTTAATTGCGAATGAAGTTCTGGCAGGCAGCAGAGACACAGAATCGCCGACCAGAAGTCACCAGAGGCGGCGCCGCTGAGGGCCACTCGGACCGCCGGCGCAGACAGCATCCTCCTCCCGGCTCTGCCGCGTCTGTAACCACTCCTGACGCCCCCCGGAAGTGCCTGCAAATGTCTTCCGGGTCCGCGCGCGCAGCAACCGCGGGCGCCTGGCGTGGCGCGGTCGGTTCGCCCGGGGTGGAGCCTTCCTGTACGCCTGCGCGCGGCGGCGACCGCGCTTGCGCAGACGGCCGGGCGGCAGCCGGGGTCACCCTGAGCCGCGGACGGCGTCGCGATGCTGAGCAGGTTCCTGGGCCCGCGCTACCGCGAGCTGGCCAGAAACTGGTGAGCATGTGCCCCGGGCCCCGCCGCCTCCAACCGGGACGCCTTCTGAAGCCGGGTCCCAACCGGACAGGCGCAGAGCGGCGAGCGGCGCCCCCTCCCCTCCGCCTGGGCTCCCACGGCCGCCGGGCCTCTGTCCGTCACCCCCGGCTCGGGCCCCCGCGGCACCCCGGGGAGACGGCAGGCGATGCACACTCCCTAGGGGGAAGGCTCCTGGGACACCGCTGAGCCTCGCGGCCGCGGGGCGGCGGCAGGAAAGGGTCCCTCTAGGCCCAGAGCCTGTCCCCACATCAGCAGTGACCCGTGAGCCNCAGGCTTTGTGGAGGCGGAGGCACCCTCACCCTCCGCCGCCCCGGGCACGAGGCTGACCACGGCCGGGCCAGGTGTGGGCTGACCTGGGATAGTCCCCATGCTGCGTAGCTAGTGTCTCCGCAAAGCGGGCAACGTAGAACGACCGGCATGTATCACGCCCCCGTCTGCGTGGGTCCGGGATGCGGGCACACCTGGGCTGGGGCCGCCACACAGTCTCCAGAGGCTGCAGTCCCAGCCAAAGACTCTACTGGGGAGGGGGGGGCTCTTCCCGAGCTCGAATGTGTGATTGCTGGCAGGACGCCTTCAGTTCTGTGCCACGTGGGCTCCTCTGCAGGGCGGCTCAGGTGGCCGCTGGCTTCCCCCAAAGAGAACAGGAATAAGCCGGAGAGCTTGTGCTCATACGGTCCCCCCTGCGCACTTCGTTCATTACACACCGGACGCTGGGTCCTGCCCACGCTCCGAGGGATGAGTACACCAGGCACGAACGCCAGGGGGACTGTGGAAGCCACTGTGGACTCTCCCCAATCACAGGACAGAGTGAGAAGCGGCCGTGGTGGGTCAGAGCTAGACTCAACGCGGTGCCCTGGATCTGCACCATGTGGCTGTGTGTCCTTGGGGTGGTGACCCGCTCTTCCTGTGCTGTGTGCTCCCTATCTGTAAGGGACCAAGACCCTGATACTCCCCTTAGTCCCATGGCTGTCGTGGGTCAACTGTAAACCTCAGAGCTGGTGGCTGCACGCAGACATTAGCTATTGTTACAGGTGGTTATGAGCTTGGGGTTTACATTTTTTTAAGCAAATTCCCCAAAAAACCTTAAGGCGATCCCAGTGTGAAAGCAGATGGCAGTGAAGTCCCCCCCCACGTCTTCTGCTTTGTGCCCGCCCCGCGGAGCCCGTCGGAGGGATGAGTCCATGCACAGCAGGGGCTGGGGGTGTGGCGGGCATTCACTGGAAGCTGAGGATGGGGGAGAGACCACAAAACACAGCTGGGAGGGAGATCCCTGACCCCTGCTGTCCTCCGGCAGGCTTCCCACGGCAGGCATGTGGGGCGCCGTGGGCACCGTGGGGCTGGTGTGGGCCACCGACTGGCGGCTAATTCTGGACTGGGTGCCCTATATCAACGGCAAGTTCAAGAAAGATGATTAAATCGACCCTCGTTGGATCCCTGGGGTGAGTTTTGGCAGCCGTCAGCAGGGCAGCCCTGTGATGCCCGCACTTGTCTGTGCCCCCAGAGCGAGGGGGCCAGGCCTGGGAGGCTCACCTGCACCCTTAGCCCTGGAGAAACCTGCCTGAGAGGTGAGTTCTGGGGTGGGCTCTCCACGCGCCTCCTGCCCGTCAGCACCCCTGGCCGTGGGACTGGGGATGGGCAGTGCCCCGTGTGCCCTCCCCCCGCAGGCTGCCGGTGCCTCCCACACCTCGCCTGCCGCCCTGGCCCGCCCAGCGCTGGTGTGACGGGCCGGTGCTGCGCGTCCCAGACGGGACAAGCAGGAGCTGACCTGCAGCTGCGGCCTCCCTCGAGCTGCTGGGACTTTTCCGCTGGCCTGTCACCTGTCCCCACGTGGCCTGCCGGTGCCCACAGACAGTCTGGAGCGCCTCCTACGTCCTGTCCTACAGCCGGGCCGGGCCGCAGCTCCGCGGCGTCACCAGATTTGATTTGGGGGCCCGGCTGTCCCCCCTCACCATGCTGTGCCTCCTTTCTTGCAGGAGCCGGGAGCTCACCCTGCCCCGCTCCCCGGCAGGTGTCTGTCGGCGCGGCCCCCGTCCCTGTCCGCTCGCGCTCTTCCTGGAGCCGCCCAGGGCCTCAGGATGGACCTCGGGAGACCCCCGCCGTGACTTAGGACTCTGCCTTTCTGGGAGTAGCTTTCGTGTTTGAACGCACACAGCATTAAACCGTGCTCTGAAACCCGCCCCACCTGGACGTGCTCATGCTAGTGACTTGGTAACCTTCACTGCGGCCCTGGTGGCCTGAGTCACCCCGGGGGTCCTTCCAGTGCCGAAATTTTGCAAATCTAGGAATTTCTCCATGGCTCCCAGAAACTGATTACTTGCGACGATTAACGGGTAATCCTTGTACGGCGTACCTACCGCCGCTTTGAGAAATTCCCCACAACTTGGTGTAAAATGCAGCCGTCTGTTACCTCCCGGTTTCTGTGGGTGAGAGGTTAGGAGTAAGTTGGCCGGCTGGTCCTGGCCCCAGACCGCTCGGGAGGATGCGGTTAAGGTGTCCAAAGGCTGGACCCGGGGGGGTGGGTCCCCTCTTGCTGCCGCCCTCCATCTCTGCGGGTGGGCGCCGCGGGTCTTTCCTCAGAACTCTGGCACCACCTTGTCCGCATCCGTCAGAGCACGTGCCCAGCTCTGACCTTGCAGACGTCTTAACCCATCACAGGAAGGGCACAAAAATGAGCAGGTACACAAGGACCTGGGGCACCCAGCTCCCTCCCTCCTGCCGCTTCCCGGTTCTTGAAAATTCTAGAAACAGGGTGCCCACACACACATATTTGTGAACGCAGCCGTTGTGTTAGTCTTCCATAACGAAACACCCGACTGGGTGCCTCAGACCACAGGATGAACGTCCTCCGTTCTGGGGGCTGGAAGTTGAGATCAAGGGTCTTGGTGGGCTTTGTTTCTAGTAAGTTCCTGCTTCCCGAGTTGCAGGCAGCGGCCAGTGCACCTGCGCAGGGAAGGAGGGACAGCAAGTCTCTTAGAACACAAATTCTAGCTGGACAGGGCCCCACCCTCTGGCCTCTCTCTGCGGCGGCGCATCCTCAGGGCCCGTCCCCGCCTCGGCACTGGGGACCGGCCGGGCTGCAGCTCTGCTGCGGCGGTGGAGGGCTCGGGCGCCTGCGGTGGCGGCGTGCTCTGAACACACACCAGCGCGGGCATTGGGACCCCTTCCTGCACGTCCGTTTTCACCCACGGCACGTGTCCTGGGGCCACGCCGCTGCAGACTGAAACGGCAGCCCGGTACCGACTGGTCCGTTAATCGGTCCTGTCGTTTGCTATGATGACGACAGCTGTGTAGCGGTGTCACTCAAATACTTTTAATGAACAGCTAAGATAAATGAGTTAGGTTTTTTTGCTTTTGCTTCTTTAACAATTCCCAACTCACACAGGGACTGGACGGTCCCAGCCCCAGGGCTGTGCTGAATCGTAGCATGGCCTGAGGCAGAAGGAAACTTGTGCCCCTGTTCCCATAATTTAATGTGGCTTTATAATCTTTAATGATTTTAATGAAAATCTAGCTGAGTTTGCTTCCACGAAAGCCAAAAAAGCAAAATTCTAAAGGTTCTTCTATAAGTACAATATTTAAACAAACCACTGTGAGTTTTAATACAACTTTTCAGGAGCCCCTGGATGGCTCAGTGGGTTGAGCGTCTGACTTTGGCTCAGGTTCATGAATTACAGCCCCACGTCATACTCTCTGCTGCCAGCAATCCTCTGTCTGTCTCCCTCCCTCCCTGCCCCTCCCCTGCTTGCATGTGCTTGCTCGCTCTCAAAAATAATATATTTTTTAAAATACAACTTTTAAGTATTTTTTTTAAAACAATCTATTTTGATTTAGAGAGCAAGTGGGGAGGGGCAGAGAGAGAAAATCCCAAGCTGGCCCCTCCCCATCACCGCAGAGCCCTATGCGGGGCTCACGCTCACAAACTGCAAGCTCATGACCTGAGCTGGAACCAGGAACCGCCAGGTGCCCACAG
>NW_027529446.1:895346-897794 GCF_008692635.1 Crocuta crocuta | reverse complement strand
GGGGGGGAGTTTAACCATTAAAAACAACATAAAAACATGTATAAAGGCTCACAACTCTTTCCTTTCGTCTTGGGTTCCAAAATGACTCAGCACGCCATTGAATCCTTTATTTATAAATTTGGCTTTTGAAAGAAATAAATAACAAAAATCTGACATCTTGGAGGCGCCTGGCTGCCGCAGCTGGTAGAGCTCATGACTCTGGATCTCAGGGTCGTGAGTCTGAGCCCCACGTGGGGGTAGGAACCACTTAAAAATAAAATTGACGTTTTGTTTACCGTGGATTTTGCATTCACTTGAAGCTGTTACAATCCTGCACTGAATGCCCGGGCTCCAGACGCCTGAGGCCTGTGGCGCTCGTGCCGTGCCCGCCGGGCACCAGGCTCCCTCCCTCCCCGCAGCCAGCCCAGGACTGCAGGTCAGGGACATCCGGGGCCTCAAGACCAGAGTCCTGGCATCCATTGAGTGGTGTGACAGAAGCTGTTCAGCCCTCCGTGGTGACAGGGCGGCCCCCTGGTCGCCCAGCCCAGTGTCCACAGCACTGAGGGGCGAGACCCGGCACTGACTGTCTCCAAAGGCGCCTCACAGGTCACCTGGTCCTGTTGGTTTCTTACCTTGTGTAGACGGGAGGGGGGCGTCTGCTTGCGGCTCATTTGCAAAGAGCAAGTTTCCAGCAAGGCCGGGGGNCACATCTGCCCCATCCCCCTTCCCAGGCCTCCCAGCCTCTCATCTCTGCTCCGTGGCTGCTCAGACAGGCCCTGGACCAGCCCCTCAAGATGGTCCCAGGGGCTTGGGCCCCACGATGCTCCAGGCACCCTGTCCCTGCTCTGGAGGCAGCCTGGGCCTGAAGCTGTCAGATTCCCTGAGAAGCAAGCAAGGGCGGGCAGGCTGGATGCCCCGAGGAGAAGGGGCGGGGGGAGGGCTACCTAGGGAGCAATTTTGACCGTGTTTCTGGACTGTGATGTTGGCTTTTTGCTTTGTTTTTTAAGTAGCCTCCACACCCAGCGTAGGGCTTGAACTCCCAACCCTGAGATCTAGAGTCATAAGCCCCACCGACTGGGCCAGCCAACGCCCCTCGACGGTGGTTCTTAAGGTCAAATCTTACCACCCCACACTACACATCCATCAATGCTGTACTATCAAACCCCAGAAAATTAGGGTAGCAAGGACGTGGCAAAAACCGGCTGCACCCCTGGCAGACACTGAACCGGGGCAGGTGGTGTGGACACCAGCTTCACAGGTCTAGGACTTAACCCCAACTTACCATGTGACCCAGCAGCCCCACTGCTGGGTGCGCACCCCGAAACCAGCGCACAGAACCTGGAGCGGTCCTGGGGGCCCCTCACACAGCAACGTTCATACTTTATCTTTTATGTATCTTCACATGGGTTCACTGACTGCAATAACCACGCAGACCTTTGTAGCTACGGTTTCTAACTTAAATAAAATCGTGCAAACTTAAAAAAGAGCCGCGGTAGCTTGCAGTATTGCCTTTCACAAAGGTCGGGGTCCGTAAGTCCTGGGTTCTGGCCTGAATTCTCCAGACAGGAGCCAGTACCCAAACCAGCTTTGCAGGGTGACCGCTCAGGATGCCCGTCTGACCGCTCTGCCCGTTACCTGTGAGACCACAGATGGGGAGGAAACGTAAGGAACTGTGAGAAGCTGCACTTGGGGCGCCTGAGTGGCTCAGTCAGTCGAGCGTCCGACTTCGGCTCAGGTCATGATCTCACCATTCGTGAGTTCAAGCCCCGCATCGGGCTCTGTGCTGACAGCTCGGAGCCTGGAGCTGCTTCGGATTCTGTGCCTTTCTCTTCTCTGCTGCTCATCCTCTGCCTCTCTCTCTCTCTCTCTCAAAAGTACATAAATAAAAAGCTGCACTTAACCTCAAAACATTAAGTAAACGAGTTACTCCTTCCCTCCACGCGGCGGTCTGGGGCTGCTCGCCCGCCACCTGCCTCCGACCCGAGCGTGATCACAGGGCTCCAGGACGGTGAAGACACCGACCCTCCGCCGTCCCGGGCGGATCCCGCCCCCGCCCCGCTCCTCTCACGCAGGGACGGGACGCCGGGACAGGCCCGTCGGGAGCCCAGCCTTCTCCCGGCACCGGCCACAGCTCCGTCCGCTCGCCCACTCAAGTCCCGCCCGGCGCAGGAGGGGCTGAGCGGGGTCACCCACCGGGTCTCCCTGGCGGCCAAGGTGGGGGGGGGGGGTCAGAAGGGGAGACGAGAGACTCCGCAGGCAGGCCGCGGACCCCAGGGTCAGAGGCCGCCGGACTAACGTGGAGCCGGGAGACTGGGGCTGACTTCTCGGTTCGGAGACGTTGGAAAAGCGTTGGGGCGGATTTGGGGCGCGGAGGGCGGTGGTCACGGACAGGGCCCGAAGGCTGGGAGGCCGCGGGTGCTGGGACGGGCGGGAGCCCGGCACGGGGCGGCTAACCTGGGATTCAAGAGG
>NW_027529446.1:886463-895257 GCF_008692635.1 Crocuta crocuta | reverse complement strand
CAGCCACTGCGTGGCTTGAAGGGCTGCCCCTCCGAGACCACCGCTCCCGTGAGTCGTGGCCCCTCCAGTCTCAAAGACAGGAGGCGCGAGGCTTCGTGAGCAGCTCCCCTCCCCCAGATTGGAAGGAGGGGCTGCCGTTGGCCGGGGAGAGATGGCGAGGAAGGTTCTCGGCGGAATAAAGAATTAGTGGGCGGCTGGCAGCCCAGCCCCAGACGGCCACCTGGTGTTTTCCTTCCCGCTCCTTTTTTCTCTCTGGCTGGGGGAAGATGCTTCTGTCTCCGAGCCAGCTTTGGTGGCTGTCTCCCCCTTGCTCCAGGATCCAGGGCGGGCACGGTCAGGCCCCTAACAAAGTGAAGAGGGGCGCCCGCCACGTGTTGGAGGCGGGCCAGTGCTGGGGGTCGGGCTGCTGGTCCAGGGCCCAGAAACTCCCTGGGTGAGGCCAAGAGGGGCGGCAGTGCCGCGGTGGTCACCCGGCGCTTGAGCCCCGTCTGGGAAAGAGGGAGGTGAGCTGGGAGGGGATGGCGGCTGTCCACCATCAGCTCAAGTTCTAGGTTCCAGAAAGAGCAGGGACCCTGTAACTTCCGGCATTGAACTCGGGGAACTGCAAGCAGCGTCTTTCAGGGACACGTGCACTGCCCGCCGCCGCTGTCTGCGCGGTCACTCCCTGGCCGCCTCTTGGGAAAGCCCGAGTCCTGGCGGCTCCGTCCTGCTGGGTTAGCGAGGAGGTCTGAGGCCGGGAACCGCCTGCTTGGTTTAACTCGGAGCATGCCCGCGTGGCTGCTTTTCTTGTAGGCACAAAGGCCCAAGCAGGTCTCTCTGGCTCTAGTCCTTTGTTAATTTAACAGAGTCTGTGGCACCTGCTGGGTCCTGGCTGTTCATGCAGCGGGGAGTGAGACCCTCCTCTCCGGGGTGACAGCACCCGCTGGCACCCTGTTACTCCCGTGGTTGCAGGTGGTGACCGATGCTGGGGAGCGCAGGGGTCTGTGAGGACCAGTAATGGGGTGCGGGCTGAAGGCTGAGGCAGCTCAGGGAGGGCTGAGCCCAGACAGTGGAACAGGGAGGAGCTATCCGGGCAGCGGGCGTGCTGCGCAGAGGCCGAGCCAAGGTCAGCGTGGCCAGGACACCGTGAGGAGAACATTGCTGTGCCTCTTGTCCCCACCTGCGTGTGGGCCTCTTTGGGCCTCAGCCAAGTGGGACCTTACTCTGAGGCCCTGGACCTGGGCTTGGGGCTCCCGCAGCGGGGAAAACCCTAAATGGACCGGACAGATAGGATTTCAGACTTGCCGTGACTCCACCCAGAGGTGGGTCTGAAGGGAGGAGGAAGGGTGGGGTCCAAGTCATTGGCCTGGATGACCCCCCAGGCAGGTGGGTGTCCCCTTCCCTCCCAGTGGGGAGGAGGTTTGTCGGGGGGATGTGATACGGAACCCGGGGGGTTTTGTGGAACGTGGGTCTGTGGCCTCTCTGCCTTCTGGAGCTCCGGCGCAGCTGGGCAGCCGGGCAAGCGCGTGGATGGACTTTCCTAACTCTTAACACAGAGGGAAGGCAGAACCCGAGGGCTTGGAGTCATTCAGGCCTGGTTTGGGGTCCAAGCCTTGTCCCTGGGAACAGGTGGGTCTCGATCTTGTCCAGAGAGGAGGGGAAGCGAGTTGTGCTTTGCAAGGTTGTCCTGCAGGAGAAGTGGGGTGACCTCACAGATTGTTCCCATCCTTCCAACTTGAAGACCAGGCTCTGCTGAGACAGGGAGGTGGGCGGCTGGCACATCAGGCGGCAGCCACGTAGCCTCTGTGACACTCTCTGCCCAGGCAGGAAGCTGAGGGTTTGTGGGAAGTTAGTACCTGCCCTCGGGGCTCATTCCTTGGAGGGGTGTGGAGGAGAGGGTCCTGCAGAAGAGCAGACAGTGCCCAGCACGTCGGCCCCCTGCCTCGGGCAGCCGGCTGTGGCTGCAGCCATGTGCGCTGTGCTGTTGGGGCGCATGGGCGACAGGCCACCTCTCGTCAGGGCCGCCCTGCGACCCTCCCAGCAGCCCTTCCTACAGACGAGAAGCCACACTGCCTTTCCGTCCCGCGTCCACCTCCTCTGGCCTGGGGCTTCGGGCTGGGCGCCGGCTCGTGTCCCCACAACCAGCCACTTGACAGGGGCCAGCCTGCAGCTCCCCTCCCCACGCCTCTAGCCCCTGGTCAGCGCGCTTTTATTTCTGTGTGTGCGGTTTTGTTAAATCTGGGGTTGTTAGGTTTTCTTTTTTCTTTTTTCTTTTTTTTTTTTTCAATAAAACATCAGGGACATCTTTCTCTGTTACGAGAGATTTCCAGAATCTTTGTGGAAAGTTGAGCTATAATCCACATTCTCCCCGGTCCATGCTTTAAAAGTGTGCGGTTCGGTGGATTTCAGTGTATTCACAAAGCTGTGTAGCCGTCACCACTCCGTAGTTCCAGAACATCCCATCACCCAAGATGAGGCCTGTGCCTGGAGCATCGCCCCCGTGCCCCACCCCACCCCCGCCGCCTGTAGGATCTAATACACTCTGTCCTGCTTTTTTTTTCTTCCTTAAACAGCTTTTTTGAGACTAAGATCCACACCGTGTCACTCACCCATTTAAAATGCACAACAGAATAGTTTCTAGTGTCTTTGCAAGTAGGTACGGCCACCTCCACGGTCAGTTTTAGGTCATTGTCACTGCAAGAGAGTCCCAGACCCCTAGTCACCGGTGCCCCACGCGCCACACACCGGTTCTATGCAGCCGCTTCTCTGTGCTCTGTGTTTGCTTCCTGCTCTGTAGTGTGTGTGGTGACTAGAGGCCAAGAAATGCTGGCGAGTGTTTCGTGGGGTCCCCTCCTTCCTCTGTGTGGCTGTATTTGACCCAGGTTCCTTCCCGCTGTCCTGGGCGTATAGGCCCCGTTCACGTCAACCAGCACAGCGTCATGGAAAAGTAAATCTTCCCGGGGAGTCCCCGGGAGCCTCAGGACCCAAGGCCGCCAGGGGCTCTGGGAGCCGGGCGCCTGGTCCCCACACGCGTGCCCAGGCCCCCGGGGACGGTGCGGTTTGCAGCCTCAGCCCTGCTTGTGCAAGGTCCTGGGGGGAGTCGAGCCTGTGCAGCTGGCCACGCACTTGGGCCCTGGTGTCGTAGGAGGGGGGTTCCTTCTGGTCCCACACTACCCTCCATTGTCCCTAAGAGGGCGTGGGGGGCAGACGGGCAGTTGCTTGAATTAAGGGCTCATCCAAGAGCTTCTTCAGGGAAGATGAACAAAATCAGGCACTCAGCCGATCTCAGACCAATGAGCTGTTCTGGAGAGTAACTGCCCATCAGGTAGCCAGCAGGGACGCACTTGGAAAGGCACCGAGTGCGCGGGTACCACGCTAGCGCTGCTTCTGACAGCTGGAGGGCGATGTGAGCCACAGGCCGCACGGCTCCCCCGGTTAGCACGTGCACCCATGGAGCGTGGGGTGTCAGGCAGCCATCACCACAGCCAGCTTTCAAACATTCCATCTCCCCAGGGTGCCTGGGGGGCTCAGTTGAGCATCCAACTTCAGCTCAGGTCATGATCTTGCACTCTGAGTTCGAGCCCCACGTCAGGCTCTGCGCTGACAGCTCACCCTGGAGCTTGCTTCAGATTCTGTGTCTCCCTCTCTCTCTACCCCTCCCCCACTCATGCTTTGTCGGTCTTTCAGAAATAAATATTAAAAAAAAAAGTTCCATTTCCCCAAGAGAAGCCCCATCCCCATCAGCAGTCACCCACCAGCCCCCCTTCCCGTCCGTGGAGGAGCCTGTTCTGAAAGTGTCACACACATGGATTCACACCCGGTGTGGCCTCCCATGTCTGGTTCCCTCCCTGAGCATCCTGTGTTCAGGGTCCGTCCGTGGGGCGGCGGGTGGGGGGCGCCTAGCTTCTGCTCACGGCCGAGGGGCATGCGCATGCGTGGTGGACACGTGTTTGTCCGTTCACCAGTGGATAATTAGGCTGTTTGCACTTCATGCCTTTTATGAATCCCACCGCTCCGAATACCACTGGATGGAGTTTTACGTGGACGTGTGTTTGCGTGGTCTCAGGTGGATGTCGAGTGTGGGGTTACTGCCCAGTCGTTTGAGGAGCTGCCTCACTTGTCCAAAGTGGCCGCACCAGTTGGTGATCGCGCTGTCGTTATTAATGCCTACTGATCCTGTGCTGGTCCCTTCTAGTACCGTCTCATCGGCTGGGCTCAGCACCCCTGTGGGTCTGCATCAGTCGTGTCCCAGACGGGCTGGTGGCCCCCGGCTCCGTCCCAGACAGAACGTGGCCCCTGGCTCCTGCCACAAGGAGAGCAAGGTTGCAGAGCTTCACGGTCAGGGCTTTATGGCACCTGGTCTGCCAGTTTCCCAACGGCTCATACCTCGACAGCTGTTTGGAGTCCTAGCCCTGAATCTTCACAGGAGATTTTACAGCCCCCACCCGCAGGATACCCCAGTTCCCAGCGTGGCACCCGCAAGAAAGAGACTGTTGTTAGAGGTTGTCCCTCAAGCACCTGCTATTCTGGGCTCTTTTCTCAAAAGCATGGCCTCATTCTCCTTCAGGATGTTCTGGAACAGCAGCCGGGCTCCCAGGACTAGGCCCACCTTCTCCAGTCACCATGTCCCTGCTGTACTGGCATCTGCTGGGAGCCCTGGCCGAGCGGTGGCCCTGGGGGCAGGGGATGGCCCGGCACACCCTGCGCACCGCTGACCCCCTCTCTGTCCGCAGCCCCAGTGGGAAGAAGTTCCGGAGCAAGCCCCAGCTGGCCCGGTACCTGGGGGGCTCTATGGACCTAAGCACCTTCGACTTCCGGACTGGCAAGCTGCTGATGAGCAAGATGAACAAGAGCCGCCAGAGGGTCCGCTACGACTCCTCCAGCCAGGTCAAGGTGAGCTCTAGGCCAAGGTGAGCCCTAGGTCAAGGTGAGCTCCAGGCCAAGGTGAGCCCTAGGTCAAGGTGAGCTCCAGGCCAAGGTGAGCTCCAGGCCAAGGTGAGCCCTAGGTCAAGGTGAGCTCCAGGCCAAGGTGAGCCCTAGGTCAAGTGAGCTCCAGGCCTCAGGGCTCACTGGTAAAACCCGCTTTTGAGAGCTTGTTTGGAGGCTCTCGCAGGGAGCGCAGCTACTTGACTGAAGAGCGGTCCTCTATCAGGGAAGGTCGTCCTGTTCGACTGAGCGCGCAGCTTCGGGGGAGACGCACATGGAGTGGTGAGGGAGGAAGGGGACGCCCGCCTAGCCAGCCACATCAGCCGAATCAACCCTGGCGATCAATGGGGTGACAGATGTCACAGCCAGATCGTCCTCACGTCCTGGTAAAATCCGCTTTCGGAGGGTGCCTGGCTGGCTCATTAGTGAAGCACGTGAAAAGTCCTGATCTTGAGGTCATGAGTTTGAGCCCCACAATGGGCACGGGGTTTATTGAAAAAGAATTAATTTAAAAAACACGTTAAAAAAACAAACGCTTTTGGTGGGAGAGATGTTTCCACAGCTCAGTTTACTCGTCCTGGTGTTAGAGTCCTGACTGTAAAGGGCAGTTTGGAGCCACAGGAAAGCAGAAGGGATGATACCATCTACACTCTGTCTCTGGGTGTCTGTCACAACCTGTCCTCCGGCAGTGGGACCAGAGAGCAGCACATCTTTAGCCGGTGCGCGATGGCACTGTGTGTCCATCGGTCACTGGTGGATGTCTGTCCTGGGGGGCTTCGGTCTTGGCCACAGGGCAGGCGCACGGCTGGTCTGCAGGGCCTGGGCCTGGCCTCACCCCAGATCTGTGGATGCCGCGGGATATACTGGTGTTGGAGATGTGGGGCCCGTCCCCAAGGCCCACAGGGAGGGGCCCCCGCCGAGGAGCCCAGGGTGGTGGTGCCAGCTTGTGTGTGTCCACAGGGCAAGCCCGACCTGAACACAGCCCTCCCCGTCAGGCAGACAGCCTCCATCTTCAAGCAGCCGGTGACCAAGATCACCAACCACCCCAGCAACAAGGTGAAGAGTGACCCCCAGAAGGCCGTGGAGCAGCCTCGCCAGGTGAGCCCCCGGGACCCCGGCCCTTCCTCGGGCCATCATGTGCCAGCCTTGCTCTGTTTCGTGGGGAGGGGTTCCATGAGAGCTCTAGTGCGTGTTCCCAAATGCCCATATGTAGCTGGTGAGAGTCTCGCGCAGGAGCCGGAGCCGTGGGAGGCACTCGTGGCGGCCTGCACCGTCTACACCGCTCTTGGTGGCATTTGGATTGTAGCCAACTAAGTAACCATTCAGAGACCTGTCGTCTGCCTCCTGCTGCCGGCCACGCCTCTTAGCGCATCGCCCCAGAGCCCCGGTGCCGTCTGGGTGCGAGCTTCTCCGCCTTCAGGGGCTCTGGGCCCCCCTGCCTGGCAATGGTTCCGGGCAGCGGGGGATGGTTTGGGTCCATCCAGCCTCTGGTGGGTCTTGCAGCTCAGCCCTGGCTGGACATTGGACTTCTGAACTTCAGGGTGAAGGGGGCCTTGCCCTCTGGGGTTGGGCCATCTTTTGGGAGCCACAGACCACCAACACCGACGGCAAGTCTGACTGCCTGGACTGGGGTTTCTCTGGCCCAGGAAGACCAGGGAGAGGCCGCGGCACCCTCGTTCCCCAGCAGGGAGCTCTGGCTGCTGTGGGGTCAGAGGTCATGCCGGGACCGCCTCAGCAGATGTGGACGTGCCCTGGTCAGCGTCCCCGGGGCACGGCTGCCTGCGGTGGGGACAGGTGTGGGGGCAGGGCTGGCCGTCTGTCGGCCTCACGTCTGTGTGTCCGGTGGCAGCTCTTCTGGGAGAAGAAGCTGAGTGGCCTGAACGCCTTCGACATTGCCGAGGAGCTCGTGAAGACCATGGACCTCCCCAAGGGCCTGCAAGGTAGCCCCGGGATAGGCAGCCCAGCCGCAGGGTGGGGGCGGGGCGGGGCGGGGCCGAGGGAGGGGAAGGACGGGGTGCGGCGCGCCGGCTGTCCTGGGGGGCTGTCCTGGGGGCGCCTGAACGGCAGGGACGCGTGTGACTTTGCTGGCACACCTTAACGGCGAGGCGCAGCCTCTGCTGCTGTCCCGGAGGAATCACGCGCCTGTCCCAGGGGACTCAGGACCCAAAGCAGAGTCCGGTGCCCGGTGGCGAGTGCCTCCTGCCCCTGCAGGCGTGGGACCCGGCTGCACGGACGAGACCCTGCTCTCGGCCCTCGCCAGCGCCCTGCACACAAGCACCATGCCCATCACCGGGCAGCTCTCGGCCGCCGTGGAGAAGAACCCCGGGGTGTGGCTGAACACGGCCCAGCCCCTCTGCAAGGCCTTCATGGTGACCGACGAGGACATCAGGTACCACTCTGCGCGTCCAGCCCCCGCCCTGCCCGGGGCTCCCCACGCCGCGCCCCTCTGCCCACGCTCTCGGGTCCAAAGCGCACGTAGCCACCGCGAGGGCGCAGTTAGAGAGCAAGTCTTCCGTTCAGAGCTGGCCCGAGGCGGGCGGGAATGGGAAGCATCCTTGCGGTTTGGGAATGCTCTTGGGAGGAGAAAGTGGCTCTTCCCCGGTGTGGACAGGCTCACTCTGTGGCCCGCCGTCTCGGGCATGTGACCCTTCCGGTGCTCACCAAGGGCTGCAGGGATGTGGCCGCGACAGGCAGGGGAGCAGGGGGCGAGGGGCAAGGCCAGACATGCCGCAGGGCCTGGAAGGCCAGGCCGGGTCTAGACTGGAGCCGCGGCTGGGGGCACCGGAAGGGCTTCCCGGCCGTGCTGGCGCCCTGCTGCAGGGGCGAGGGGTGCAGGCGTCCGTCCGCCGGAGCCGCCTGGGAGGGCGTCCTGGTGAGGCCACGCACGAGCGGACATGCGTCCTCTCTAACCGAAGGGCAAACGCGCAGCTGAGGCAGAGTGAGGTCGGGGCTCTGCGGGCCCTACAAAGAGAAGGCGCCGGAAGCACGGTGGGGGCTGCCCGTGGGCAGGAGTCCTGCCCTGGGACGCGGGACCTGGCCGAGCCCAGGCCCCACGACGTGAGGACTCAGAGCCACGGGCCGTGGAGGAGCATGCTCCCGGGGAATCGAAGGGAGAAGGGAAGAACACGGCCATCTGCAAGACCAGACGGCGGTTTAAAGCTAACAGAGCTTCTAGAACTAGGAACAGCCACGGCGGGAGAAGCTCGTGGTGGGGGTCAGCAGCGAACCGGGTCGTGTCTGGAGGGGGGCTGCCGGCCGGCAGTGTGGAGCGGCAGGGACGGGCCCCCAGAGCAGGGAGGGAAGGCGGTGGCGCTCTGGGCTCTGGTAACAGAAGCCGAGAGACCGAGAACGCCCTTCTCCGCCTGGCATTGTCCGCCTGCAAGACGCCACCAGCCAGGGGGCCAGTGACGCTCTGGCTGGGCGCGGTGACCGGACACCCTCGTCTGCTTTCTCTTTGCACGCCCCGCTCGGGCGACGGGTCGGGGACTGTGCGCATGTGTGCTGGACCCCGGGAGGAGGAGGAGGCAGGTGGTGACTCGTCTGCGGTGCCTGCTGGGAGGGGCAGCGGGNTCGCCCTGCACCTGGGGTGAGGGACACAGGGCCCCAGAGGCAGCCCGCCCGCGTGCGCCTGCTCACCGCGGTCCCCCGGAGGCGGGACGGCCCGGCCAGCGCAGCCCCTGTGTCCCCAGGAAGCAGGAGGAGCTGGTGCAGCAGGTGCGCAAGCGGCTGGAGGAGGCGCTGATGGCCGACATGCTGGCGCACGTGGAGGAGCTGGCCCGGGACGGGGACGCCGCACTGCACACGCCGGGCGCCGACGAGGGGGACGAGGGGGACGAGGAGGACGAGGAGGCGGAGCCCGAGCAGGACGAGGAGGCGGGGCCCGTGTACA
>NW_027529446.1:879559-886175 GCF_008692635.1 Crocuta crocuta | reverse complement strand
AGGACGCTGATGGCGCCTCTCCGTGTCCTTGCAGAGGCCCCACCCGCGGACTTGGCCCGGGCGCGGTGGCCGGCTGGCCCGGGAGGAAGGCGGCCCCTCCTTCCCAGGCGGGGCCCCCCCAGGTCCCCGGGGGCACAGCTGGAGGACAGCCCCCTGCCCGATGGGCCACCCCGCTTGCTCTTCTCTGGAGGGCGTGGGTCCCGAAGTGCCAGTGGCTCCCGCGCCCGCCTGCGGGAGGCCCCCCTCGGAGCCGTCACTCCGCGGTGGACTCGGGGCCTCGTTCCCACAGCTGCCGCACGCGGACAGCTGCCACCGGGCCGCCTGCGAGGGTCCCCAAGGGGCTGGAGAGACAGGTTTCGGGCCAGTCTTGCTCCCTGATCCCTGCGTGAGAGACGATGTTCCAGGGCCAGCCCGCCAGCTGTTCCGGAAGGGGGTGCGGACCGCTCCCCTGCGCGCTGGCCAGCGGGCAAAGCCACGATGGCCCGGAGCTCAGCCGGGGGCTGTGGTGCCACCCAGACGTTTCCCTTCAAGAAACCCGGGACTCAGGAGGCCGGATGGCCGCGTGCCAGCTCTGGCCGTGTGTGTGCCGCACGTGGACACGAACCCTCCATGACACCTGCCCTGTCGGACGCTCAGCCACCGGAGACCGCGAGTGCTCACAGCTGATTCGTGGGCCGGCCTCCGTGCCTCCCCATCCCCGCCCCGCGCGGCAGGGACCGTGACGCCCGGCTCTCAGGGCCACAGCTCTCCCAACTTCCCATCCTAGGGGTGCTTTACGGCCCAGCATCTCCAGGCACGTGGTGCCTCGCGCGGCAGCCTCCAGGGGCTCCGGGCACAGGTCGTCCAGATTGCGTTCCTTAACCCCCGTCCCCTCCAGCCCTGAGTGCCTTGGGTGAGGGGAGCCCCCCCGGCCCGCCCTGCCCCTGCGGCTGTCACGCTGGCGGGTGTGGGGGGAGGGGGGCCAGCGCTGCCCGGGGACGTGCCCCCGCAGCATGGTTCAGGCCCAGTCAAAGCACAAACCCTTGAGGGCCACCCCCGGGTGCCCCGCGTGGGCTGTGGGGCCGGTGCAGGGGGGNCGAGCCGCTGAGGCGGAGCTCCGTCCGGGGCTGGCCCCTGTGCGGGCCTGGGTGCGGGGGCGCCCAGGAGGCACCCTGTCGGTGGGCAGCCGTTGAATAAAGCCATCTCGGTGAGTGTGGTTTGCAGTCTTGGTTTAATTCCAAAGACCCGGGGCCTTTGTGTCCTGGGGAGACGGACCCCGCCTGGGCCGTCGGTGCCGGGCTGTGTGTGTGCGGTACCTTGTCATGGGCTGGATGACCACAGGGAGCCTGAGGACCCCTGTGGCTTTTCCCAGGGAAGGCGGGGTCCCCCGGGGCCTCAGGAGCTCCCAGCGCTTTTGGGGACAGAGCCCGTCCCGTGAGGGTTTCTGGAGGAGCCAGCACCTGAGCACAGGAGCCCCTGTGACGGCCTCCGAGCCCCCAGGTCCCACTGCTGCCCAGACCGGAGGAGTCCCAGGCGTTGGGGGCGGGCGTCTGTGCTGGGAGCCCAGCAGGGGGGCGTCCTGGCGGGCTCCCGAGGGCCGTGCCCCTCACCCAGCAGCCCCCCCGGGCCAGCACTGACAAGATGACTGCGACCGGGGCCCCGGATGATCAGGCGCCGCCTGCCCCACGTCTGGAGGCAGCAGACGGTCTGCCCTGCCTGGGGCAGTGGGGAGGTGGCTGCCTGGACCCCCCCAGCTCTTCTGTCCCCATGTCGCAGCTGGTCAGAGCCTGGGCCTGGAGCCCCTCTGCTCCGCACCCCGCCACGTGGGGCTTCCGTCTCCCGCCCTCGCCCTGCTCAGTGTCCGCCTGCTTCCACTCTGCAGCCACTCCCACCTCCCCCTCCGCGGAAGAGCCCAGCTCCCAGCAGGGAAACCAGCCCAGGCTGCACCTTGGGGGCGGGGGGACCGGCTGGGAAGACACCCAGCCCAGCAGAGAGCTTCAGTCTCCCTGACCCCGGGCCCAGAGGGCCCCTGAGTGGCCACCGAACTCCAGCCTCAGAAGCGAGGATAGTGTCCGGGGTCTCGCCCAAGGGGCCATCCACAAATGAATGTGCACAGAAGACGTATGTGTCCACACGGTGGACTGGGATCGTGGTCTGGCATGAGAGTGAAATGTCACCTGTCCCACAGTCACGCCTCCACGCAGCCCGGAGCCCATCTTGACCCTGGGCTGGGGCGCCTTGCGAGCCTGAGGGCCCCTCCTGAATTCTTTCCTGTTCCCAGAGACCCTTAGTGCGAGGGCTGAGGAGAGGGCTCCCGGGCTACAGGTCACAGGATGCATCTGGCTCCAGCCCCTCCCTCCCAGCACCACCTGCCGGGCGCCACCAGCATGGGCATGTCCACGCCGCGGATCGGAACCACGCCCAGATCTCCACCAGGCGCCCAGCTGCCCCTGCAGGCATAGAACTTTCTGAACCACGTGAACCCCCCGGGGCTGCTGTGACCCGTCACCACACGCAGATCCTCGGACAGTCCCGGAGTCGTGGTCCTGACACCCCAGGGAGCCCCGTCTCCCCCACTTTCCGGCTTCCGGCGGCGCCTCATCCTCGGCCCGCGGCCCCTCCTTCGTCCTCACGGCCAGCAGCGCGGGGTCCGCCCGTCTCTCTGCCTCAGACCGCGTTACCCTGAAGATCCCGTGTCTCCTCAGGCGGCCTGCGGCGCGGCCCCCACAGCTTGGCCGTCTCGCCCCTTCCGTCCGAGCTCACTGCCGCCGCCCGGCCCGTGTGCACAGGCGCCCCGAGGCCTGGTGCTGGTCGGGCTCAGGACCCACAGCGCGGGACGAGGAAGGGAGCCTCGGGTGCCCCAAGGCAATGACTCCTAACAGAACAAGCGGGCGCTTCCTAGCAAACAGTGGCAGAACTGGGCAGAGAGACCAGCTCCCTCAGATTTCTGGAAACGTCTGGTAGGATGGCCACCAGCCACGGACGGCTGTTTCAGTTCAAATTGGCTACAACTAATTAAACAGCCCATTCCTCACACAGGGCTGGTGGCTACTGAACTGGACAGAGCAGACGGAGAACATTTTGTCTTCTGGTAAGTTCTAATGCACGTTTTAGAACAGAGACTCTTAGGTGGGTCTGGGTGGCTCAGTTGGCTTTGGGCATCTCTATTTTGAGAGACACTGCAAGGGGGAGGGGCAGAGAGAGGATCCGAGGAGGCTCTGAGCTGTCAGCACAGAGGCCGACACAGGGCTCGAACTCACAAACCGTGAGATCATGACCTGAGCCGAAATCAAGAGTTGGCCACTTAACTGACCGAGCCACCCAGGCACCCCTGAAATGCCCGACTCTTGATCTCAGGGTCATGAGTTTGAGTCCTGCCTTGGGCATGAAGCCTACTTTTTAAAAAAAAAAGTCTAGAAAAGAAACTCTGCTTTTGCTAGGTGGGTGCCCAGGCCCCCACCCTGGTAAGACTGGGTAAGTCTCGGTCGAGATTCAAGGCACTCAAAAAATGGAAATAACCCAAGAATCTATCAACAAATAACGGATGCAGAAAACACATCCAGCCACGCGCACATCCGTCGGCGGCGAGCGAGACACCGGCCCCCCCTCGGACAACCCTGAACACGCGACGCTCAGGCAGGAACCAGACACGGGAGGCCGCTGTGATTTTCTTCTCAGACGCGATGTTAATTTTGCATCGACTTGCCGAGGCCGAGGGATGCCCAGGCAGCTGGTACACGTTTGTTCTGGGGGTGTCCTCGCACACGTCTGAGGGGATGAGAATGAGTGGAGAGACCTCACTCATCAACATGCGCATCGTTCAGTCTGGCCGCCACGGCCGTCTCCGCCTCGGACGCTGGCGCCGGGTCGCGAGCCTCCGGGTCTCCAGCTCGCGGCCGGCAGCCCGTGGGCCCCTTGGCCTCCAAAACCACGTGAGCCAGTCCGTTTGTCTCCCCTCAGAGATCTCTCCCTGGGCCCCCCCTCGGTTCCGTTTCCCTGGAGAGCCCTTAACACAGCCAGAGTGGGACTGGCCTCTGTGAGAGGTCAGGAGAGGGCACTCCGTAGAGACAGAAAGTGGGTTCGTGGGTGCCAGGCTGGGGGTTAGGGGCTGGGGTGCTGCTAGTGGGGATGGGGTGGCCTGTCCACGTATTGATACTGTTCTAAAGTTGACAGCGGCGACAGTTGCACACTTTCTTGATTTTACTAAAAGCCACTGAACTGTCTAAAAGGGCAAACGGGGCGCCTGGATGTGCTCAGTCGGTTAAGTGACACCAAGGGGGCGAGAGGGAACTTTCTGGGCTGCACATTTGGGCAGGAGGAGCTCATCAATCTCACAGTAAAAACGGGTGTGTTTTCTGAAGCTAATATAACAAAGTGTTAACTACCTGGAATTAAAATAAAAACTTGAAAAATAAGTGTTTCGTTGCATGTACGTTACATCTACACAACAACGCTTGATTCACAAACGTTTCCTGGAGCCCCAGATTGCCGCCGTCGGCCCGCGGTGCTTTGATAAGCGAGAAGGCTGAAAATACAAACTCCAGGGAAGGCGGTTTTGTGGTTTTATAGTCTTTGGCAATGTGGTTTTTTCCCTTGACTCTTTCTTATTCTTTCAAAATGTGCCCACGGAGGAGGTCGGCCCTGCAAGGGGAGCCCAGCGGGTGGAGCCACTCAGGCCCCGCGAAGGGTCCCCCGGAGCAGATATAACAGCGTCTCCATCACAGCACTTCCCAAACACGTTTCAAGAACTGTTAAAAAAAAAAAGGGGGGGGCCACCTGGGGGGCTCAGTCAGTTGAGCGTCCGACTTCGGCTCAGGTCATGATCTCACGGTTCGTGGGTTCCAGCCCCACGTCGGGCTCTGTGCTGACAGCTCAGAGCCTGGAGCCTGTTTCAGATTCTGTGTCTCCCTCTCTCTCTGACCCTCCCCTGCTCACGCTGTCTCTCTCTCTTTCTCTCAGAAATTAATAAAACATTAAAAAAAAAAAAGAACTGTTAAAAAAAAAAGCATATAGTTAAAAACAAAGAGGTCAAATATCACTAAAATCCTCATGAGGGGAAGTGGCCATGCCCAGCCCTGCAGCCCCGGGAACCTCTTCCAGCAGCTATGCTGAGTCCTTGGGGCGCTTTCCTCCCTGCTGCTTTTTATCCTTCTTGGCCCCCCAACCCACCACCCCCTTCCCATCCGCGGAGGAGCCTGTTCCGGACGCGTCACGCACGCGGACTCACACCCCGCGTGGCCTCTCGTGTCTCCTTCCCTCCCTGAGCGTCGTGTGTTCAGGGTCCGTCCGCGGGCGGCGGGGGTGGGCCCTGTGCAACCATGGAGGATTTGGGTGCTGTTCTCACAGACCTCCCCAAATGAATCTCTCAATGGACAGTTTCTAAACTTAAACAGGGGCGCCTGGGTGGCTTAGTCGGTTAAGCGTCCGACTTTCGCTTGGGTCATGATCTCGCGGTTCGTGGGTTCGAGCCCCGCGTCGGGCTCTGTGCTGACTGCCAGCTCAGAGCCTGGAGCCTGTTTCAGCGTGTGACTCCCTCTCTCTCTCTGACCCTCCCCTGCTCACTCTGTCTCTCTCTCTCTCCTAGAAATAAATAAAACATTAAAAACAATTAAAAATAAATAAATAAATAAACTTTAAACATGTATATATTTGGGGGGGCACCTGGGTAAACCAGGCTTTACCTCAGTAAAGCCACTTCAACTTGGGTCAGGATCTCATGGTTTGTGGGTTCGAGCCCCGTATGGAACTGTCAGCACAGAGCCAGTTTGGGATTCCCTCTCTCCTTCTCTCTGCCCCTTCCCCACTCTCTCTGTAAATAAATAAATAAATATACTTTAAAAATTGTTTTTATTATGGAAAGTTTTGAAATACACCAAATCGACAAATGAAGCCCATGAAGCACCGGTCTCAGGAAGGATGTTCGGGGCCCCGCCCACTCCGCTCCCACAGGGCTTCCCTCCGACATCCTAGGGGAGGAATCCCGGATCCCGGGCTGTGTCCAGGGAATTTCACCATGACCCTCACAAGCCCACCGCCTACACACGGGCTGGCATTGAAGGGTGAGCGCTTCTCAAGCAGGGTGACTGTGTACCCAGGGAGTGCAGACAGTCTGGATTGTCCTTCCCCGGGGGTGGGGGGGTACTGTGGGTTGCAGTGTCCCCCCCCAAAAAAGATTTGTCCATGCCCTGATCCCTGAGCCTGTGAATGGGGTCCTACTTGAAAGCAGGGTCTTTGTAGATGTAATGACCAAGATGGGCCACACTGGAGTGGGCTGGCCCTGAATCCAATGGCCGCCGAGTGTCCTTATGAGAAATGTGGACACAGAGGCACAAGGAGAGGCCACGTGGCTATGGAGGCCGAGGGCAGTGATGCGTCCACAGCCACAGAACGCTGAGGGCCGCCAGCCACGGCCCTGCCATACCTTGACCTGGGATTTCTAGGCTCCAGGACTTGGAGAGAATAAATTGGTGTTGGAAGCCGCCTCGTTTGTGTTTATTTGCTGAGACCAAAGAAAACTAACCAAGGGGAGCAGGCGGGGGGAGCAGTGGCTCCTGGGATCAGGTAGCGGAGGCCAGGGCTGCTGCTGGACGTAGCACGGTGCCCAGGAGAGCCCCCCACCCCACCCCCACCCCCGCAG
>NW_027529446.1:877142-878979 GCF_008692635.1 Crocuta crocuta | reverse complement strand
CCCCCCCCCCCCCCCCCCACCCAGGCAGAGAAGGACCCGCCCTGACTGTCCCCAGGGCAGGGGGAGAAAGCCCGTTCCAGGATTACCACCTTCACAACCTTTCCCCCGAGGCGTCGTCCACGTCCGCCCCTCCCTCCCTCCGTCCTAATTCTGGTGTGTTTCAAAACACCACCTTGTGCTTCCTAAATACTCAGCGTGCAACCTGCCTGAGGTCAGGGGGTTACAGTTCTAGAAGGACTTCTGAAGTGCCTCACCATAGGGCCACCGCTGACCACCCACGCAAACATCGAACAGGTCAGCCTCACACACCCTGACGGGACGCAGGCGCGAAGACTCCTGAGTCCCTGCCCCCTCTCTTCTCCCGACTCTGAACCCAACCCGTTCGCTGCTGAACGGCCTCCTTCTTCAGTTGGCAGCTGTCTTTGCTCTCAGGGGCCACCTCCCTGCAGCCCAAGGCCTCGGGCGACGCTCCAGGCCCACTTTCCAGAGCCCCCCTGCACCATTCTCTTCCGCTCACCTTCCCGTGGCCGTGGCGGCACCTGTGACTTCATTTTATTCCTTCCTCGTTTGGCTGGAGTGCATCCTGCAGTATGCTAAGCTGATCTGAGGACCTCGCTGGCCTGAACTGTCTTGATTCTTCTTCCCACTTGACATAGACCTTGGGGTTGGCCATCACTTTCCCCAGGGTGCTAGGCCTTCTTTTTCCTGATCATTTATAATATGGTCTGGAAGCACTTAGGAGTCCCAGGGCCACTAACAAGTCTTTCCAGGACAAGCTGTTGGGTCCTGACTATTCAGAGATCCTGGCCTCACTGTCCCCTTCCGCTATTTCTTGGACAACTCCCTCCACTCCCCCTCTGCTCTCTCTGAAAGTCTTGGCTTATCCCTCTATTTCCCCCCCTCCTCTCCAGTTCCCAATTCTTTTCACCTGACTTTCTAGATTTCTCCAACTTGACCCTTCCAACTAACTTCCTGCTGAAGTGTTAGTGCCAGCCTACTGTGCTAGCTCCCAAACCCTCTCTTCTTCTCTGTCCCCCGTCACCTTCCCGTGGCCGGATGCCTGCATCTGTGAGCAAAGCCTGCACACGCACCCCACCCCCAGGGACACTGGTGTCTCCAGGTGGCGGCTGTGAGCTTCCCCCAGGAAGCTCTGTCTGCTTCTCCCCCATCATCAGATGCTGCCTCCCCTCCCAAGTCCCGCAGAGGGAAGTGCAGGAGATGTGAATGCGGCCTAGGACTAGAAACTGCAAAGCAGAGAGGCAGGGCAGAGCAGGCCCTCTCGGGTGCACAAACGCCCAGCCCAGGGCAGAGGCCACCCTGCACCCAGCTTGTCTGAAGCCCCCTCTGCCGAGACTGATGGGGCCAGGAGGTGCTTTAAGGAACGTGTATGCAGGTGCATAGCCTCCAGAAGCGCACGGCAGAGCAGGCCACACCTGTCACCACCAAATGATTCTCCTTTCGCCCACTATTATTCTCCGTTCCACCAGCTCAAACACGTCTGACTTCTCCCCACCCGGTCCGGTCCCCTGCTTCTCCTGAGCCCCTTTCTCAGCTCGTAGCCCCTGCAGCCCTTTGTGTCTCCTTCCTCCAGCAGGCCTAGGGCGCAGGCCACCTCCTTCCACCCTGGCTGCGGCCCCAGGAGGGGGATCAGCACATGCCAAAGCCGGGCCCTGAGAAAAGGCACTGAGGATGAGTGCCGGGGACAGAGGGGTAGGGGCCCTGGGCCTGGCGGGTGGCCAGGGCAGCTCATGCAGCACACTTGTGGGGGTGCCGGGGACGAGGCCCGTGTGAGCGGGAGTGCCGATCAGTCACACACAGTGCTTCCCGGGGCACAGAT
>NW_027529446.1:876446-877110 GCF_008692635.1 Crocuta crocuta | reverse complement strand
CCCGGAGGCACCTGGTCCCGCGGGGAGGGCACTAGACATAAGTTATTATGAATTAAATAAATACCCATGAGTGTCCAAGTGCACAAAAGAGAAGTCTGGGACCCTGAGAGAGGAACTTGGGCTGAATGTCAACCTGGGGGTCAGGAAGGACTTTTCAGGGTGGTGAAGGGTTCCAGGCACAGGCACCAGGCGTCTGTCAAGGGCGCCTGTCAGGGAAGTCCGAGGGGTGGGGAGAGCACAGGAGGTGGGAGGCGGCGGCTCAGGCACTACATGGGGCGAGGGGGTGGGGTACCCCGGTCCGGAGCGGGGGAGAGCGCCGGGCGTCCCCTCTCCCACCTCGGGGGACTGGTGTCCTCCGCCCGAGGCTCCACCGCCAGGCAGAAGCCCGGGCTGGGTCGCCCCGAGCCCGCCCCCAGCCCATTTATCGAGAGAAACCGCACAGGAAAACGACAAGGGCTCCTTCCCGACCCCGAGGGGCCGCTGGAGAAAGGGCCGCGGGCGCCCGACGGCTTTGGGGATGGGCGCGCCGGGCTGCTCTGCGAGCCCGCAGGTCAGGGCGCCCCCAGCCGGGAAACACCGCCCCCCACGTGGCGGAGGCGCGGGCTCGGCCAGCACCCCCACCTGGGCAGCCCCGGGGCCAGGGGGGAGACGGGAGAGGGGGTGC
>NW_027529446.1:875851-876350 GCF_008692635.1 Crocuta crocuta | reverse complement strand
GCCGCCCGACGTGTTCGCCGGCTTCGCGCCGCACCCCGCGGCTCTCGGCCCCTCGACGCTGCTGGCCGAGCAGATGAGCGTGATCGGCAGCCGCAAGAAGAGCGTGAACATGACCGAGTGCGTGCCCGTGCCCAGTTCCGAGCACGTCGCCGAGATCGTGGGTCGCCAGGGTGAGTGCCCGCCGTCTGGGGCGCCGCGCCCCGGGGTCCCCGCGCCGCTCNGTATTCGTCTGCGCTTGCTAGCTTGTGGGCCCTGCTGGCGGTGGGGGGCTGGGGCACGGATGAGGATCCCCACCCTGCTGTCAGCCCCAAGTCAGGGGTTTGGGGACATGCATATGGACCGTCTGTACAAGCCCTTCTGGGGTCCGGCCTCACAGCCCTGCCCTGGAGCCCAGCGGCAGCAGTGTCAGAGTCACTGTGGCCGCCCCATTGTTCTCTTTGTTAGAGAACCAGTCTGAGGTTTGCAGGGTGACATCAGGCCGGCGGCCGCTCATTGGCCC
>NW_027529446.1:871325-875050 GCF_008692635.1 Crocuta crocuta | reverse complement strand
CGCCCACCCACCCTCCCAGCAGGCTGCCCACAGCCCCAGCCCTCTCCCGCCTGCACCTCTGTCTGCCCCGCTCCCTGCTTGGAGCCAGGTTCTAGAACGTGGGGTGGGGTCTGGGCGGGGCTGGAGGAGGAGCTGCGGGACACTCAGGATGGCCTTTGAGCTCAGTAACGGGAGCCAGAGAAGGGGGGGGGCTGTCACCTTGCTGCTGGGGGCAGAGGGCCGCAGGGATGCCCCGGACAGTGCCCTCTAGGAGGTCCGGGTGGGAGCGGTGGTGTAGGGCCTGGGCGAGGGACAGAGGCTGGGGAGAGGGGAGGGGCCGGGCCAGTCTCTGGGCTGGCGCCACAGGACTCCAGCCTGGCGCTTCCCGCCACCACCCGCTCCCCACGCCTGCCCTGGGAGGTATAACCAGACTTCGCCGCCACGTGCAGAGCGTCCGGAAGCCTCCAGGCCTGGGGGGTGGGGGGTGCACACGTGGAAACCGTGCCCGGGGGGCTGCTGTCCAAAACCGCTAGGCTGCTTGCTGGCTGGGGGAGCACAAGGGCGTGTCCCCGGGGGGAGTGGCGTGTCCTGGCCCCCCGGGTTCTTCCGCAGAGGCCAAGTCCACAGCAGGGCTGGTGGGGGTCAAGCAGAGGGTGTCCGAGCCTGTGCCCTTGGTCCTGGAGGACTAGGCTCAGGGGGTCAGCCCCCACCCCGACCTCCCGGGTGTCCCTTTGGGGTCTTGCTGGTGGCAGGTGGCAAGGCAGGTTCTGGGGGGCGCAGACCGGGGTGGTCCTGTGACCCGAGGCAGTTGCCATCTCTGTGCTGGGGGACAGCACCTCCCTCGGGGGCTTCGTGACGGTTCCCAAGCAAGAGAGTGCTTTTGGCTTTTAAGTTTGTTTATTTATTTTGAGAGACAGAGAAAAAGAGAGCTGAGCAGCGGGGTCAGAGACAGAGAATCCCCAGCAGCCTCAGCCCTGTCAGCGCAGAGCCCCGTGCGGGGCTCGAACTCAGACCCTTGAGGCCGTGACCCGAGTGCTGTAGCAAGAGGCTTGTAGGCGCAGCCCGAGGCTGGTGTGCGGTAGCCTCCTGTAAGCGGGGGGCAGAGTGTCGGTGGGGGGAAGCCTCAGTTCTGGGACCAGCTGGCACCTTCGTCAGCCCTTGGGTCTCCCACCTCTAGGACCATTCTTGGCTCCCATCTTCTCTGGCCCGGTTGTCAAGCACAGCCTGGAAGACTCTCTCACAGCCTGTGCCCTGGTCGCACCCCCTCGCTTCCTCCCTCTGCCACCGACTCCCCACCTTGTGGGTCCCTGGGTGCGCAGCCTGTCCCTTCCTACGGTTCAGGCTCTCCCCAGCGCAGCGGCTCTGAACTCCTTTGTCTGTCAAGGCCCAGGCCCACTCCGTCCCCTAGCGGCCAGGCCAGCGTCACACGCAGCCACACAGACCCTCACTTGCTGTTCTCTGAGCTATTTTTCAACCCTAGGATGGGTCCCTGCACCCTCTGGGGTCAGGGTTGGTGATTACAAACCCAGAGAGTTCACTCTCCTCCCNCCACCCCGCCCCGCCCCGCCCCGCCCAGCCTCCAGAGATGCCCCAGAGAAGGTCCCCTGGAGCTGTGGGTCATGGGGGACAGAGGCACGGGCCAGAGCTGGGTCGGCAGGCATGGGATTTGAACCTCAGTCCCTGTGGCCCCGCCTGCACCGCAGGGGACAGAGGTGGCCCAGGAGAAGACTCTACCTTCCAACCTTCCCCAGGGCCGGGGGGAGACGACCCCGTTTTACAGGCAGCAAAAGCAGAGAATCCAAAAGAGTCAGGGTGGTCTCCCTCCAGCCGGTCAGCAAAGGTCACCTGGGGGGCTGGTGCCCGCTTGCCCCCGGTGTGACCTTGGGCCCGGGCCTCCCAAGAGCCTCCCAGCCACTTGCACCCTTGCTGGGCGTGTCCCTGCGGGGAGGGGCCGGGTCAGGGGCGGCTTGTGGTCAGCGCCCTGCTGCTGCCTGTAGGTTTGCGTCAGGAATGGGTGATGATACCAGAGGCAGGCGGGGGCTCAGCCTCCCTGGGTCCCTCTGTCNAGCAGAGAATCCAAAAGAGTCAGGGTGGTCTCCCTCCAGCCGGTCAGCAAAGGTCACCTGGGGGGCTGGTGCCCGCTTGCCCCCGGTGTGACCTTGGGCCCGGGCCTCCCAAGAGCCTCCCAGCCACTTGCACCCTTGCTGGGCGTGTCCCTGCGGGGAGGGGCCGGGTCAGGGGCGGCTTGTGGTCAGCGCCCTGCTGCTGCCTGTAGGTTTGCGTCAGGAATGGGTGATGATACCAGAGGCAGGAGGGTGCTCAGCAGCCCTGGGTCCCTCTGTCTCCGCCGCCATCAGGCTGGGGACTGTGCTCTCGGACGGGCCTCCCTTAGTGGGGCAAGGCCTGCTTTGCTCACTGCTCTCCCTGTGAGCCCGGGCCCAGCGCCATGGGCCTCGGGGCTCTTCCTGGCACCTGGGGGCGCTGCGGGGCACTGGTATTCCCGTGTGTCCACTGCGGGGCGCAGAGAGAAGGGGGTCCCTTGGCTCTGGGTCGGGGCTTCCTTGTGTTGGTGAGTGTAGACCTGCCCTGATGGGCCACACCCCCCAGACCGCCCCACTGTGATGCGCCCCCCGCCCCAGGACTGAGCCCGTTTGGGCCCTGCCGTGGGGACAGCCCCACTGGGCTGGGGGCCGTGGTCGCTGTGAGGACGCGTCCCAGCCCTGTCCTNGCCAGGAGCAGGGAGCCCTCCCTGGTATGTGGCCTCCTTGCAGAGGCCAGCCCGTCTGCTCCCTGTCACAGTCTGGAGGTTTTGCTGACAAGTGTGGCCTGTGGTCACTGTGTGGGGTCCCTGGGGACCCTCGGCACCCCCGTTTGAGGGGAGGGTCCAACTGCAGCGAGGGCACCTGCCCGGGGCTTCCTGGTGGCAGGGCCCGGGAATCTGCGTTCCGGCCTGGTACTGGCCGTAAGCCCCCAGGGTCCCCCCAGGAGCGAGGCGTGGCCCCCGCCATCGCCCACTCTTGCCTCGCTGCCTCGTACCCACCAGGGCAGGAAGGAGGCCGGTTCCCTCCCGGAGCCTCGATTTCCCAGATCTGGTGGTCCCACCGCCCCTCAAACTCTGCCACCTGGGGGGGGCTTGGCTCAAATGGTGTCACAGCGGAGATGCAACCAGGGGACAGGGGACGCGGCTCCTGTTCGCCTCTGGAGGCTCCCTCGGGGGAGGGGGCGGGCTGGGGGCCGGCTCTGTGCAGAGCCAGGGCTGCTGCTCTGGCTGGGCAGGGGCGGCCCCACCCCGGCTTCCTCCCCCCGCCCCTTCTCCCCGCCTTGCTTCCCTGTCTCCTGCCGGGTGCTGGGCACCTGTCCGGGGCCACCTGCCAGTCCGTGGCCCTCGCGGTCCCAGTCCCACGAGGCCGAGTCTGTCTGTGCCCGTCCCTTACCGGTGAGCAGACAGGCACAGGACAGTCCCTGAGCGGCCAGCGTGACCCCCATGCGCTGATCCTCACTGTCTCCCAGCGGGGGGCGCTCAGGAAGTCAACCGAGAAAGTGTGTGGCCTCCTGGAGGAAGGGGCGCTGGGCTGTGACTGGATGCAGAGAAGGGGGTGCAGGCAGACGGCACTGAGGACACTGTCAGGGACGCGTGGGGACAGGGAGACCAGGGCGGCCGGAGCTCCGGGAGAGGTCGGGACTGACTCGAGGACCCGCCAGCCGCCCCTTGGGGAGAAGGCCATCTGGGCACAAGTGGAGGCGGG
>NW_027529446.1:869091-871200 GCF_008692635.1 Crocuta crocuta | reverse complement strand
GCGGGTCTGGGTGGGGATGGGTTTTGGGGGGATGATGCCAGCGGTGTACTGAGGGAGGACATGGGGGTGGGGGGCTCAGGACCCAGGGGCTGGGCTGGGCTGCGAGCGGCCACGTCCCACCCTCCCCGGGAGGTTTCTGACCCCAGTTCACTTGGCTCTGCTTTTGCTCAGAGCCCTGGCTGGGGACTGCTGTCCTTGGGCTCAGGGTGGGGCCGCCCCCAGGACCCCCCTGCCCCCTTCCAGGGTCCCCTCCTGCCGAGCGGCCCCCCCCCGGCCTAGGCACGTCTTTGATTCCTTCCACGCAGGTGGGTGCAGGCCCTGCCAGCGTTGTTAGCGCCTAGCTGAGAAGTTAGCAACGCTGTTACCCTTCACGGGCCACCCCCTGTATGGAAACAGTATCCTGTGTCCCTCCCGCCGCCCAGACTTGTGGGCCCAGACGCAGGAGGTCTCAGAAGGCCCCCCCCAGGGTCGAGGTGGGGGTATCAGACGCCTGGGCAGGTACCCCGCCACCCGCCGTGCCTCTCGCTCCACGCTGCGCGCAGATAAGGCCCGTGCCCGCCACGGGGTCGGCCGCCAGCCCGGCCCGACGGCGCAGTGCTGTCCGTGAGCACCCCTCAGAGGCTGGGCCACAGGGCCTTTGGGGGTGACCTGAGTGAGGGTGCGGGAGACGGAGGGAGACCCGGGCTCCCCTTGGGCTGGGTGGGGGGTGGGGGTCATCTGGTCTGGAGAAAACCCGAGGTGGGCACCTGGGCTGCCACACCCGTCAGGTGGGGACTTGGGGGGGCGGGGTCCGCATTCGCGCCCACACCCGACAGCAGGCTGGACGGCTTAAAACAATAGAAATGAATCCCCCCAGGGTTCCAGAGGGCGCGAGTATGGACACTAGGTGTTGGCTGGGCCACACGCCCTCCGGGAGCCGGGGGACCATCTCTCCCAAACTTGCTCACCCAGCTTCTGCTGGTGGCCGCCTGTCCCCTGCGTCCCCGGCCTGTGGCTGCCTCGTCCCGATTGCTGTCCTGTCGCCCTCTTCTGATAAGGACAGCGGTCAGCGGACTCAGGGCCAGCCTGACTCCCGTATGGTCTCGGAACTAACTACACCTGCGAAACGTTTTCGGCTACAGTCCTGTTCACAAGTACCAGGGGGACGTGAATCTCGGGGGACACTTCCACCCACAGTGGGGTCCTCCTTGCCTTCTAGCCAAGCCCACCACCACCTCCCTGGTGACCAGAGGGGAAACAGAGATGGGCGTCTGAGAATGAAGCCTGGTGGAGAGGGCAGCCGGGTGGGCGCCCCCAGCTCTGCCCGCTGGCTGCCCCTGCAGCTGCGACTCCGAGGGCTGCGCTGGGGANTGGGTGCAAGATCAAGGCTCTGCGGGCCAAGACCAATACCTACATCAAGACGCCGGTGCGCGGGGAGGAGCCCGTCTTCATCGTCACCGGCCGCAAGGAGGATGTGGAGATGGCCAAACGGGAGATCCTGTCCGCCGCCGAGCACTTCTCCGTGATCCGCGCCACACGCAGCAAGGCGGGCGGGCTGCCGGGCTCCGCGCAGGGCCCGCCCCACCTGCCGGGACAGACCACCATCCAGGTGCGCGTGCCCTACCGCGTGGTGGGGCTGGTGGTGGGGCCCAAGGGCGCCACCATCAAGCGCATCCAGCAGCGGACGCACACCTACATCGTGACGCCCGGGCGTGACAAGGAGCCCGTGTTCGCCGTGACGGGCATGCCCGAGAACGTGGACCGGGCGCGCGAGGAGATCGAGGCGCACATCACGCTGCGCACGGGCGCCTTCACCGACGCAGGCCCCGACAGCGACTTCCACGCCAACGGCACCGACGTGTGTCTGGACCTTCTCGGGACGGCTGCCGGCCTCTGGGCCAAGGCCCCCAACCCCGGCCGGAGGCCCCCTGCGCCCACAGCTGGTCTCCGCGGGGACGCGGCCCTGGGCGCCNCTGGGGTTTCTGTTGTCAGTTTTTAAATTTTTTTAAATTGTGTTTTTTTTAAGCTTTTACTTTTTACCTCTTGTGTATATGTAGGGAATTTATAGGGAAATATGTACTTTATGGAATAAATTTTAAGAACTAAAATATATTTTATTTTAAATAAAGT
>NW_027529446.1:866734-868668 GCF_008692635.1 Crocuta crocuta | reverse complement strand
CCCCCCCACCCCCGGTCTTCCAGATAAAGGCACCTGGACTGAGGATCCCCGTGTCCAAGCCCACGCTCTTCCAGGAGCCGGGCACTGTGGTCCCAGACGTGCCCCAGCCAGGCCCCCTTTCCTGAGGCCCGGGGCCCCCACGTGCCAGGGGACGGCCGACCACGGGACCAGCTTTCACCGCTGTGGAGGGAGGGGCGGGAGGCTCTGTGGGGGGGGCACCCAGCCCCCTCTTGCAGGAGAAGCTAGTCGGGAAGCCCCACTGTACTGCGGGTCCTCGCCTCCCAGCCCTGGAGGATGTCTGAGTGCTCCCCACACGCCATCCTTCCCACCAGCTCCAGTTGGGAGCGAGGGGCCCACGGGCTGCTGGCTTGAGTGGGCAGCGAGGAGGGGTCTGCAGAACAGAGCCTGCTAGAAAGCTGGGAAGGCATGGGGGAGCGACCTGGAGGCCTTCCAAGAGGAGGCAAGGGGCTCAGGAAGACGGGTGGGGCCACAGGAGGGGCGGTGGATGAGGGACCCCACGTGCGGGTCTCCAGGGAGTGGCGGCCACGTCGGCCCCTCCAGCTGAGCGGCAGCGCCTGGGGCCGCAGGGCCAGGCGTGGGTCTGGAAAAGNCACCCGCATGACCAGGGGTGTCCCTTGAGAACCCCCGGGGACAGGAGTGATATGTCACCTCATATGCCCACCCAGCGTAGGGGAAAAGAAGCTCTAGAGACAGACAGTCCCATCCCGGCCGACCACCTTCCTGCTTCGTGACCCTGGGCATGTTATGACCCTGACTTCAGTTTTCTTATCTGTAAAATGGGGGCTTAGTCAGGGCTTAATCACCTGTAGCCGAATACAAAGCCTGGCAGATGTTACATGTTGGCTTGTAATTCCCGGCCCTCCATCTCTGCCCTCAGATTAATACATTCCAGAGGGGGTCAATTCAGACACAAGCCCTCTGGGACCAGGAAAGCAACAAACCAAACAGAAGAATAACAATGCCTGGAACCTGGAACATGCTTAGTATTTGTTGGATGGATGGATGGATGGATGGATGAGTAGATAGACAAGTGGTGGGTGAATAAATGAAAGGATGGAGGATGGATAGTGAGCAGACGGATGGATGGAGGATGGATGAATGGTTGGACGGATGGAAGGGTAGGTGGATGGACGGATGGATGGACGGATGGATGGTTGGATGGATGGATGGGTAGGTGGATGGGTGGATGGATGAATGATGGATGGATGGATGGATGGATGGTTGGACAGATGGATGGACGGATGGATGGATGAACGATGGATGGATGGTTGATGGACGGATGGATGGGTGGGCGGATGGTTGGATGGATGATGGATGGGTAAGTCAGAACTTAAGAAGAGGAGAGATGAATTCTGCCTCGGGCTTCAGGGGAAGGCTACATAGAGGGGTTGGGTGGTAACGGGGAGACAGGCTTGGAGATGGTGGAATCCCAGGGCACATTCAGGGGACAGAGAGCAGTCAGAGGGACAGGTGACAGTACTGGGAGACAAGGTTGAAATGCTTAAATGGAACATGGTGTTGGGACCCCTTTAGTCTCATCCATCACAGTCGGGCCTTTCGTGGCAGTCCCTATTTCTGTCTCCCTCACCTCTGGACCCTAGACTTTACGAGAAGAGAGTCACACCAGCCCATGCTGGACTTCAGTGGCCAATAGAATTTAAGTGTAAATGTAGGGGTGCCTGGGGGGCTCAGTCGGTTGAGTGTCTGACGTAGGCTCAGGTCATGATCTCATAGCTCGTGAGTCCAAGCCCTGCCATCAGGCTCTCTGCTCTCAGCACAGACCTGGCTTCTGATCCTCTGTGGCCCCGCCCTCCCCTGCCCTTCCCTAACTTGCACTCTCTCTTATAAATAAATAGTTAAAAAATTTTAAAATAAATGTAAATGTAAACAGCCACATATGGCTGACGGCTCCT
>NW_027529446.1:852085-866522 GCF_008692635.1 Crocuta crocuta | reverse complement strand
TACTGAACAGCATCATTCCAGAATGTTCCAGTCCAGCATTGTCCAATAGAACTTTCTGCAATGATGGGAATGTTCTAGATCTGCGCTCTCCATTACAAGAGGCACCAGCCAGCCACACCGAGTGACTGAGCGTCTGAAATGTGACTTGTGCCATTAAGAAATAGAACTTTTAATTTTGCTTTACTTAAATTTAAGTAGCCACAAACAAGGAAGCATCAGGGAAAGTACTTTGCTTGCAAACTTTGAAATGCTTTTAAACTAGGGAAGCAGGAAGGAAGGCCAGAGTGCAGAGACATTGGCATGACTGTGTGTGCAGAGGTCCTAAAACAAGTGTCACAGAGGAGGTGGTGTGTCACCTACATGGCAGAGGGACTCTGGAGGTGGGAACAAGCCCAGGCCCCCAAGGTGGGATGACCCTGGGCGCCGGAAGGGCCCCGGGTCCTCACGAGAGGGAGGTAGAGGGTCCGAGGCAGACAGACAGGCGGACCCTGCTGCTGGCCGTGAGGATGCAGGAGGGGTCGTGGGCCAAGGATGTAGTGCCTTTAGAAGCTGGAAAAGAGGGGAGACGGGGCTCCCTGGGGCTCCAGCTGGCGGGGGTGGGGGAATCCAGGCCTCCCCACCCCCAGGTGTAAGGACTTGTGAGCCCAGCGGTGTCGGAGAACTGGTGTGAGTGGTGTAAGCGGGCAGGTTTGGGGGGGGATTTGAGCAGCTTGTGCAGGAGACTCGAGCAGCTGAGGTAGAGTGAGAGCCCAGACACCGTGTGGTACCGGAGAGGAAGGCCGTGCTCAAACAGCTCCCAAGGCTGGGGGCGTGTGTAAGGGACACAGGAGCCACCACGTGAGAGATACAGGACACCCAGTTCATCGGAATCATTTTTTCAGTAGTTTGGATTTTGCACGGGACATGCTTCTCCCTAACAATGGCTGGTCACTGACCCCGAACTTCAGGCTGAGCAGGATGTCCTGGGTTTGCATTTGCTCTATTAGGTAAGGAGTGGAGGGGAAGGGACAGAAATGCATTGATTCCCGAGAAGCGTGCGCCAGGGGCTCCGTCTCGTGGCTCCTGAATTCTGCCTGCGGGTAAAGCTGGGGCCAAGCCTGCAGGACAGGGTGGGGGCGGGGGCGGGGACCCAGACTTTGTTTGTTTGTCGGTACGCGGTGAGGCCTGTCTCTTGCCAGAGCCGTGAGCGGGTGTGCGCTGGGGCAGAACCCGGAGGAAGCGGAAAGCCCTCAGGCACACGTGCCGCCGTGGACCCCCCGCCCCCGCAGGACAAGCCCCACCCGCCACCACGTTCGGTCGTAGCAGCGCGTCCTCTGTCGCCACCGTGCGGCCGGAGCTGCACATGACGCTCCAACGGCCGCGGAGACGGGGCGTTGGGCCGGGTTTGTGTCAAGTGGGGACGACCGCCTCCTCGCCGGGGGTCGTGGGTTCCCTCAGGGCACAAGCGGACCACCTTTTTCACCTTTTACTCCTGACCCGTCCCTGGCCCGGCAGCTCAGCGCTGGCGCACGGGGAGTGCTCCCTGAATGTGTGCTGATTGAGTAAATGACCTCAAAGAACTGAGCTGCTCCTTTACGCACCCCGGATCCGGCCTTGGCGGGGGCGACACAGATCAACTTGAACACCTTCTCCATGAGGACTTTGCCACTGTCCCAGGTAGCAGAAAGGACTCCAGTTGATTTTTTTTTTTCAATTTAATGTTTATTTTTGAGAAAGAGAGAGTGCAAGTGAGGCAGGGGCAGAGAGAGAGAGGGAGACACGGAATCCAAAGCAGCTCCAGGCTCTGAGCTGTCAGCACAGAGCCCGATACGGGGCCTGAACTCACAAACCGTGAGATCATGACCTGAGCCGAAGCTGGATGTTTAAACGACTGAGCATGCAGACCCGCCACCTCAGCCGATCAGGAGTCAGAACACGGTCCCATGGTGAAGGACACAGGGGGCCAGGTCCCAAGAGAAGTTCTGGAAGCCAAGCAATAGATGCCTGACTGTAAAAATACATCTGATAATTCTCCCATCTTCAGGGAGAAGTTGGGGTTTGACAGTGGAGAAAATCTCACCTATTTATGTGTATGTATTGAGAGCTGAAAACCATGTTCAACTACCTCAGGCAGGCGATGACCGTCAAGGTCAATCCCAATAAACCCTATGGAGAGCACAGAACCCCGCACACAACTTTGGTTCCGAACACCTACTAGAAATCCTCTTGGGGATCCACCCAGAGGTGGGCTTCCTGGGCTGTACAGTAATCCTAAGTTTCACTTATGGAGGAAGAAGCAACAGAATTTTTGTAATTACTGAAACTTTTCCTTGTAGACTCACCAGCGGCTGTAAGAAATGCCACTGAGAGACTCCCTTGTGCACGTGGCCCAGCTCTCCCTAATGGTCACATTGTACAGATCGATGGTCAGTATCTCGATCTGGATACTGTTGATTCAATCACCTACTTTATTTAAATTCACNGTTTAAACGACTGAGCATGCAGACCCGCCACCTCAGCCGATCAGGAGTCAGAACACGGTCCCATGGTGAAGGACACAGGGGGCCAGGTCCCAAGAGAAGTTCTGGAAGCCAAGCAATAGATGCCTGACTGTAAAAATACATCTGATAATTCTCCCATCTTCAGGGAGAAGTTGGGGTTTGACAGTGGAGAAAATCTCACCTATTTATGTGTATGTATTGAGAGCTGAAAACCATGTTCAACTACCTCAGGCAGGCGATGACCGTCAAGGTCAATCCCAATAAACCCTATGGAGAGCACAGAACCCCGCACACAACTTTGGTTCCGAACACCTACTAGAAATCCTCTTGGGGATCCACCCAGAGGTGGGCTTCCTGGGCTGTACAGTAATCCTAAGTTTCACTTATGGAGGAAGAAGCAACAGAATTTTTGTAATTACTGAAACTTTTCCTTGTAGACTCACCAGCGGCTGTAAGAAATGCCACTGAGAGACCCCCTTGTGCACGTGGCCCAGCTCTCCCTAATGGTCACATTCTACAGATCGATGGTCAGTATCTCGATCTGGATATTGTTGATTCAATCACCTACTTTATTCAAATTCACTTTTTTTTTTTCATTTTACTTGCACAACCGTGTGTTTTGAGTCGTCCCCGATTTCACCAGCTGGGGAAATTCGTGCATCCACCCCGACAAGGGTCCCTCCTCCCACCCACCGCATCCATAACCCCTGGCAGCCGCTCATCTGTGCTCCTTGCCTAAGACCTTCTCATTTCATAAACGTTGTATCAAGAGAATCTGGCTCTGTGTGACCTGTCGGCGTGTTCGCACTCGCACTCGCACGCTCTCTGGAGTCACCAGGGTTGTTGTTTTTTTAAAAATTTTTAATGTGTTTTATTTATTTCTGAGAGAGAGAGAGACAGAGACAGCGTGAGCAGGGGAGGGTCAGAGAGAGAGGAAGATACAGAATCCGAAGCAGCTCCAGGCTCTGAGCTGGCAGCACAGAGCCCGACGCGGGGCTCGAACCCACGAACCGTGAGATCATGACCCGAGCGAAGTCGGACACTCAACCGAGCCCCCCAGGCGCCCCTGGAGTCACCAGGATTTTAAAACTTCCTCGTTTGGGGGGCGCCGAGTGGACGTGCCTACAGCAGTGACATATGGAGGTCACCCGTGTGCCTCAGTTTCCTCGTGGGGGGAAGAGAAGCCCCGACCCCAAGGGGAGTCACGTGGAGGAGAGCAGGTGGGGAACCCGAGGCCGGCGTCCAGGACACGCGCCCTGCAAAGGTCTGTGACGTCACACACGGTTGCCTCAGCAGCAGCCAATCACATGGGCCTGGCTGCGCGGCCCCGCCCTGCCCGCCGGTGATTGGAGGAGGGGTCGCATCGCGCGCTCCCACAGGCCAATGGGAACGAGGCGCGGAGGAAGCCGAGTTCCCGGCATCCCTCTGAGGTAACCGTCCCCTCCGGGGCGGCCCCCTGGCTTGCCTCCGCTGCCATTTCTTGAAGCCCTGGCCTTTGCAAGCCTCCACGCAAGCGTCGCTAATGACTTACTTCTTGAGGTACAGTTACGCAGGCCGAAGAAGGCTCCAGAAGCTCTCAGCGTGGGAGCNTGTCACCGCCGTGTCGCCGCCGTGTCGCCCTGTCACCGCCGTGTCGCCGCCGTGTCGCCCTGTCACCGCCGTGTCGCCGTGCCACAGAGCCCGCTAAGGAGTGAAGTCAAAACCAAAGATTGTAGCACAGGAGACGGAGAAAGGCAGAGGCAGACGGAGCCCTTTTCCTTCGTCGGAGCCCCGGCGCCGCCTGTGTCCGCCCCTGCAAGCCGGTGCTTTACGCGAGGAGGGGTTTCTGTCATTTGTAACACGAAGCCACCCACAGATGAAGGGCACAATCACAGTGTGTCCACCGCGCACGCGCACGTCCACAGATGACGGTGTCCACCGCGCACGCGCACGTCCCTCGGCCGCGACCACGAGCGAGGCGCCCCCACCCGCCGCCCCGCGGACGGACCCCGAACACACGACGCTCAGGGCGGGAACCAGACACGGGAGGCCACNCCGCCGTGTCGCCGCCGTGTCGCCCTGTCACCGCCGTGTCGCCGCCGTGTCGCCCTGTCACCGCCGTGTCGCCGCCGTGTCGCCCTGTCACCGCCGTGTCGCCGCCGTGTCGCCCTGTCACCGCCGTGTCGCCGCCGTGTCGCCCTGTCACCGCCGTGTCGCCGCCGTGTCGCCCTGTCACCGCCGTGTCGCCGCCGTGTCGCCCTGTCACCGCCGTGTCGCCGCCGTGTCGCCCTGTCACCGCCGTGTCGCCGCCGTGTCGCCCTGTCACCGCCGTGTCGCCGCCGTGTCGCCCTGTCACCGCCGTGTCGCCGCCGTGTCGCCCTGTCACCGCCGTGTCGCCGCCGTGTCGCCCTGTCACCGCCGTGTCGCCGCCGTGTCGCCCTGTCACCGCCGTGTCGCCGCCGTGTCGCCCTGTCACCGCCGTGTCGCCGCCGTGTCGCCCTGTCACCGCCGTGTCGCCGCCGTGTCGCCCTGTCACCGCCGTGTCGCCGCCGTGTCGCCCTGTCACCGCCGTGTCGCCGCCGTGTCGCCCTGTCACCGCCGTGTCGCCGCCGTGTCGCCCTGTCACCGCCGTGTCGCCGCCGTGTCGCCCTGTCACCGCCGTGTCGCCGCCGTGTCGCCCTGTCACCGCCGTGTCGCCGCCGTGTCGCCCTGTCACCGCCGTGTCGCCGCCGTGTCGCCCTGTCACCGCCGTGTCGCCGCCGTGTCGCCCTGTCACCGCCGTGTCGCCGCCGTGTCGCCCTGTCACCGCCGTGTCGCCGCCGTGTCGCCCTGTCACCGCCGTGTCGCCGCCGTGTCGCCCTGTCACCGCCGTGTCGCCGCCGTGTCGCCCTGTCACCGCCGTGTCGCCGCCGTGTCGCCCTGTCACCGCCGTGTCGCCGCCGTGTCGCCCTGTCACCGCCGTGTCGCCGCCGTGTCGCCCTGTCACCGCCGTGTCGCCGCCGTGTCGCCCTGTCACCGCCGTGTCGCCGCCGTGTCGCCCTGTCACCGCCGTGTCGCCGCCGTGTCGCCCTGTCACCGCCGTGTCGCCGCCGTGTCGCCCTGTCACCGCCGTGTCGCCGCCGTGTCGCCCTGTCACCGCCGTGTCGCCGCCGTGTCGCCCTGTCACCGCCGTGTCGCCGCCGTGTCGCCCTGTCACCGCCGTGTCGCCGCCGTGTCGCCCTGTCACCGCCGTGTCGCCGCCGTGTCGCCCTGTCACCGCCGTGTCGCCGCCGTGTCGCCCTGTCACCGCCGTGTCGCCGCCGTGTCGCCCTGTCACCGCCGTGTCGCCGCCGTGTCGCCCTGTCACCGCCGTGTCGCCGCCGTGTCGCCCTGTCACCGCCGTGTCGCCGCCGTGTCGCCCTGTCACCGCCGTGTCGCCGCCGTGTCGCCCTGTCACCGCCGTGTCGCCGCCGTGTCGCCCTGTCACCGCCGTGTCGCCGCCGTGTCGCCCTGTCACCGCCGTGTCGCCGCCGTGTCGCCCTGTCACCGCCGTGTCGCCGCCGTGTCGCCCTGTCACCGCCGTGTCGCCGTGCCACAGAGCCCGCTAAGGAGTGAAGTCAAAACCAAAGATTGTAGCACAGGAGACGGAGAAAGGCAGAGGCAGACGGAGCCCTTTTCCTTCGTCGGAGCCCCGGCGCCGCCTGTGTCCGCCCCTGCAAGCCGGTGCTTTACGCGAGGAGGGGTTTCTGTCATTTGTAACACGAAGCCACCCACAGATGAAGGGCACAATCACAGTGTGTCCACCGCGCACGCGCACGTCCACAGATGACGGTGTCCACCGCGCACGCGCACGTCCCTCGGCCGCGACCACGAGCGAGGCGCCCCCACCCGCCGCCCCGCGGACGGACCCCGAACACACGACGCTCAGGGCGGGAACCAGACACGGGAGGCCACGCGGGTGTGAGTCCGCGTGCGTGACGCGTCCGGAACAGGCTCCTCCACGGGCGGGAAGGGGTTCGTGGGGGCCAGGGGCTGGGGGAGGTGACTGCTAATGGGGGTGGAGTTTCCTTTTGTGCTCATGGAATATTCTGGAACTAGATAGAAGTGCTGGTTGATTCACATTGTGAATGCACTCAATGCCACTAATTTGTACACCTTAAGTTTATTTTAAGAGAGAGAGAGAGAACCCCAAGCAGGCTCCACGCTGTCAGAGCAAAGCCCAGCCACGTGGGGCTTGATCTCGAGAACCATGAGATCATGACCTGAGCTGAAATCGAGAGTCAGACGCCTAGCAGACTGAGCCTCCCAGACGCTCCTGAGTTGTGCACTTTAAAATGGTAAATTGCATAACCTCTGGGTGGTTCAGTCAATTAAGCCCCGAACTTCAGCTCAGGTCATGATCTCACGGTTTGTGGGTTCGAGCCCCGCGTCGGGCTCTGTGCTGCCAGCTCAGAGCCTGGAGCTGCTTCGGATTCTGTATCTTCCTCTCTCTCTGACCCTCCCCTGCTCACATTTCTCTCTCTCTCTCTCTCTCTCTCTCTCAAAGATAAACATTAAAAATAAAAAAATAAAATGATTAATTGCATGTTATGTAAATTTCACATCAAAATTACTACTAATAATATAAGGACAAAAAGAGCAGGACGCATATTTCCAGTGTTTTCTGTCTCCCTCGCCAGCTCCTCTCCCGCCCACACCCTTCCCTCCCAGATCCCCGCGCTCTTCTGGCTCCTGGCCCTCTGGTGCCCGGAAGCCCCCCTCCCACGCAGGCCACACGAGGCTTGCGNCCCAGCTCTCCCTTCTCCCCCTCCCCACCCCTGTCCTAAAAGCCAGCTTTCCTCTCGCACCGGAAGCGGGCGCGGACGCAGGTGCAGAAAGGCGTCCAGGCACGTGGTTGAGGGAAAGCAAGGGCACGCTGGTGGCCGCCTCCTTCTCCGGAGACACCGAAGTGCGGGAGCCCCGTGACCCCCAGGAAGGCGGCTGCTCTGCCGGGGTGCAGTTGGTCGCACGCAGATGGCATGCACGGTACACTTCTGGAATCGACAGTAAGCCGTTCCGCAGTGACAGGGCGCAGGGTGTCCGGGGCGCTCCGGCGCCTGCAGGGGCACCACAGCGCGGGGTCCCTCCGCCTGAGAGCCACCCCCAGCCCCGTCCTCTCTCCTGACGACATGGCGCGGGCGCCACCGAGGGACAATGACAGGGACGCGAGGGGCTCGTGCTGCGGGCGAGGCGCGGCGGGGGCACCGGAAGCCACCCCTCCACCCACGATGTCGCTTTTCATCTTTATTCCTTGTTTCCCTGATTCCAATAAAAGTAAAGCCTCAGGCCTGTGAATATTTCAGTTTCTCTCTCTAAAGCAGGTCCCTCCCCAGCACTGGGGACATAGGGGCGGAGCAGTCCCTGGCCCCGCCCCCTCGATGCCCACAGCAGCCATCATCCCCCTCCCGTGTGACAGCCACGGACCCCACACACAGCCGGGGGTCCCTGGGGGCAGGAACGCCCCTCCCCCGAGAAAGACTCTCTAAAGGGTGAGGGCGTTTTATNGGTGTGAGGTGGTATCTCAGTGTGGTTTTGGTTTGTATTTCCCTGATGAGGAGGGATGCTGAGCATCGTTTCATGTGTCTGTTGGCCACCTGGATGTAGGTTGAGGGCATTTTAAACAACAAAACTATACGGGGCGCCCGGGTGGCTCAGTCAGTTAAGCGTATCACTTGGGCTCAGGTCATGATCTCGAAGTTCATGGGTTCAAGCCCCACGTCAGGCTCTGTGCTGACAGCTTAGAGCCTGGAGCTGCTTCAGATTCTGTGTCTCCCTTTCTCTCTGCTCCTCCCCCACTTGCACTCTCTCAAAAATAAATAAAAACATTAAAAACAAACCCGCCTCCCAGCGTGGGTGTCAGGGAGCAGCCGGCCTCCCCAAGCCCCTGGTCTCAAATCTCAGCTGTCCCTGGGCTGTTTGCTGGCTGCCCGGTCCTTTCTGGAATTCGTGTCCCTGTGAGAATACGCTGCATGCAGCCCCGTCGTCGGCCAGCCCTGGCCGCACACCTCCCCAGGTTGTCACAGGCCGCCAGCCCCGGGGAGCTCAGGCCACCGGCTTCCAAGCAAAGGTCGCATGCCTCAGCTCTCCAGTCATGGCACAACCCCGCTCCGCTGTGGATTTCCGTGTTGGTGGAGATCTGGCCCATCTGTGTGCGCCAGAGAGAGGAGCAGGCTGGGAACAGGCTACTCTAAGTGTCCCCTCCACTAACAGGTCATGACACGTCTCCAGTCCAACAGAGAGGCGGACAGCAGGCTAGGGAGTCAAGTTTTCTTTAATGAAAACAAAAGTCTGGGTTGAACAGTCGTGACCCAGAGCAAGCCTCCCCTTCCGTGCTACCCTAAGCTGTCCCCAGGGATCCCCCCCCCCCCCCGGGGGGGAGAATGGAGCCGGGGTCCCTGCCACCCCCTGCAGGGGGCGCTAGATGCTCTGCAGCATGTGAAGAGCGTGGAGCAGGTGCTGGCGGGTGGCCGGGGCGCAGCCGGGGTCCCCCAGGGCGCCCAGGGGGTACACGGTGCTGCGATGGCTGCGTCCCCAGACCGTGAGCAGCAGCTCCTGGCCCCGGCCACTCAGGGCCAGGTGAGCCTCGTCTCCATGGCAGCTCACCTGCCAAAGCAAGAGGAGCAAGGTCAAGGTCAAGGAGAGAGGGCCCCCGGGCCTACCCCCGCCCTGGCAGTCCCGGAGCAGCCCCCTGCCCTGGGTCTCCGCGGCTGCCCCACCCCCAGCAGCTCAGGGAACAGGCCCAGGGGCCCTGCTGTCCCGATGGGGCAACCCAGTGAGGCCCTCGCTCTTCAGCCTGTGACCCGGGTGAACCGGCCCCCCTAGCTGCGGCCCCGCCCGGGTCATTGTGAGCACTAGCCGCACTTCAGTCTGAAGAGGCAGGGAGGGGTTCCTGGCAAATAAAATCCTAATTTTTAAAAATAACGATGAAAGCAGGGGCGCCTGGGCGGCTCAGCTGGTTGAGCGTCCAGCTCTGGCTCAGGTCATGATCTCACGGTTCATGGGTTTGAGCCCCATGTCAGGCTCTGTGCTGACAGCTCAGAGCCTGGAGCTTGTTTCAGAGTCTGTGTCTCCCTCTCTCTCCGGCCCTCCCTTCGCACTCTGTCTCTCTCTCTCTCAAAAATAAAATAAAACCTTAAAAAAAACTTTAAAGAATAACAAGGAAAGCACTGTACACTACTGCCTGTGGCGTCTGGGGACTGGCCAGGAGGTGTCAGACCTAGAAATGACTTTCCAGGGAAACAACGTTCTGGCAGCTGGGAACGTAACCACACGAGATGACCCCGAGCTGCACTGTGCAGCACTGACACACATTTTCGGTTTTGTCACTTTTGTACTTGGAGGTCAATACGCCCGGCCCGCCAAGGCCGGCTGCTTCCAGCCACGCGCCCGACAGCGCCTGCCGGCCACTGAGGACGACGGCCACCCGCGCACTCACCTGCACCGTCCCGTCGCTGAAAAGTAGCAGCAAAACCCGCTCGGACACCAGGAAGCGCAGCAGGCAGAGGCCGGGCGCCCGCGCGGGCCGGCCCTCCTGCGGGGACAGACCCAGCCTGTGGGCCTCAAGGGCGGCTGTGTCCCCAGGGGCCCGCCCAGCCCCACCCCGCCCTCACCTCTCGCAGCCGCTGCTGCATGCAGCGTGCAAAGAGCCGGAGGACCGCCAGCTTGGCGCCCAGCGGGCTGGGCACGGCCCTCGGGGCAAACGTTTCCAGCTTCCCCCGCGCAGACGCATAGCAGACTCGGCTGGGGAGGGGGTACCGGGCAGTGCTGGCCGCCACAGCCTTGATCCTGGGCCCCTGAGGCCCGACGACACCTTCCCACCAGCCACACCCCCCGGGATGGGGATCCGGCGACCAGCTCCTCAGGACCCACCTCTGTCCGTACCCGCAGCCCTGCCCCTCACGGAGCCCAGGACTCAGCGCGTCTTCACTGAGACCCTGACCCGTCCCCAAACCCTCTTCCCATCCTGCCTCAGGGCTGCTCCCACCTTCCGGCCGGCGACGAAGCTCCGATCCCAGCCCCCGGCAACCCTCCCCCGCCCGGGCCACTGCCGGTCCCTACCTGACCAGCCCAGCTGCCTCCCTAGGTCACTCCTGCCAGGAAGGGCATGTCAGACGGACCCGTTCCAACCGCAACTTGAAGGTCACTGACTTCACAGCCTCCCTGTCTCCCCGTCTCACTCTCCCTCAACCCACTGCCCTGGGTCCCGTGTCAGGAGCTTTGCACAGGCTGTTCCCAGTGCCTCAGATGCTGTTCCCGACAGGCTCCTCCTCATCTTTCATGCCTCGCCTGAATGTCGCTTCTTCAGAAATCCCCTCCACAACCAGGTGGCAGAGTCACCTCCTCCAACCCCCCAGAGCGGTCAGGCAGGAAGTGCCCACAGGAGGCGTATCATAAACCCTTGAAGAAAGACTGAGGAAAGGCGGAGGGGGGCACAGGAGGCCCAAGACTTACTCCCCCGGGGGGCGCAGGGCCATGCGCGTGCCGTCCCGGAGCAGGACACCGCTGCCCCCGTCCGACAGCTGGTAGCCGAAGCCGTACTTGCTGGAATAGTCCACCCACCTGGGGGCCCAGAGGACCGGCCGCTGCTGTCCCGGGGGGTCCTGCGGGGCTGGGCACGGAGAAGGGANGGGGGGGGAGGCGCAGGGTGGGGGGGACCCGGGCTGGGGAGCCCCAGCCGCCCTGAGAGGACCCAGGGACGCCCGGACACTCCCGGCTTTCCTGTATTTCATTTAAAACAAAAACAAAACGAAAAACAGCCGTGTTAAACACACACTGCTCAACGGCCTATGGGATCCTGGATGGGGTCCCGGGAGAGAAAAGGCCACCAGCGAAAACGCCGAGGTCCGGCGGCCGCGGGAGCCGGCTGAGCGGCGCAGCGCTCTCGGGGCCGCCTTCGCTGCAAACCCCAAATTATCTTTCACTCTTTCCTGAAGACATTTGACCAGACTTGGCTCCAGCTGCTGAAGGAGCCGCAAAGGCCAGGGTCCTTCTGCGCTTCGGTCGCCAGGGGGCGGGCGTGAAACCAAAGACTAAGCGGCGCACGCGGTGGGTATCACTGTGCCCTGACGCCTCCCTCAGCTCTGCCCCCCAGCGGAGCCCCAGCATATCCGGGGGGACCCCCAGACAGATCAAGGCACCTGTCCTTGGACGTGAAGAGGAAGCTGGTCCCTGTGGGGTCTGTTGGGCTCCTACCTGGGAGGCCAGGATCCAGAAAGAGCAGCACATTCCTGACGGCTGCCTCTATCTCCTGCCTCTGGCTCCCCTTGGGGCCTGGGGAGACAGATCTATGTGGGGGGCATGGAGGTGGGACAGATAAGCCTGGCCACCCCCCCCACGAGGGGCCCCTCCCACCAGCCTGTCCCTAAACTCTCAAATCTGGGTAAGTCTTATTTTAAACCCAGAAANCTGCTGGGCCACTCTGGAGGGTGCCCTGGGTGAGCAGGTAGACGGGGACTTCAGGGCGGGGAGCCTCTCTGTCCAACAGGGAGGCCTGGGGAGGAAGGAGGGGGGGTGATGGAGGCGCCCTGAGCTGGGGGAGGGGCCCCAGCCGCCTCGATCTGAAGACCCTGCCCAGCTTTTCCCTCTGCCCAGTCTTGCTGTGAGAATGCGTTCCACCCGCCCCCCCGCGGCCCCTGCCCTGAGCCCTCACCTCACCGCCCCTCTCCACCGAGTCAGGGTCCGAACCTCCTCCTCCTGGATCTGACGCCTCGTTAGGACTGCAGGGGCCTGAGGGGGGCACGAGGAGTTTGGGGGGCAGAGCCTGGCCCCCGTGCAGACGGGGCGTGCGGAGCAGCGGAAANTGGCCGCCTGGCCCCCCAGCCCCGACGCCCCCCGACACCCGGGGCGGCCGCACCTGTGTGAAGAAGTCATCCTGCAGCAGGTGGTCCAGGCTGGGCCGCTCGGCGGGGTTGGGGGGCAGCAGGCGGGCGATGAGGCGGCGCGCGCTGGGGGAGGGGTGCGCAGGCTCGGGGTAGCGGCCGGCCCTGATGTTCTGGTACATCTCCGCCAGGGGGGCCGCCGTGAAGGGAGGGGCGCCGGTCAGCGCTGTGTACCTGACCCGGGTGGGGGGCGGGAGCCCGAGTGCCCGTCTGCATCGGGCCTGGGTGCCCGGGGTTGGCGCACGCCTACCTGCGCACACCTGCGCACACCTGGCCACGCCCCCCTGCCTGGGCAGGCTTCGCATCCGCTCTCCCGCACCTGCCCTGCACGTGCTCCCACCTGGCCAGTCCCGTCCACACAGCTGTCTGCACACCTGCCTGCGCCGGCACGCACAGCGCGCACCTTTCCGATGCCAGCGTCCGCAGGCTCGCTCCCGTCCCGCTCCGCTTGTTCGTCACAGCTGTGGATCCACCGCACCCGCCTGGGTGCTGCCTGCACGTGCGTGTGCCCGCCTCTGCGCCCGCCCTAACCTGTTTCCCTCCCGCACGCCCTGTTCGCACCCGCACACTCGCACGATGGAGGCGCGTGCCCCCACCGGCCCCACACCCGCACACGCCTGTCCGCCTCTGTCCTATGCTCATGCCTGCCTNTTCAGGTCGCGGTGCACAATCCGCTGCTGGTGCAGGTAGCGCAGGCCGCTGATCAGGCCCCGCAGATAGTAACGCACCTCGGGCTCTGTCAGGGTCTGCCGCGCCTCCAGAACGTGGGCCAGTGACTGCAGGGGACCGCAGTCAGCACTGGCACGGAGGGCACACGGGGGAGCACGGAGGGCGCACAGGGGGGCACAGGTGTGCTCAGGGGGCTGGATGGAGTTAAGGTGACCCTACATGGCCACAGATGAAGAGAGGGGCCAGATGAATAAATGGGGCGCTAGTAGACACAGGTGGGCTCAGGTGTGCAGAAGTGAGTCATGCCTAGGGGGAGACAGGCGCATAACGGACGAGCACAGATGGGTCTGGTGTGGACACAGAGACAGGTAAGTATAGAGAGGCACACAGGTGGGCCCAGATGAGCACTGCAGACATGAGGGGTGGGGAGCAGGTTCCCTCGCCCCCCCCCCGCCCCAGCCCACCTGGCGGCTGCAGTACTCCAACACCATGTACACGTGGTCACGGTCTGCAAAGTGTCCGTGGAAGGCTACAATGTTTCGGTGCCGCAAGCGGCTGTGCAGGGCGATCTCACGTTCCACCTGCAGGCATGGCCCCACCTGACCCCTAGTACTCATGCCCAGGTGCGCACACCACACCCCCAAGGGCAGGAACCTGTCTGGCGACCCCTGCGAAGCAGGGACCCCAGGGCAGTGGAGGTCTGGGCCTACCTTCCCTCGGGGGCGCAGCCGCCCGGCCCCGCCCCCACCACGAGGCACCACCTTGAGGGCAAATACGGCGCTGGTGGACGTGTCGGTCAGCTTGTAGCAGCGGCTGAAGGCGCCCTGCAGTGGAGACGTCCCCGCTCAGGGCCGGGTGTGCGCGGGTGTGCGCACCGGTGGCCCAGCCTCTTCCGCGTACAGACACACAGACAGCAGGAGAGGGACGGACCCACAGCGCACAGCCTCGCACCTGCGCGGGCAGCCTCACGAACACGCAGGGAGACGCAGGGCCGCGTCCCCAGACGTATCCGGATCTGGAAACGCAGCCGGCGGACCCCGACACCGCGTACGCACACACGCAGACACAGACAACACAGACGCGGCAGCCGCGCCTGGGGACACCACAGAGTTCTTACAAAGGCGCGGGGACCCGCAACGCTCGAACGCACACCCACAGCCGCGGACACACAACTGACCCACGGCCGCGGCACAAGGCGCCAAAGAGCGGCTCCCACGCAAGCCCGAGGCCAGACCCGGGGCGCGCGCAGAGGTAAAAGCTGGGGGCGCACCCCTGCTCGCGGGGGCGCAGACCCCGCCCCGCCCCCCGGGACCCCCGCGCACTCGTGGTGCCGGGGTCCGCACCTCTCCGATCAGCTTCCCGCGCCTGTAGACGCGCCCGGAGCTTGGGTCGCGCAGGAAGGCGGAGACCGGC
>NW_027529446.1:850026-851963 GCF_008692635.1 Crocuta crocuta | reverse complement strand
CGGGAGTGGCAGTGATGGGAACGGAGCTCCGCCGGCCCGCGCCTCCCGCCAGGCTGTGAAGCGGTGAGTGCCCATTGCCCCGAGCAGGAAACTGAGGTCAGAGAGACCGGCTCCTTCTCTCAGAGGCCTTTCCAGGGAGAGAGAGGAAGTGAGAGCTTGAGGGGCTCTCGTGGCCCCGAGGAGCCCGGCAGGATTCAGAGGAGAAAGAAGCCCAGTGTCTCTGGGGCTGAGCCCGGGGCGGGGACCCAGGAGGGCCGCGGGCGGCCGGGAGCATCAGGATCCAGGGCACTAGGCGGCGAGGAGGAACAGAATCTGGGGGCCCCAGGGCAGACAAGGGTTTGCGACTCCCGGCAGGGGCGGCCGAGGAGAGACAGANCCCATCTGCGAGCCACACCTCGGACTCCGTTCCAGGCTCCTTCCTTGTGTTCTCTCAAGTCATCTTACCTAAGTCCGGGGACACACGAGCTGGCCTTGTCCCCATTTCACAGGCGAGCACGCTGAGGCCCGGGGAGGTTGTTGCTCACACAGCCGGGAGGGGACGGTCCTGGATTCGAGTCCAGGCAGCTGCCTCTGGACGCACAGCACTAACCCCCGAACGTTACATAACACAGCGAAGGGGGAGAGGTTAGCAGGGCTCCCTGTGGCTGGAATCAGGCCTTGGAATTTTCCAGAGACCAGTTTTCGGAATGTGGCCCGGTCATGACGCCAGGGACAGGAAACACCTTCTGAGTTGTCACATGTCCACCTGGTGTGTCCGACGGGGCAACCAGGGCGTGAGGGACTGTCAGGGGCCCCAGTGCGTGGGACACAGCGAGACTCGGGTACTTCTGCGGGGGGACCGGCCTCAGTGCCAGCCACCTGGGGCCAGACGGCCGCATCCAGGGAGCCTGTTTCCTGCCGATGGGAACCGGGCGCAGGGTGGCAGACGGTGGGCGGCTGGGGGCCATCTGTCACTGCCGCCCTGTAACCTGCGGGTTGTGTCTCACCTCCATCTGCGGGTTCACTCGGGTATTTGTTAAGCACCCACGTGCCCAAGTCAGACACCCGGGCCTCCTAGAATGACTGGGGGGGGGACCCGGCCGGTGCGGGGGCGGGAGGACGGGGAGGGGCGGCCCACCCCCCGGCAGCCGGCCCGCGTAGCCCCGTGTGATCGGTGAGACAACCGAGACTCGGGAGGGCACGCGCCAGCCCGGGATCCTGGGTCCAGAGCCGCTGTCCACACCCGCACCCCACCCCCCCGTGCTTCTGCCCCAGTGGCCCCAGGAGCCCGGGCAGCGCAGGGCCGGNCCCCCCGCCGGCCCGAAACACAAACAACGTGACGATAAAACAAAACACGTCAACGTCCACAACGGCACAGTTCACAGCGGCCAGAGGGCCACACGCTGAGCCGCCGCAGGCGTACGAGGGACACGCCGTGTCCGTCCACGCGCCGGAGCCTTGTTGAGCCTCAGAAAGTCAGGACGTCCCGCCACGGGCCACCGTGTGGACGGACCCGGAGGTCACTGTGCAGTGACGGAAGCCAGACACGGAAGGACACGTCCTGCGTGACCCCACTCCCAGGGGTCCCCAGAGGCGTCCCGTCCGCAGAGACAGAATAGATGGTGGGAGCGGGGGGTGGGGCGGGGGGCGGGGAGTCCATGCTTCGTGGGGACAGGGTCTCAGTCTGGGGAGATGGAAGGTTCTGGAGACAGAGGGTGGGGGCGGCTGCACAACAGTGTGCGTGCTTGATGCTGCTGGCACAGAAAAATGGTGGGGATGGATTCCCCCCTCCCACAAGGAAAGGACACCGTCGGGGGCTTCCTAATACCCCCAATTTTACAGAGGAGCAAACTGAGGCGGTTTGCCCAACAAGCAGAGCACTGCGGCATTTCGGGGCGTGGCCCGGCCCTCCACGCCGACCCCTGCCCAGGTGCCAGAGGCCACCACGCTCCGGGCCA
>NW_027529446.1:848683-848929 GCF_008692635.1 Crocuta crocuta | reverse complement strand
GGGAGAGAAGCCGGGAAGCTTCGCGCAGAACACCTGCCGCAGGTGGAGGGGGCTGCTGAGACAGCACCCCCTCCCGCGGCGGCTCAAGGGACCGCTCACGGGGTTGGCGGTGGCTCAGCTCTGGAAGGTGCCGGAGGGGGAGCACCAGGCTCTGCGTCCCTCTCCTGCCTCCTGGTGCAGGAAAGGCCTCGGACTCTGCCTGCCCTTGTGAGCACGCGCCCACCTCGCAGGCCCCCGGGGACCCCA
>NW_027529446.1:848230-848502 GCF_008692635.1 Crocuta crocuta | reverse complement strand
CCCCCCCCCCCCAGCCCCCCGGGGCCCCCCCCCGCCCCCCCCCCCCCCCTCCCCAGGACCAGACGCGCCCTTGCCTCTCCCAGCCTCGTGCGCGGCGCCAGCTCCTTCTAGAAGCGCCGACCTCTCTGTCCTCCCAGACCCCCACCGGCAGTTTTCTCCCGCCTGTGGCTTCCAGTCTTTTCTCCCCTCCTCTGAGGCTCCTTGTCCGCGGCTCGCTGCCGGCAGCTTGGTTCTGAGGCCGCTGTGCCCTTTCTTCACCCCCTCCGGAGGCC
>NW_027529446.1:847693-847973 GCF_008692635.1 Crocuta crocuta | reverse complement strand
GGTTCGGTGCAGGCGTTGATCTGGAGGCCAGGAGTGAGGGGCTGGGGAGGACGGGGCCGGGCGGGCGCTGGCCCCTGTGGGCCCCAAGGGACCGAGTACGACTGCACCCGAGAGGGAGACGAGGGAGCACCAACGCCCTCTTGACCAGGGCGCCCCCACTGGACACTGTCCTGTCCATCCCGCCGGGAATGCCCGTCGCAGGTGCTCCAGGCCGTGGCTCCCGGGGCGGGGGAGGAAGAAGGGGTGAGGAGGGGCGTGTGGGGGGCGGGGGTAGACACCC